>NW_016806642.1:4973603-5012213 GCF_001698545.2 Rhinopithecus bieti
AGAAAGAAAGAAAGAAAGAAAGAAAGAAAGAAAGAAAGAAAGAAAGAAAGAAAGAAAGAAAGAAAGAAAGAAAGACAGAAAGAAAGAGAACGACTGAACCGGAGTCCACCGCGCACACACCTGTTCTGCCTAGCATGGAGAGGCAAGGTTAGCCTTCCTGTTTGTCCCTGACTCCTGGCTCAGGCTCGCTGAGAAATCACCTGTTGGAAGCACCTGGAACAAGTCAACCGGGTGTGTGTGGAGAACAGCCACTCTCCCTTCCAAGCCCTGTGTGGTTGCTGCTTGCAAGTTCCTGGAGAACAGAGCCGACACTGGCAAGTTAAAGGACTAGTCCAGGGTTACCTAGCAGAGGTGATAGCAGGATTAGAACCTGGATTTCGGGCTCTTTTCATTTTACACCAAAACCTTCTGTTTTACATCTTTGACTATATTGTATTAAAAAAATCATCTTGCCGGGCGTGGTGGCTCAAGCCTGTAATCCCAGCACTTTGGGAGGCCGAGACGGGCGGATCACAAGGTCAGGAGATCGAGACCATCCTGGCTAACACGGTGAAACCCCGTCTCTACTAAAAAATACAAAATCTAGCCGGGCGAGGTGGCAGGCGCCTGTAGTCCCAGCTATTCGGGAGGCTGAGGCAGGAGAATGGCGTAAACCCGGGAGGCGGAGCTTGCAGTGAGCTGAGATCCGGCCACTGCACTCCAGCCTGGGCGACAGAGCGAGACTCTGTCTCAAAACAAAACAAAACAAACAAAAAAAAACCACTCATCTTCTCTTGTAAGCTCTCCCTGGCCCATTTCTACCTCATTGTGATCACTTCTCTATTCTCAACTCCCCTGCTAATTTTTGTATTTTTAGTAGAAAGAGGGTTTCACCATGTTGGCCAGACTGGTTTCGAACTCCTGACCTTAGGTGATCCACCTGCCTCAGCCTCCCAAAGTGTGGGATTACAGGTGTGAGCCACTGTGCCCGGCTTATGATGTTTATTTTACATACTAAGGCAAGCATGTTGAGTGTGGGGACCAATCCCTTCACCTCCACATCATCCACACAAGCACATAGTAGTACTGGAAAATTTATTCTTGAGTTAATAATGGGATAAAAACCTACCTGTGTGTCTTCTATTCCTGGAGTTGAGCAGACATTTGTTAGAAAGATGATCCTTTAACTTGTTTTTTTTTTAATTGTTGTACCTTTGACATGACACTCAGCAAGACAAAGCATATTAGTTCATGTGATTAGTTGAAGAGTACAGAACAAAAGTAATAATGACAGCTAGCATTATTTTTTGTATTCGATTCTTTAAGTTTACCATTGCCAAGGTGTCACACATCTCACATAAACTCCTTCCGAAATGCCTTCACAATAGGCATTTATTGCCCATCTTTTATATGTTGGTATTTCTTGAGGTCCTATTTCTTGGGATTCTAATCCACTGTCACCTTTTTTTCACTCTGAGGTTCTTCTTTTTGAGGACTCTCAACCACACCTATGCCTTCAATTATCATTAAAACACTAGAGTTTGTCATACTTCTAAATAAAGCTCAACCTGGATCTCCATTTTTCTAGCAAGTTCCTGACTTCTCTACTAGATATACCTGAATGAAAACTCATTACTGCTTTCCCCCATGTTCCACCTAAATCCACGTCTGGCTGCAAATCTAGGTGGATGTTACCCACTCTGCAAACTAGGTACCACTCTCTATCCACCCCAGCTCCCAACATATCTCCCGTGTCCATCCGCCACTCTCCATCTGCATCCCACGGCCTGATTTCAGTTCCTCATCGCAGCTCGCCTGTATTATGACCAGTCTCCTCATGGGTCTCCGTGCAGTCTCTCTGTTCCCCCTCATTCTATTCTTCACATAGAAGTCAAAATCAACTTTCTAAAAGTCAAATCTCAACTTGTCATTCACTAATCTAAACATTTCTGATGCACCATCACAGATAAGTAAACTTAACAAACAAAGCCCTTTGTGCTCTGGCCTGTTTGCTCTTCTGGCCTTATTGTAGCCACTGTGCCCCTCAGTTTCCTCACCACTCCTAGAAAACACCTTTCTGGCATCCTCAAAAGTCTTCCCCTTCTCTCTACTTGCTAGGTCCCCTATTCAGCTGAGGTGTCCTGAGGTGTCATTTCTGTGACACCTACCCCCACAGAGTTTACGGCTCCTCCTTTGGTGCTCCAAAACTCTTGGTTCTTCTCTCAGCACTTAAATGTCCCCCCAGCACTTAACAAGCAGCATTGTGATTTTCCACTTGAAAGCTTTGATTTCTCCACCTTGTTTCTCAAAGTGTGATCCAGCAAACACACTAGCCTCAGGACACTTAATAAACTACAAATCCTGTGCTCTATTCCAGGTCTACTAAAGCAGAATCTTTGGAGGTGGGGGTGGGTCCTGGAATATGCATTTTATAGACCCCCTTCCCTGCCCTGACATTAGTCTTATGAACCACTGCTGGACTGCAAGCAAGCTTGCCAGAATGGTAACTTATGCATCCTGGAGCTCTATTTAGCCCAGTGTCTACAGCCAGGAGGTTCTCAGTACCCAGAAAGGAACATGTGGCTATTCCTATGTTACCAACAGAGAAAAGCCTGAAAGAAATAAAGTTACTTGCCCAAGGTAATACAACTTTTAGATGGTGGTGTCAGTATGCAAATCTGGGCCTTCAAACACCAAACCAAAAGCTCTGAGCTACTAGTCTGACGTCAGAGAGAACATTTACCCACATGTATACTGGTACGTGATACACCAATAAAACCTTACTGTGTGGTAAACTGCCAATCCTTAATGTTCCTCATCCATATAAGTGAAATTGTCCTACCCATCAACCTCTGCTCAGTACTAGTCGATTCTTTCCCTGCAGGGGTCAACTGATAGGACCAGGGTAGATATGTGACATCAAGGCAACCAATCTATAGCACCTAAGGCATGGCAGAAATATTACTTGGGACAAGTCTTCATTCTAAAAAATTTTAGTTAGGAAATACTGAGGAAAAAGCAGTTAGAAGTAGTAGTTAAAACTACAAGGACATGAGAGGGGGCCATGGGAACCATGAATCTCATAATGTATATAGCAGGAAATTTATAGGCATATATATATATGTACACACACAAACACACACCTATATAAACAGATGTATATATATGGCTATATATTCCCTGACATGCACACACATATATGTATGTATACACCTCTGTATACATATATATGTACACAGATATACATATAGAATAAATATAGCTGTTAGTATGGCCGTATATGAATACCACATATATGTGTGTGTATATTTATGCATATAAATATATGGCATGTGTGTTATATTTATGTATATGTGTGTAATTTATGTATGTATATGTATATATACATATGTGTGTATGTGTATATTTATGTATATATACACACATATACACAGACACAAACACACACACATAGTCATATAGCAAAGATGAGAGTGTGAATCTTGGGCTCAGATGAATCTTGGACAAAATCTGGGTTTGGATCCCAAGAACAATACTTCTTAGCGGTCATCTCTATAAAACTAAACTTCTCTTAGCCTCAGTTGCTTCATCTGTACAATGTAAATAATGCTACCTAAAGTTTTTGTGAAAAGGCACATAAAACATTTTGCAAAGGACCTGGCACATAGATACATCCAATAAGTAGCAATGTGACTCTGCAAGCTGAAGCTGTGAAGGAGCAAATCCCATGAATGAGCTAAGAAAGCCAATCACAGACAGGGGAGAGTGGAGTACATAGAACCTATGGCCTGTAACAGAGATTGTCACCAAGAGCCAGAACTGACTTGATTTCAGAATTTTCTCATTCCAAATCCAGTCTACATGTTCTATTAATAACAGACCCTTTTCTTCTGTCTTTCGTCTTGATATAACTTTATAGATATGTTCAATCATCCGTTCTATACAGAGAGGACACTATTGACTGTGCAGCTGTTTGAACTACAAAATAATGAAAAGACTGGTAAGTGGGTCACAACTGTCCCTAGAAGACCATAGATCACCGTGAAACTTGTCTGATGATTTTATCTTCTCCACAGAGTAATCCTCTACCCCTTGCTTATGACTGAGTTGGACACTTGTTCATTATCTGCTTCCTCTCCAGAAGCTCTAGCAATTAACATTGCAATTGTCTATTTGCAAGTCTGTTTTCTCCATCTTAATGTTTCTCATGGTGTGTTGCATCAACCACCTATGGAGGAATGACTTATCAGGAACTATGTCTGCTTTATTCACTGCCACAGAGTCTAACATAGTTCTAGACCCAGAGTAGAAACCTGAGAATTGTTGAACCAAACAACTGGGGAAAGATTAGAAAATCCATGAATCATTAACTCTGATGCAAGGAGCCACACTAACAATTTTGCTCCTTAACTGCTAAAGAATAACCAAGAGTCCTCATCAAACTGGCTGCTCTTCCATATTTTGGGAAGTACAAAGCTATACTTCCCAAAAGCTGTATTCAGTGATAGATCACCTCATGGTACCCGTTGTCCAACATCTTCATCACAGAAAAACTCTATGTGAAATTGTTTTGAGGAACTCTTGACCAGATTTCCAGAAATGTGGTATGGAGTTCCCAAGCTACCATGATTCCCTTTGCATGCTCTGAGGTGGACATAAGACCTAAGTTAGCAACAAATTCTCAGCCTAATGCTACAGGCAGGTCTCCCATTCAAAACAATAACTGGGCTGGGTGCAGTGGTTCAAGTTTGTAATCCCAGCACTTTGGGAGTCTGAGGTGGGTGGATCACTTCAGCTCAGGAGTTCAAGACCAGCCTGGCCAACATGGTGAAATTCCGTCTCTACTAAAAGTACACAAATTATCTGGGTGTGGTGGTGCGCACCTATAATCCCAGCTGCTTGGGAAGCTGCAACGGGAGAATCGCTTGAACCCAGGGGGCGGAGGTTGCAGTGAGCCAAGATCATGCCACTGCATTCCAGCCTGGGTGACAGAATGAGACTCTGTATCAAAAATAAATAAATAAATAAATAAATAAATAAATAAATAAAAATAAAATGATAACTGGCTGCAAACTATATTGAACCTGTGAACTCGGGGAGCTCAGGAGAATGGAACTGGTAACTCCAAGGGCAGAAATTAACACTCACTTATTAATTTCTAGCAGACTACAAATCTCAGCCAGTGCGACTTATGTTTTTTTTTTTTTTTTTAATTTTAAGTTAAAAAAAAATCTTTTTTTGAGGCTTGGTCTCTCTCTGTCACCCAGGCTGGACTGCAGTGGTGCAGTCATGGCTCACTGCAGCCTCGAAATCCCTGGCTCAAATGATCCTCCCACCTCAGCTTCCCAAAGTGCTGGGATCACAGGCATGAGCTGCCATGCCCAGGAACTTATTGTTAAATAAATGGAAATGGCTAATGGTCTAGACTGAATCTTAGAACACAGACTGTCTCTATTTTTCACATTCCTCCTGCTGATTTAAAAAATCATCACATTTCCCATTTCCCTTCAAACTGGGAGCTAGTAAAGATTGAACAACAGTAAGAGATACAAGTTACTAAGACCCTTCTATGGTTAGGTGCTGTATATGACACACAGCATATCATTTCTTTCTTTTTTTCCCCCCCTTGAGATGGCACCTCACTCTTGAGATGGCACCTCGCTCTATCAGCCAGGCTGGAGTGCAATGGCAGGATCCTGGCTCACTGCAACCACTGCTTCCCAGGTTCAACAGATTCTCCTGCCTCAGCCTCTTAAATAGCTGGGACTACAGGTGCCTGCCACCATGCCCATCTAATTTTTGTATTTTTAGTAGAGACAGGGTTTCACCATGTTGGCCAGGCTGGTCTCGAACTCCTGACCTCAGATGATCCACCTGCCTCGGCCTCCCAAAGTGTTGAGATTACAGGCATGAGCCACCATGCCTGGCCTCATTTCTTAATCTCTTAGTATGTTTCCTATGTTCTATCGTTTAAGCATCAAAATAGGGAAGATAAGATCATTGCAATATTATACACAGGGAAACGGAGGTTCAGAAAGGTAAAATAACTTGACCAAGATTATATATGGAAACAATATTAATAGCTAATATTAATAGTTATCTATTAATAGTTACCTCATGATCCTCCTGTCTTGGCCTTCCAAAGTGCTGGGATTACTGGTGTGAGCCACCATGCCCAGCCGGCATCTTAACATTAGTATTCTTTCCCTCAGCTCACAGCACTGACTAGCAGACCCACTTCCTGCCTGACCACCCTCAGGGGTGGAGACACACAAGGGCAACTTGAGCATATCAAGGTTGAAATAAAAAAGTCATCCTTACAATAGACACTGAGAGCTACTAGAGGAGGTAGAAAAGGGGTGCTGTGAGCTGTAACACTATCTCCCGGGTACTATGCTCACTACCTGGTGATGGGATCATCCATACCCCAAACCCCAGCATCACACAACATACCCATCTAACAAACCTGCACATGTACTTCCCTAAATCTAAAATAAAAGTTGAGATTTTTTTTTTTTTTTTTGAGGCGGAGTCTCGCTCTGTCACCCAGGCTGGAGTGCAGTGGCCGGATCTCAGCTCACTGCAAGCTCCACCTTTCGGGTTCATGCCATTCTCCTGCCTCAGCCTCCCGAGTAGCTGGGACCATAGGCGCCCGCCACCTCGCCCAGCAGTTTTTTTTTGTATTTTTTTAGTAGAGAGGGGGTTTCACCGTGTTAGCCAGGATGGTCTTGATCTCCTGACCTTGTGATCCGCCCACCTCGGCCTCCCAAAGTGCTGGGATTACAGGCTTAAGCCACTGCGCCCGGCCGGCTTACCTTTTTTTCATATGTCTAAATAAGGATGTTTCACAACTTTCCATGAAAACACTATGCCAATATGATTAATATTAAAATATCAAATTCACCTTCATCCTTCCTGTGGAGTTTTCTACCCAGTTTCTCTGCCCATCACCACAAGAGCACAAACATTGTTATTCACATGTTCTGTTTACCACTTAGCACATGGCGGGTGTTTAATTAGTGTCACAAGAGTAATCATAACATACAGACGGTGGAAGAAAAGTCATGTATTTTTAATAAAAGAGTGTGACAGTAATTTTATTTTTAGCAACACACTCAACTTAAATGTGATTTCTTATTTATATTAACTTTGTCTTTTCCATGTCACATCAGCAACAGGAAAAAAAGTAAGTTTATGTCATAGTCAAAAAGGTATTTTTTCACAATTCTACTTTGGTCATTCATTCATTCAGCCAAGAAATAATCTAGGGCCCACTATATGCCAGGTACTGTGGTTATTATTACTCCAAACTTAGTTGAACCCTGAAAGATGCACTCAGTGCCCCTCAACTTTCTTCCTCAGAAGTTACAGAGTGTTCTGCTGTTGTCCACTGTTCCTCATGACTGCCTAACATCCCATTCCTGGCCCAGTTCTCGTGTGCCACTATGGAGCAGAGGTGATTTACCATATATTTAACAACTGCTTCAGCATCAGAATGGACATTGGCTGGACACAGCATGCCTTCCCCCTGCTATCCTCCCATATGCCCTGCCTCTGGGCTCTGGTGCTGACATCTACACCCAACATCACTGGGAGCTCACATAGGGACCACATGTCTGCTCAACTCTCATCCTCATTTAGTCCTTCCAGAAATTTGGAAGACACAATTATTATCCCCATTTTAGAGATGAGAAAGCTAAAGAACAAAGTGGGATTCACACACAGACTGTGTGGCTCCAGGCACCAAATTTGTCATCACTGTGTTAAACTGCCAAGAGTCACCCCCTGAGTGGAATGGCTTTCTGTCAATAATAACCATCAATAGTAACAATAACAACAGACGGTGATAACAATGCCTGTGGTTATGGCTGAGACTGCTAGTTATCACTGAATATGGAAACTCTCTTTCTTTTATACTAATAAAGTCCTTAATTTTTAGCCAGACAAAAGGCTCCCTGTCACAAAAGGTACATTTCCCAACTCTTCTTACAAGTCTGCACAGTCAAGTGACTAAGTTCTGGCCAGTGGGATGAAATAGAAGTGGAATAGTTTCCAGGAACTTTTTGTCTAACAGTGGCCTTGAACTTTTTGGACAGCATTTCAACCATAAGAAATACATATTATGACCAGGCACGGTGGCTCACACCTGTAATCCCAGGACTTTGGGAGGCTGAGGCAGGCAGATCACAAGGTCAGGAGTTCAAGACCAGCCTGGTCAACATGGTGAAACCCTGTCTCTACAAAATATACAAAAATTAGCTGGGCGTGGTGGTGTGTGTCTGTAATCCCAGCTACTCAGGAGGCTGAGGCAGGAGAATCACTTGAACCCGGGAGGTGGAGGTTGCAGTAAGCCAAGATCACACCATTGCACTCCAGCCTGAGCAACAGAGCAAGACTCCATCTCAAAAGAAAGAAGGAAGGAAGGAAGGAAGGAAGGAAGGAAGGAAGGAAGGAAGGAAAGAAAGAATTATATTACATTTTTATCACTTATACACTCATATATTTCTGAAACAAGTTCCGTGTAGAAACATCTTTACTCGGTGGTACAGTCTGATAGCTTCTATTCTATTCCATTTCATTTATTAAAGTTACCTATCATACTGACTTGCCAACCCACTGGTAAGTCATGACCCACGATTTTAAAATCATGGCTTTACCAGACAATGTCTATATGCTCCTCTCTCTCTTTTTTTTCTTTGTCCATTTTACCATCTGCCTCCTGAAACTCAGATGCCCCATTTGGGACCATGAGCTCAAGCCATACACAAAGCAGTATCAAGATGGAAGATGCCTGGGATTCTGTTGGGATAAAGCCCCATCAGAGACCTAAATCACCTACCTGGGCTTCTACAGGACAGAAACACGAGTTTCTTCCTTATTTAAGCCACAGTTATCTGAATTTTCTGTCCCTCATGGACAAAGCTAACTCTAACTGATTGTGTAAATGAATTGTGCGTTTGTTTTGAGCTTCATTTCTCTCTATTCTCCTGCTTTACCTTCTATTGCAGAGCGGCTGAGTCCTGGGTTCAGATAGTGGCTTGTGGTGATGGGAGACAAGAGAGCAGGGGGAAAAGAAACCCAGGTGTTTCTCCCTTTCCTTTCTGCCTTAGGTGCAGGTGTCTTCCCAGCAATAGCCACGTCTCCTCCGTGGTCCCAGTTCCCGCTGGACATGGTTTCACCTTTTCTTGGGTCACCTCAGCTGTTGGTCTCTGTAACACCATTCCCTCCCTTTATCTCTGCAGCATAGGGACAGCAGTGGCTTCCTGATCTCTGAATTTCCTCACTGTACCTCTTTGCTTTCAGTTCTCCCAGGCCCCAGTTAACGAATTCCCTGCATTAAATTTCCTCTGGTCTAAATTTTTGGAAATAGTTGAAGTTTTCCTGACCAGGCCCTGAGTCTCAATAATATATTACACACAGCATGTTAGGTGAAATTTCTCATTTCCACCTCACCTGGCAAGGTAGGCACTATTCTTCTCCCCACTCCCTCCTTAGAAACTGAGTTCCAGAAAAGTGATATGGCCTGCTGAGGTCATGTGGTAAGTGGAGGAACGTCCATCTCCAAAGCCACTACCTGCATATCCAACTTTCAAGGAGGTTGATCCTGTTTAGAATTTTTCTAGCGTTAGAAAAGTAATCATTGTATCATGTTAGTTTGCAAAGGCCTAGACACAAAAGCTATTCATATGACATCACTCCATGTCACCTAGGTAGGTGGTCTCCATCCTCCAAATACCTTCTGCAAGCAGGCTGATGTCCTTTAACTTCTCTCTGCCTTGGAAAAAGTTTCCAGCCTTCCTTAAGGTCCCTCCCCAGTCTGGGTTAGGAGAGGGCTTTATGTTCCTTCACATCAGAGTCTTAATTATTATTAAAGGACTGCATTTACTCATTCATAAAATGTTTATTGAGTGCTTAGTATGTGCCTAAGGGCTAAGGTCTGAGGCAAAGTAAATGTGAATGAGACCCAGTTCTTATACTCAAAGAGCTCATTGTCTAGGAGAGGAGACAGGAATATACAATAATGGAAGCATACATATAAGAATTTGGTGGTGGGGCGCGGTGGCTCACGCCTGTAATCCCAGAACTTTGGGAGGCCAAGGTGTGCGGATCATGAGGTCAGGAGTTCAGGACCAGTCTGGCCAACATGGTGAAATCCTGTCTTTACTAAAAATACAAAAAATTAGTCAAGCATGGTGGCAAATGCCTGTAATCCCAGCTATCAGGAGGCTGAGGCAGGAAAATCACTTGAACCCAGGAGGCAGAGATTGCAGTGAGCCGAGACCATGCCACTGTACTCCAGCCTGGGCAACAGAGTGAGACTCTGTCTCAAAAAAAAAAAAAAAAAGAAAGGAAAAAAAAAAAGAAAAGAAAAGAAAAAGAAAGAAAGAAATTATTCGGTGAAATCTGGCACAATAACAGCATAAATGGAGAAGTGGATCTTGAGCTGGTTCTTGAAGACTAAGGAGTTTGTGAGGTGAAGGGGATTCAAAGAACGTTTCAGGCTGAAAGAAGCAACCTCTGCAAAGGTACAAAGACATGAAATGGTTCATTTGTATCAAATGGGGGTCTGTAGCTTATACCTCAATATGGACTTCAGTACTTTTATATTTACCCAAATGTGTGTGTGTAAATATATATACACGTTTTTCTGCCACAGATGCATACATATTTAACTATATACATATACTTTATGTCAATGTTATGTATGCTACATGTTTGTAAGTAAATATACACAGAAATTACACATACCATATGCATACTATGTATGTAAATAGACATATATATCTTTTTCATTTTTTCCCCCTTTTGCCATTATATTAACCTAACTCACGGAATAAAACAATAAAGACAAACAGAAGAATTAATGTACATCATCAAAGTAAAAAAATCTAATTGCATGGACTATATCTGTTACTGCATTTACCACACTAAGAAATATTTAAGGAAGAATGATTGAAATATAAGCCATAGACACCTAGCTTTGTACAAAGACATTCCTTCATAGGGAAAAGCCTAAATTGACCTTGACGGGTCAAGTTCCTTTCTGGAATACTCATGAAGAATGTGTCCCATACTTGTTAACATTTCAGCTGAAAGTAAGATGTGAATAATAAGAGATATTTTCCATTAAGGCTAGAGTCAGTTCAAATCTATGAATTTGCAAAATGACAGTCTGTCCAAAGTTCTTTTTGCTCAGAGTAGCACGACTCAGGAAGAAAGAAAGAAACAACCCAATATGATGCTGCCCAGAATTCTCTATGGAGGCCTTTTGCTGATTTCCATCCACCCCTCATTTTAACCTAGCCTCCCATGCTGGTGCTAATTCAGGGAGGCTTCTCTGCTGCCTTGTGTCTAACTCAGCTCTCCAATCAGCTGAGCTGGCCTCTGGACAGATGATAGTGCAACACGGCAGTAGCTTGTGCATTATTTTATTCTTTACATATTATCTTATCTCTCCAATTAGTTTGCAAGGGTTCTAAAGACAAGCAGTCTCTCATATACTCAGTTCTTTTGAAACAATTACAGTGTTTCCTAAAAATACTTCCCAGTAGGTTCCCCTCCTTGGTTTTCTAATTGTTTGTTTGTTTTTTTCTTTTTCTTCTTTTTAGATGGAGTTTCACACTTGTTGCCCAGGCTAGCATGCAATGGCACTATCTTGGCTCACTGCAACCTCTGCCTCCCCGGTTCAAGTGATCTCTTGCCTCAACCTCCTGAGTAGCTGGGATTACAGGCACCCACCACCACGCCTGGCTAATTTTTTGTATTTTTAGTAGAGACAGGGTTTTACTGTGTTGGCCAGGCTGGTCTCAAACTCCTGACCTCAAGTGATCCACCCACCTCAGCCTCCCAAAGAACTGGGATTACAGGCATGAGCCGATGCGCCTGGCTGGTTTTCCAGTTTTCTTTTGCCATTCTGGCATCAGAAAAAGGAACAAATAAATTATCTTGGGGAGGAGGAGAACATGATGTAGGGGAAAGCCCTTTTAGACAGGAACAGAAGAAAAAGATAGTTCTTTGACACCAAGAAGTAGGGCTTTGGAGGAGAGAAGGTAAGGAAAGGAAATGAGACATATATGCCTGGCTGTCTTCTATTGACCTAAAACCCCAGAGGGCAAGGGTGAAAAGTCACTGGAACATAAGCAGATAGGTTTGAGGAGACACAAAGCTGTGAGACTTGTCCTTGCTTCTCTGGGAAGTAGCTCTGCGTTAATGACAGCACCACCAAGCTGTAAAGTAGAGATGGCAGAGAGGAATAGCAAGGTGGAAGATGAGCGATCTCCCTTGCTTCATAAGAAGCCCTGGTTAGCAAGGAGAGAATTCCTAGGCTTCCTGTGGACCCAGAAAAGGCTGTGGAAGAGAGCAGGAAGGTGAGCCATGTCCACGATCTCCCCACAATCTTGTTGGATGAAACTGCACCAGGAATCAGAAGCTCCCTGGTTCTGCCTCTTTGGAGTTCCTAATGCCTAAAGGATGGGGAGGAAAGTCCCAAGAGAGCAGTTGAAAATGGGCCATCTGATAGAGTTGGCAGCAAGATGCCACCAGCATCAGAGACAAGAACACATGAAGACACCTGTAGCTAGAGCTATCACGGAATAGACCAGATGTTTCTTTAGCTGACTACTGTAGCAGTGGGTGCAGGCCAGATGCCAGGGATGAGAGCAGAACAGTTGCACCATGTCAGAGGCTGTCAAAGACCCAGGGGACAGGATGGGGACCAAGTACCCCTCTATCACCAGAATGATAGGTGAGTTATCCTTCAACCAGCTAACTCTGGAAGAAGAGGTAAAAAAGGATACCCCTGAGTGGGGAGTATTTACCTGAAAGACAGCAAATTTAAACTGAAGAGACTAATTTAATGGAAAAATATACTGTTTGTATATGCATTTAAGTAAATTTTTCCTTTTGCCTTGTGGGATTAGGGCTACTGAAGAACTTTAAATTCATCAGAGATAATTTAAAAGTTATAAGTCTCTCATATACTCTGAGTTTTGGGTGCAAAACGTTTACCTTGGCTAGGTGTGGTGGCTCAAGCCTATAATCCCAGCACTTTGGGAGGCTGACGCGGGCAGATTACCTGAGGTCAGGAGTTCAAGACCAGCCTGGCCAACATGGTGAAATCCCATCTCTACTAAAAATGCAAAAATTAGCTGTGCGTGGTGGTGGTGGGTGCCTGTAATCCCAGCTACTTGGGATGCTGAGGCAGGAGAGTTGCTTGAACCCAGTAGACAGTGGTTGCAGTGAGCCGAGATCGTGTCACTGCACTCCAGCCTGGGCAACAGAGCGAGACTCTGTCTAAAAAAAAAAAGTTTTCCTTAGCTACATTTATTAGTAGGGTGTGGCTCAGAGAACCTCACATATAGTAGGCATCCAATAATATTTTAGTAAATGATTTGGACAGATAGAGAGGAATCCACAATTCACCTTTCCCTAGCAATTGCTAGCTGGATTATCAAATTTACTGTCTACAGCAAATGGAAGTCTCCAAGGCTTTTTAATTAGCCAAACTCTAATGTCTGAAGATAACAAATTATTGCTTACATGTATACTTGGACCTAAAAATGTACAAATTTTACATTCACTTATGCATGGATTCCATTTTGAAGGTCTGCTTTTCTTCTGCTTACTGCATTTGTCAACGACTCCCAGCTATTCCCTAAACAGATTTGGAACAGAGGGAGAAAAATTGTTTTTGTGCCCTTAATGTGTTCTTAAGACATGACTCTGTCACCATCTGTCTGTCATCAGCTGACCATCTTTATCTATCAGCCATTCACTTATCTACACCAACAAGTCTTAAGTAGTAAGGTTAAGTAATTTTCACCATAATGATCAGTTGTGACAAAATTATCATTGTATGCGTGGCATTTTACAGTTCACAGAACTCTTCTAACATTTTATCTCTTCTAATTTTAACAACTCTGGATCTCTCCTTAACCCACTCTTAACCAAGGCTTAGTAGTTACTATTCCACTGATAATGCCCTTGTCCAGGTGATTGGTGACCTCTATCTTGCAGTATCCAGTGGTGAATGTTCAGCCGTTATCTTATGAACTTGTTAATACCACTCCAAACACTCTCTGAGAGCAATTTCTTCACTTTGTTTGGGATCATCTACTGCTTATCTTTTCCTAATTCAGTTGCTCCTCCTCTTCTCTTATTCAGTGTCCTCTACTTTTTCTTCTCTTCTTGACCTTGAAATGTTGAAGGGCCCCACGTCTCAGTCCTTGGACTTCTCTACTTTCTAGGGTGTCTTATTCCACATGATACCTTTACAAATTATACCATAGGTCCTAACTTCACTTCTCTAGTTCCAGCCTCCTCAGTCTTGAATATCCAAGTCTACTTGACATTTCTACTTGGATGTTCAATAGGCATCTCAAACCTGTTAGGTCCACCTTAGCCAGCCCTTCCAAATGTGTGTTTTACTGATTGCCACCTGTCTTCCTAGGCTTTGACTTAATGACTATCTTGACTCTGCTTCTTTGATATGTCCTGACTTGGGCTTAACTGCTTGTTCTGACTGTAGCCTTAAAGTGACCTTCACTTAGTGGTCTTATCCTTGTTTCACGCTGCTCTGGACCTGCAGTTTTGCTTTGCCTGTTGTTTTCCAGGTTCTGCTCCTTATAGGCTTTTATTTCCTGGCAAGCCCTGCTTAGCTGCAGCTTTTCTAAACCACCCCAGCTCTTTGCCCTATATCCAAGGCTCTGGTTGCCAATGACCCTGGTCTACTTCGCAATTTAATTTTAATGAAAACCTGGTACCTTTCAACTTTGGTTCCTTTATACTTTTCCCTTTAACGAAAGTTGTTAATCACATGATATGCAGAGTACGCATTATAGGAGTATCATCAGAGATGGTTTATCAAATGTTTAATTGCATATTGCCTATTCTTGCCTTTGCCTTTAGGTGATTATAATCCAGCCTTGGCTAAAAGCTTCAGCTCTATTATCACCTCTGGTTGGTTGGTGTTAGCTGCCTAGAGTTCATTTTGGGAAGGCTTTTGAGTCATTCAACTCCCCAGGAACGAATGTTGTGATCAATTGGTAATGCTCATCATCTATGTTGTATGAGGAAATCTTGTTTTAAGTATTTCTCATCCACATATACTCTAAGATATCATTCTCTTGCCCAAACTCATTTTCTGTTCTTGTATCAATAGAAATAATTTAAGATAACTAATAATCCATTAATAATTCTGAACAATATTAATGCTTCCACTAACTAAATAATAGTTAATGATAATTAACTTAGTAGTAGCAATAGTATTTTTAACAATTTTTCTTAGAAAACAGAGACAGGATTTTACTATGTTGTCCAGGTTGGAGTGCAGTGGCTATTCACAGGCATGATCATAGCTCACTGCAGTCTCAAACTCCTGGCTTGAAGAGAGCTTCCCACCTCAGCCTCCTGAGTAGCAGGGGCTACAGCATGCCAAGCTGTAATAATTGATACAATTTCTATAATACTTCACTGTCTACCAAACAATATACCAAGAATTTTGCATATAAATCATTTAATCTTTACAGTTACCCTCGAGTATTACTATTATCTCCTTTTACATGCAAGGAAACAGAGATAGAGATATGAAGCAATGGGCACAAGCTCTTTTAGCTGGTGAACGGTAGAATTTGAACCAATAATTATTTGACTCCAGAGCCATGTTCTTAAAGACTCAGCTAAATTGTCAATATGACTGTTGTTTTAAAAATTTTAAGAATTTGATATATAACATAAATAAAATGTGCAAATCTTAAGTATACAACCCAATGATTTTTTTTAAGAGACAGGGCCTTACTCTGTTGCCCAGACCAGAATGCAGTGGCACAATTATGGTTCACTGGAGCCTCGAACTCCTGGGCTCAAGCGATCTTCCCACCTCAGCATCCCAAGTAACTGGGACCACAGGCATGTGCCACTATGCCTAGCTTTTTTTTTTTTTTTTGGAGAGATGGAGTTTTGCTATATTGCTCAGGCTAGTCTTGAACTCCTGGTCTCAATTACAGGCATGACCCACCGCACCCAGCCCCAGCTCAATAAATTTTTACAAACATTGACACTCATGTAGCTACCACTCATTTCAAAATCTAGAACATTTCCAACAACCCAGAAGGCTCCTTTATCCCTCTTCCCAGTTGCTATTCATCCTTAGTAACAGCAATTATGACTTTTATCACCATGAATTAATTCTACTTGCTTTTGAACTTTACATAAATGGAATTGTACTGTCTGTAGCCTTTTGTTTCTGATTTCAGCTGTCAATCCTTATGTCCATAAGGTTCATCTCACAGACCCTCTGGTAGCTATGATGCCCACCTAGACCCTGTGCCAAAGTGATTTCCCAGTGGCAGAGATTTTTCTGGGCTGGCACCATCAGAGGAGTGACACAGGAGCTCAGCCTTGAGTACCGAGAAAGGTTTGGAGGGGTGAAGCAGGCCAGAACAACTGATTTGGGCAAGGGAGCCCCCGTGGCCAAAGCAGAACGTAGCTACAGTTATGATTGAGGTGTGAAGAGTAGCTGAGGAGTCTGGAAATGCATTCACTTGGCCCAAGAGGCATGACTAATGATACACTGAAGGAGGCAGGTCTACTTAGTATTCCATAAAGAGCACTTCTCCTCCAGCTATTTCAGTGATTCTAGTTTCTGGCTTTCAGAAACCAGCATTTTTTCATTACTTTTTATTTGCGGGATCGTAGGGTGCTTTTTTTGGCCAACATTTTAGTTGTATTTATCCTCTCCTTGTTTTTGCACTCCAGAAGACAGTGTTTTCTAAGAAACTGCCATTATTCTGGTATCCACTAAGAAATATTCTGGTCACATCCAGCTAAGAGTGAAGCAAATATCCTCACATGCATAATTTCTGCCTGTTTTGTTTCCCTTGCACTCTTAGCCTCCTGCCTTCACAAATTTCCTCCCACATTTATTTCTTTTTGATAGACATACACAATTGTCAACAAATGTTGTATTAAAAATGGATTTCTGTATTTACCAGGAGTGCCTTGGGACTGGGAGAAGCATCAAAGGTGTTTTCAACACAATCTGCACGGAGATAACTATGATGCACACCAAGCTTGTTAGAAATCTGAAAGCAAAACAAATCAGAACAAAGAAGCTTTCCAATAGAAAGACTGATTTATACTAACAAAACACATATTTTGAAAATATTATATTGAGGAATAAAATATCCAAGAAATATTCTTGCATGCACTAACAGTTTAATCAATTACAGTCTCATTTATCCTAGTCTTAATATTCACAGAATGCTTAAATCAGGTCAGAGAAAGAACTGGATGGAGGTGGCCAATTCTAAATTTCTGGAGAAGGAACATTTAAGAAAAATAATAAGAGTAAGTTAGAAAGAATAAAATTAACTTTTCTGAGCTTGGATATGATGTGCCAAACCATGTTGTCAGCATTTTTGCAGAGGTTTTGGGCCCTGACCTCTCTTTCTTTTTTCTTTTCTTTTTTTTTCAAAGCTTAGGTAGAACTTAGCATTGGAGTCTGACCTTGTTTGTTAGCATTTTTACAGAGGTTTGGGGCCCTGGCCTTGCTTTTTTTTTTTTTCCTTTTTTTTTCAACGCCTAGGTAGAATTTAGCCCTGGGGCCTGAGCTTCCTGTGGGCTGTGGATATCTGCTACCTCCCTTGTGTATGCTCACCTAAGTGGTAGTATGAGGTACACATTGATGCCTCTTCATGCCTATCTCTCCTTCTTGTTCTCTTGCCCTACCCCCTTCATCCCACCTTCCCAGCCTCTGACAATAGGACCTTGGATCTTAAGCTCCTTCCCCTATAGTTTGCCTCATGCAGACCTTCTTTGCTAATCCCTTTTCCCTCCCCTGCTCTGCTCTGACTTCACTTACCCTATGCTAGCCTCTTAGAATAAATATGTGTATCTGATGGCCTCAGTGTGCTTTATCAGTCCTTGCTTCAGGCCAGGACTTCCGTAGGTGAGATACAAGTTTAAGAGCTGTGCAGCATGTAGGGGGAGTCTACTTTTGTTCTTGAAATGTGGACAGGCAGCTTGACTTCAAAACTCATTTCTATTAGACATGTTTGATAATTAATTTGAGAAAGTAAAAAAGAAAAATGGGAAGAAAAGAAACCTTGAATGACAGGCAGAGCAGGTGGGTGACTTTCATCTTGGGGTGCTATATCCCTAGGGTAATTGTCAGTCATCCATTGTCTTGATGTCACCCCATTCCCAACTTCCCAGCTACCCTAGGATCAGGATTCCATAAACAGACTCTCAGGTTCTTCGCCTTACTTTTTAGAATGAGATGAAAAAAATAGTCCTTATTTTAGCAACTAGGCACCAGAATTCTTTTAAGAAGGGAAATGTTTTTATAAAAACTCTCTCGACACATCAGTCAGAGTATAGATTTCAATGACAGTGATTTAAGAAAAGGAGTCTCTCAAGACACAAAATAATAATGGTTAAGCTGCCCTGTATAAGAAAAGGTATTTGGGGCAGTATTGTGTGTGTTTTTCTGAAACAGAAGGAAGGAAAAGGTAAGGAGGTAGACAGAAGGGCCAGAAAGATGGAGAGAGGCTGAAAGTTGGTGAGGTGAAGAATCAGAGAAAATTCCCAAAGGTTGAGTTCAAGAATAATTTTTAAATGGAGAGACATTTAAAAAACAGTCATTAAACAGTGCTCTGTTTGAAGCCTGTCATAATGCTGCCATAATACCCCCATTTTCCTGCAAATTACTATTAAAGTCTGCAGTGTCCAAAGTTCTTGGTGTGATTGGGGTTTTGATAGCCATCATGGAAGGAATAGCATGTTAAGCCTGGGTTGCCATGTTGTGAGATAGATCAGATTGACTGGGAGAAGTAGGAATCTGTGGCCAAGAGTGTTTAAGAGAACATCAGCTCCCCTAGGAGTTCAGAGATGACTGGAAGAGAATTTTGGATTTCCTTGATCAGCAGAATGAGTTTGTGAATCATTCTTATCTTGATCTTGAGGGACCGGGAGCACTTAACTGGCATCAAGGTTACATGTTTCTACCAACATGGTAGGAAATCACTGAAGCACTTTTGAGCCTTTCGTTTCTCTTATTCCTGTATTTAATAAGTTTCTAGATCCTCGTCTCTTTATACTCAGTGCTCTTGTTACCTGTCTTTTTATCTGCATCTGTACTTCCCTCATTAGAATGAAATCTTTTATTTCTTTCTACTCATTTGCAATAGTTCCTTAGCTGACTTCCCTGAATCGGATCTTTCAGTCTCTTTGCCTTCTCCTTTCCAATCTGCACATGACTGCCAAGCAGTTTATTACTGTCTTTTTCTAAAGAGTTTGAGGTGATGTGTCTATAGAAAATGAAATCTGAAGTCTTCCAAGGTCTTTATTTAAAACCCTTCAATGTTAACTTTGAAACCCATGGCAGACTATATACCAGGATTTCATTCTTAAATTTTTATATAATAATACTAATATCTAACATTTACTTAGGTTTATCTTGGGTTAGACACTGAAGGGATAACTTGTTTAATCCTCACAACTATCTTTTGGCAGGGGGTGATGGAGGTGGACAATGGCACTGAGCATCTATTTCTACCCCTGGTAAGCCTTAACACTGTATTAGGTTGGCACAAAAGTAATTGCAGTTTTTGCAATTACTTTTAATGGCAAAATGGCAATTACGTTTGCACCAACGTAACAGAAAGACAAGAAGTCACCAAACTACATTTCCCAGGTTCTCTTCATGTAGGGTTCTGAATGAGAATTTGGTTTTTTCAATGAGATACACATGGGAAAGACCTGGAAAGTAGACGTGAGATGGAACATCTAATGCTGCTTTTGGCTCTTTTCTGCTGACCAGTGGGTTTGTAGAGACATGGGGTTTTCCAGGAGCAGAATTCCAGTGTCCAGTTTTCAACTTTTGGTGCTGGAGGCAACAGCAATTTTGCTGATCTGTCTTACTAATTCCCTAGATTGTAGCATGGTGATGTGTTTTTAATTCAACTGTTCTAGTAGTGGCAACCTGAGTCCCCACCTTTCTAACTATGACACATGGGTGGTGATGTTCAAAAGTTGCTTCTGGAGTCCAAGCCTATAGCTTGTTCCTCCATTCCTTCCAACAATTTTTATGAGCACTTAACTCCTTGCATTAAATTCCGTTCTCTTTAAAATTCATCTAGTGGTTACGACTTCCTATGGGGGACCCTGAATGATCTAGGTAGGTACAATCATTATCATTTTATAGATGAAATGGAGGCAGAGAGAGGTTAAGTAACTTTCCCAAGGTCCCAGAGCAAATATAAATCAAGGAGCTAAGTTTTAAATCTGCTTCTACAGCTTGTGATTATAATTTCTACCTTACACTTCCGCTTGATACATTTAAATAATATGTGCATAGACAAGGGGAGGCAATAGAGTGTAGTAATTAGGAGTGAAGACTTTGGACTTGAAGAGTACGTGGTTTCAAATGCCTGCTCTGTCCAATTCCTAGGTCTCTAATATTTGGCCAATTAACCTCTGTGTGCCTCAGGACCTTCATCTATAAAATAAAGGTACTGATACTAACTTTAGATAGTAATTGTGATGATTAATTGAGAGAGTACATGTAGAACACTTAGTATAGTACCTGTACTCAATACATAGCAGCCACATATCCAAAAAGAGAAGCCAAGAATACATTTTCTTTCCTTCTTTTCTTTTCTTTCTTTTCTTTTCTTTTTTTTTTTTTTTTTTGAGATGGAGTCTCTCTCTGTCACCCAGGCTGGAGTGCAGTGACGCGATCTCAGCTCAATGAAACCTCTGCCTCCCGGATTCACGCCATTCGCCTGCCTCAGCCTCTGGAGTAGCTGGGACTACAGGTGCATGTCACCATGCCCGGCTAATTTTTTGTATTTTTAGTAGAGACGGGGTTTCACCGTGTTAGCCAGGACGGTCTCGATCTCCTGACCTTGTGATCTGCCCACCTCAGCCTCCCAAAGTGCTGGGATTACAGGCATGAGCCACTGCACCCAGCTTTTCTTTTCTTTTTTTTTCTTTTCTTTGTTTTAATAGTTATTGGAGGCAGCCAAGAAGGGGACCATTATGGTTGGGGTCGAGGACTGGTGAGCATGTCCAGGACTAAGGGAGTGTCTCAGGAGGCAGCTGGTAGGGCAGGGGCTAGGGAGATGGCCAAGGAGATAGCTGGTGTTATAGAGAGATTGGTTCTGTACAGTGGGATTGAGCCAATAAGTATGTTGAAGATAATGGGAGCCATGTGTCTCATTGTTGGTGAAGAGGGAAGACTATGAAGAGCGGGAAGGTTAGAATAATGCCTGTAGCAGTGGATTAGAATTGCAGTGTTGGTAAAAACTTGTAAATGACAATGGATATAGATATTGTGTGTGTGTGGGGGGGTGGGTATTCACATGTATATGCAGTGGTCCCCCTCATCCAAGGTTTTGCTGTCTGTGATTTCAGTTACCCACAGTCAACAAAGGGTCACAATTTTTTTTCTATTTTTAAAATCTTTTAAATGTTTTGAGAGAAGGTCTTGTTCTGTCACCGAAACTGGAGTGCAATGGTGCAGTCTAGGCTCGCTGCAACCTCCGCATTCCAGGTTCAAACAATTCTCCTGCCTCAGCCTCCCAAGTAGCTGGAGACTACAGGCATGTGCCACCATGTCTGTCTAATTTTAGTACTTTTTGTAGAGACAAGGTTTCGCTGTGTTGCCCCAGGCTGGTCTCAACCTCCTGGACTCAAGCAATCCACCTGCCTTGGCCTCTCAAAGTGCTGGAATTATAGACATGAGCCACTATGTCTGGCCCAGTGGCCAAAAATATTAAATGAGACTGGACATAGTGGCTCGTGTCTGTAATCCCAGCACTTCGGGAAGCTGAGGTAGGAGGATTGTTTTTGTCCAGAGTTCAAGACCAGCCTGTACAACATAGTGAGACCCCATCTCTAAAAAAAAAAAGAAAGAAAAAAATTAGCTAAGTGTGGTGGCATACACCTGTAGTCCCAGCTACTTGGGAGACTGAGGCAGGAGGATTGCTTGGGCTTGGGAGGTTGACACTGCAGTGAGCTGTTATCACAGCACTGCACTCCAACCTTGGCAACAAAGTAAGACCCAGTCTCCAAAAAAAAAAAAAAAAAAAAAAAAAGTAAAAAGAAAAATCCCAAAAGAAAAAAATTAAAACTTTTTTTTTGAGACAGAGTCTCACTGTGTCTGTAGGTAGATGGAGGTAGATTGTTATGCCAATGTTCATTTTCTGATTTTGATGGCTGTGCTATGGTTGTGTAGGAATGTTCCTTGTTTTTAAAAAATAGGCAATGAAGTATTTAGGGATAAGGAGGATTCATGTCTGCAAGTTACTCTCAAATAATTCAGACAAGAGAACAAGAAAAATAAAGCAAATCATGTAAAATGTTAACAATTGGAAAACCTTGATAAAGGACACATGTAACATTTCTTGCAGTATTTTTGCATCTTACCTGTGAGCTAGAAAGTACTTCAAAATTAAAAGTTTAAAAAAAGGATGGACGAATATACACCAAAGTTTCGATGTTAGTGATGTCTGAATCAGGAGCCTAGAAACACTTCTTAATTCCTGTTTTTGCTTATTTATATTTCCTATGCCTTTTATAATGCCCATATGTTATTTTTATTAAAGCAAAAGAGACAATAATAACAATCTCTTAGTGACTCCTCATTGTCTATGAAACAAAATCCAGTGTTTTAACCTGTCAAGCAAGGTGTCACCTGATTTTCTAGCCTTACTCCTCTAGCCTTGCCATCAGTTCTCTGCTGCAGCCAGACGTTCCATTCTGTCTCCTGGATGGCCGTGCACGCTCCAGCTCTGTGTTTTAACTCACATCTTCCTAGGATTCTCTCCCACTGTTCATCTTCCCAACTCCTGCCCTTTTTTACTTTACTTTTATTTTATTTTATTTATTTATTTATTTATTTATTTTTTTTTTTGAGACGGAGTTTTGCTCTGCGGCCCAGGCTGGAGTGCTGTGGCCGGCTCTCAGCTCACTGCAAGCTCCGCCTCCCGGGTTCACGCCATTCTCCTGTCTCAGCCTCCCGAGTAGCTGGGACTACAGGCGCCTGCCTCGTCGCCCGGCTAGTTTTTTTGTATTTTTTAGTAGAGACGGGGTTTCAGCGTATTAGCCAGGATGGTCTCGATCTCCTGACCTCGTGATCCGCCCGTCTCGGCCTCCCAAAGTGCTGGGATTACAGGCTTGAGCCACCGCGCCCGGCCTACTTTTATTTTTTTAGAGACAGAGTCTCATCCTTGTCACCCAGGCTGGAGTGAAGTGACATAATCAAAGCTCACTGTAGCCTCAAACTCCTAGGCTCAAGCAATCCTCCCACCTCACCCTGTGAAGTAGCTAGGACTGCAGGTGTGCACCACCATGCCCAGCCAATTAAAAAAAACTTTTTTTGGCCAGGCGCGGTGGCTCACGCCTGTAATCCCAGCACTTTGGGAGGCCGAGGCGGGCGGATCACGAGGTCAGGAGATCAAGACCATCCTGGCTAACAAGGTAAAACCCTGTCTCTACTAAAAATACAAAAAGAGATTAGCTGGGCGTGGTGGTGGGCGCCTATAGTCCCTCACCCTCGGGAGGCTGAGGCAGGAGAATGGGGTAAACTTGGGAGGCAGAGCTTGCAGTGAGACAAGATCGTGCCACTGCACTCCAGCCTGGGCGACAGAACGAGACTCTGCCTTTTTGTAGATACAGGGTCTTGCTATGTTGCTCAGGCTGATCTCGTACTCCTAGGCTTCAGTGATCCTTCTGCCTTAGCCTCTCAAAGCTCTGGGATTGCAGGCATGAGTCACTGCACAGGGCCTCCTTCCTATTTTTAAAAACTGAGTTGGAATCCAAGTTCTCTATAAATCCTACCCTGACCACCCAGTGAAAATGAGCTCTTCCTCCTCTAACACTGCTTGTATAATTTGGCAATTAAAAAATTCCAATGCAATAAATATTTATTGAGTGTTTGCCATGTGAAAATAACCATATAAGGTCCTATATGGAACTCCAAGATAAATAAAACACTTTTTCCCTAAGTAGAGTTATAAAATAACTACTCAAAATTATAATCACATGCAGGACATGTTATGTACTATAAGACAGGGCAGAGAGAGCTGGGGCATTTGGAGGAGCGAAGGGGAGAGGAAAAGAGCTGACATTTGTTGAATCAATATTACACATTCAACCAATAATGCATCATGCTACATATTGTCATTTAATCCTCACAACAACTCCTTTTAAAGGGGTGGAAGCTAGGGTTCAAGAAAGTTAAAAAAATAACTAAGGTTGTATACCTGATAAAGTGATAATTAAAAGTCAGAATTCAGATCCAGTTCTGGCTTTAAAGAACAATCTCTTACCTAGTTAGTGATTTAAGAAAGGTTTTATAAGAAGCAGGCATTTGAGATGAGGCTTGAATCATGGGTAGGATTAGATAAATTAGAGGGAGAGAGGGAAGTGTATTCCCCCAGTCTTAAAATTCATATGCAAAGTGCAGAGGTAAGAAAGAACAGAATGAGTTCAGGTAGTAGTGAACAGCCAAGTTAGGTTCATAGTGCATGTGTAATGAGCTAATAATTTAGTAATAACTGTCTTTCATTTTGTCAGACCCCATTTTACACACTCTTATGTATACTGTCTCATTTAATGCTCATGGCAATGCTGTGAGGTAATATATCAGTTAAGTTTTATTGCATAAAACACCACCTTAAAACATAGTGGCTTAAATTAGCTCACAATCTGTGGGCTTGGCTCAACTGAAAGAAGCTTTGGTTGGTCTGGCCTGGGCTCATTCCTGCAGCTGTAGTCAGCTTGGTTGACTGGAGAGAATGATCTAAGATGGCCTCAGTTACATTTCTAGTGATGGGCAGCTGGAGGGCAAACATAGTTCCTCCATATGGCTACTCCAGAGGGCTAGCTTGAGTTCATTCACAGGGTGGTCTCAGGGTTTCAAGTGTATAGAAGAAGAATTCCCTAGGCTTCTTGAGACCTAAGCTCATAAATTGCAGAAGTTTGCTTCCACATATTCTACTGACCAAAGTAAGTCATGAACCCAGCCCAAATTCAAGGGATGGGAAAACACAGTCCAATTTTGAGTGGGCAGAGGCTGTGAAGGGGGTTGTAGTTATCTGTAGCCTACCACAGATGGATATTATTATCACCCCCACTTTAACACAATTTTTAAAAAAGAGACTTGAAGAAATTAAGCAATTTTCCTAAGGTTCCATAATCAGGAAGTGACAAAATCAGGATTTGAACCCTGGCCTGTCTTAGTGTGGAACCCAGGCTGAAAAGGTATGTACCAGTTGTATGATGCAGAGCCTAGCATGACTGGCACGGTGATGATTTGTCATGGAACTCTGAAAGATAACAAACTGGGATTGGTGGTTTTTTAATATAAAGGTGAAAAAAACATGTATGCTTTGGGAAGATTTCCCTGGAAAGGGATAGACTGGTGAAGGAAGGGCTAGAGGGAGTGATGCCAGCACAGGAGCTCATGTAATGGCCAAAGTAGAGAGAAAATGTGTGTCAGCAGTAACATGGCTACTATTCGAATGGTAAAGATGAGAATAAATGTGTCGCCTCTTGGAAAAGAGGGAATGAATTCAAGAGCCATTGTGGAGTTAGAATTTAGAGGACTTGGCAATTGATTGGGCATGATTGATGGAAGAAGAAGAATAGAGAGGAAAATGAACCTCCAAAGTTATACTCTTAAATGCCAGAGAAAAAGTGATACTTTTAGAGTAAAAGAAGTCAAAAGAAAGAGTTGGGTTGGGGATTAGAGAAGAGTCTGTGGGTTTGAGACTTGTTCAGTTTAAAGTAACAGCAGAATAACTACATGGAAGTGCTTAGCAGGCCACTGGTAAGAAGGATTATAGCTGGGGAGAAAGAGTAGTTCTGCAGGGCAGGTTTAGAAGTCATCTGCAAAGAGGTGAGATTAGAAGCTGTAGGAAAGGCTGGGTGTGGTGGCTCACGGTTGTAATACCCCCACTTTGGGAGGCTGAGGTGATTAGATCACCTAAGGCCAGGAGTTTGAGACCAGCCTAACCAACATGACAAAACCCCATCTCTACTAAAAATACAAAAATTAGCCAGGTGTGGTGGCACACGCCTGTAATCCCAGCTACTCGGGAGGCTGAGGCAAGGGAATCACTTGAACTCAAGAGGCAAAAGTTGCAGTAGGCCAAGATTGCGCCATTGCACTCCAGCCTCGGCTACAGAGCGAGACTCCATCCTCTGCCACTGTCCCCCGACCTCCAGGCTGGGTAAAAGGATTTCGTGTCGTCCACTTTCAGAGACTATTCAGAGAAAAGAAAAGCAGATATATATAGAGAAAATGGTCAAAGAAGTAGGGGGAGGACAAAGGTCAAGGAAAGAGAGAGTTTCAAAATATTAAGGAAAGAGAATTTCAAGGTGGATGAGTTGATCTGTATATAAATGCTACAAAAATCTAATCGCCTGTATTTCTGGGCAAATGGTTTATATGGTAATCATCAGAGTTGGAGGAGTGGTGGATTAGAAAAGTTATAGGTGATTGGATCTAAGGCAGAAATTTGTAATATTTTGGGGTTTGGGGATCCCTCTGAAAATCTGATGAACGCTATGTACCTGTCCCCCAGGGAAATGCACACCCATAAAATACTTTTCATACAATTTCAGGACATGTATAAAGTCAATGGGCTACAATGAGCAAGAAATAGACTTCAGATTTTGAACTCTGTATCTAAAGATAAACAGTCTTATTCACATCAGAGGGGGCAGAATACTAACTGGCTAGTTTGTGAAAATACTGGACTAAACATAGTGCCTAACACCTACTATGTGTACACATTCCCAAGTCTGAGCATGGCACAAGTGAGGAGAGAGAGAGGGAGGGGAGGAAAGAGAAAGAGCCAGGGGCAGGGAGGAGATAAACGCAGGCACAAAGAAAGACAGAGAAGGGCTTATCAAGTTAAAATAAGAATAATAATTATAATAGTTGCAATTATTATTATTATTATTATTATTTTATTATTATTTTTTTTTTGGACAGGAGTCTCTTGCTCCTGTCAACCAGGGGGGGCAGTGGCCGGATCTCAGCTCACTGCAAGCTGCCGCTCCGGGTCCCATTCTCCTGTCTCAGCCCTCCCGAAGTAGCTGGGGACTACAAGGTGCCCGCACTTCGCCCAGCTTAGTTTTTGTATTTTTAGTAGAGACGGGGTTTCACTCGTGTTAGCCCAGGATGAGTGGTCCTGTGTCTCGATCTCCTGACCTTAATTATCCCGCCGTCCTCCGGCTCTTCCAAAAAGTGGCCTGGGATTACAGGCTTGGACCCAAGAACCGCGCCCAGCCAAATAGTTGCAATTATTAAGGTGGTCTTGTGTATCAGGTATTTCACGTATAATATTTTGTTTAATACTCACAAAACCCTCTAAGATAGAAATTATTACTCCAGATGAGAAAACTAGATAGAAATTATTACTCCAGATGAGAAAACTGAGATTCAGAACAGTTCATGACAAACTCAATAGGGTCTATGGCTGAAATGGGATTCAGTGTGACTCCAAACCCATGTTTTTCCAAAGAGGCCATATTACCTCCCATGAACACAGGTCAGAAAAACAAACAGAAATTCTCAGCTGAAATGTTAGCAATAGAAAATAATTTTATTTTAGGTGTTATCTAAGATTAGAATACCAAAGGAAAACAAGAGCCAAAAAAAATATGTTAAGAATTGTATAAGAACTTTGGTAGATGCTAAGAAGTCACCCAGTAAACTTTGCTCTTTATTCTTGATGAAAACTTTCAAAAAGTTTGGTTTGGAAAGTTTACTAGAGAGATTTTGCAATTGCTATGACAAACAACTCACAAATGCTGTGGCTTAACAAAGATTTATTTCTTGCTCACATCACATTTGGCATAGTATGTGTGTGGTATGGGGGGAAGGGGAACTAGGCAGGGCTCTGTTCCACTTAGTCATTCGAGGGGCCACTTCCTTAGGGGCTCTGAGTCCTCTGCTGGATCCCATGTACCCAGCCAGCAGGGAAGTCAAGACAGAGAACACGGACTACACTCACTCTGTCCATGTTCCGTTGACTGGGGTGGGTCACATGGCTTCATCCAGATGCAAGGGCACTGGGAGAGGTAATTTAGTTGTGTATCAAGAAAGAGAACACTACTTGATATGGAGAATCTCTGCCATTGAGCTTCTTTTTATATCTTTTACATGATAACATATTTAAAACGGAGGCCCACATTTATAGTTAATGTGGGCCTGTCAGAATTATTTCCTTAGGAATAAATATAAGAACAAATTCTGTTTCTAGGTGCTATGGTCTGAATGTTTGGGTCCCCTGCTCCCCTTGCCCCCCTGCCCGCCCCCCACAGATTCAGATTTTGAAACCTAATCACTAATTTGTTGGTGTTAGGAGGTATGGTCTTTGGGAGCTGATTAGGCCATGAGGGTGGAGTCCTCATGAATGGGATTAGTACCCTAGTAAAGGGGTTGAGGGAGTCTGTTTGGCCCTTTTTTTCCTCCCTTCCATGTTGTGAGCATGCGGCATGAATGTGCCACTTATGAAGAAGAAGCCCTCACCAGACACCGCATCTGCTGGCACCTGGATCTTGGACTTCCAGCCTCCAGAACTTTGAGAAATAAACTTCTGCTGTTTATAAGCCACCCTGTCTCTGGTATTCTGTTACAGCAGTCTCAATGGACTGAGACAGTAGTCCTACTCAATATACTACCAGACACTGATAATAACTATTTGAGAAGAAAAAGAAATTAAAATATAGAAAACAAGAAAACAAGTGTCTAGAGACGACATAGTTTAAAATTCCTTAGAATTCCAACAAAATTATAGTAAAGTATAAATATTTCACCCATACCTCATCATACATGTAGGGGCAAACCACACACCTGTGTCAGATGCAGATCTTGTGCATCTCCTCAGATACCCTGACCTGCCTCCTTCTTTCTAATGATGCCATCTGCCTCCAAGCCTGTGCCAGCCTCATTGCTTTTGTTGAGCTCCCAAAGCTTGCTCGAGTCAAGTTGAAGCCCCTGACCCCATAGCCCACACATTCTCCATGAAGAATTACTTCCTTTAATCACCACTCCCAGGCTTGGATGTCATGATACTCTGTGGTATGCATTTTAACTCCTGGCTTCTGCTGGAGGGCTGGATGACCTGACCCAGCAGTGCAGGAGAGTTCCTATACTGTTGGGTGAACCTCAACCAATAGGAAATAGGAGGATCAAGAGAGCTGCACAAATGAATGTTCCCATCCCACCCCTATTTTTTTTTCCTGTGGACTCTACTGAAGTGTGGTTCCTTCTTGCAGCCCTTTTGGAGAGATGCTGAGTACTGAACAGCACACTTTGCAGCTCGCTGGCCAAGTGGCTCATCGCAGTTAATGTATTTTAATTTGACACCACTTTTTATGAGATACTTTATATACCAAAGTGAGTGTGAAAATCCCACTGGAAAACTAAAAAGTCATGATTACATATTTATTTAAATGATGAGAAACTCTATGAGAGTAAAAACACCTTTTCAGTAAGATGATAGAATGATTTTTGGTGCTTTACAGTTTATAAAGTATTTTCACACATTTTCTCACTTATTCATCACAATAATGCTATTAGATTGAACAGGAGAGGATTAGTGTTATCTGCACTTTAAAGATTATTTACTTTTTGGATTTAGTTACAGATGCCCTCTTTCCAAAAAGCAGGCACAAGGTACATCATCTTACAGTTGAGAAGTTTGAAGAGTGGAGAGCTCCTATTTCCAGGGCTAGAAAGGGGGTGTCTGGTATATAAAGTATCTCATAAAAAGATATTTTAAGTTCTGTGGTACATGTACAGGATGTGCAGGTTTTTTACATAGGTAAATGTGCGTCATGGTGGTTTGCTGCACCTGTCAACCCATCACCTAGGTATTAGGCCCAGTGTCCATGTGTTCTCATTGTTCAGACCCATGCTTTCCCCCTATTATGCTTTATACTCTTCTGTTATGACATGGCAATGAATTAAAGCACATGGCTTCAGTTTAAAAGCAGAATAAAAATCTTAATAGAATGGAATAGCATCTAGAAACAAATTTAAACTATGCTAAAAGAATTTAGCATAGTTATTTTCATAGTTACATGTGCTCATGTCTTGTAAAATTATTTTCAAATTAATTTTGGGAGTGAGAAGGATATAAACATAGAATTAAAAAATGAATGAATGAAGTAAATGAATTAATACCTTCCAAACTTGGAGCAGTATAATTATTGGGACAGGATACTTGTAAGACATTTTGCTGGGATAATCAACTATAGCGTGGTATTGAGAATGAACTCACAGTCACTCGTATTTCACACTCAGTATTGCAAAAATTTTCAGATATTTCAAAGTATTAGTTTGGTTCATAGTAGGCACTCAATAAATATTTATTGTTTGAATGAGCACTGCTTTCTTCATCTATTTAATGTTGATATAAAGAAATACCTGAGGACTAGGTAATTTATACAAAAAAAAAAGGTTTATTTGACTCATAGTTCTGCAAACTATACGAGAAGTATGAAGACAGCATCTGCTTCTGGTGAAGAATTCAGGCTGCTTCCATGCATGGTAGAAGGCAAAGAGGAGCTGGTGTGTTCAGAGATCACATAGCAAGAGAGGAAGCAAGGGTGGAGGCAGGTGGTGTAGGCAATTTTTAACAGCCAGCTTTCATGGGGACTAATAGAGCAAGAACTCATTCATTACCATGAGAAAGGCAGAAAGCCATTCATTCATGAGAGATCTACCCCCATGACCCAAACACTTCCCATTTGGGCCCAACTCCAACATTGGGAATCAAATTGCAACATGAGGTTTGTGGGGACAGACATACAAACTATAGCAAGCACTTACACAAATTATTAGAAGAAAAGGAAGCTTCATATCAACCCCAGACGTGGAAGAGAAATTCACGGAGGTCACCAGAGACAAGATGGATTCTAACATGTATGCATTTAAAGCATTAGCACAGTGTCCTCAGCTTTCAGTTCATCTCCCCTCACTAAATCCTCTTCAATAACTGAAGAGTTGCTAATCTGATTGGTTAGATACCAGGACAGAGACTGAGCTGTGTTTACCAGTGGGTGAAGTTTCCTCATATGCCTGCAGCCATACTTCCAGCACTTGCATCCAGCCTTCTTTTCCTATTTTCTTTACTATGCTGGTTGTATAGTAGAACAGTATGCCTTTGCTGGACACACCAAGTACTTCTCCACCTTGCTGCATTCACATGGAAAGCTTTCACTCCCAGGCTCCTCCCTCATTTTCAGTACACTGTGGCATACCTTGGCCCTCAGTGGCAAACCCAGCCTTTCTCTGTTTCCTGATTCTAGGACTGTATGAGGTTCATAGATTTTTTTCTTGACACTTTTTGAAGAGTCTTCGCTCCATCTGTTTTCCCTCTCTTCTCCAAGATAGACTCTGGTACTCTACTCTGACTCAAGGTTATGCAGTTGTGCAGATGCTTATTCACAAATGGGCATATGAAGGGAGGAGGAAGATGGGCTCTCCTCATAGATGCAGCCTCAGCAGTCATGTCTGTACTATCCACGCTCTCTGGAAACAGGTGTTTGCCACATGTGTACCATCCATGCTCTCTGGCAACAGGCGCTTCCTCTGGCCAAAGGAGTGGACACTGAATCATGCTTGAAGAATTGCTGGGTATGGGCACTGTTTTAGGTGCTGTACACAAATTAACTCATTTAATCTTCATAATAACCCTATGAGATAACTATTGCTCCAAAGATGAGGGCACTTCAGCATAGAGAGGGTATCTTTCCCCCTGTCACCATACTAGTAAGGGAGTAAATGTGCTGAGGTCTAAACCAGGCAGCTTGGTTCTCATCTCCTACTGGCCTCGGTGATTCAAGCTGGACCCTTCCCAGTCCTTTCTTGGGACTTTTCCAATTTGTGCCAGGCCAGGTAATACTGTCGGGTCACCAAGATGGGAATGTGAATCTAGAGCCATCTGCAGCCATGTTCCCCCATGTGTCTGCCGCAGGAGAGAATAAGCTGACAATTAGAGAAAAGCAGAACTGCTTGACAGCTTCCTAGAAGCATTGAGACACGGCTTCCAGTCACCTTCAACCATTCTCAGGTTCGAGAGCACAAGAAGTACAGCAATTTCGTTTTCTTGATTATGGGTTTTCAAATTGTGCCTCTGTCATTAGCAGTCAAAGGGTTCTGACTATTGGAAAAATTGAAGTCCAGATTGACCAGCTCATGTGGCAAAGTAAGCACAGTAATTACAATAGGGAGTGTGGTGAGCTCAGTACTCCCTTTTAGATAAATTGCTAAAGCTAAGTTTAATTAGTCAGAGGGTCACAGAAATGAATTTAACAGGTTGCCCACTAAAATCTTGATCTGCATAACCCAAAACCCTCCAGACCTGGTAAACAGAGGCTTCGTATAAGTCATCACACTATCAGGTCACAACCTCTCACCCATTTCCAGACCCGAATGAGCTTCCAGTTCCAGAGCTCCTTAAATGAAGAGGAGACAGAGTACCCCTAAGGAAGAACCCTGCTGGGCCTACTGTGAATTTCCCTTTTCCTTTTCCACAAAAGGACTTGTGGTCCTTGTGACTATGCATTCAGGAAGGAGAAACACCGAAATTTAGGGAGAGGGCACTGTAGGACACCACACTGGTTTGAATTCATCTCATAAAAGGTCTGATGGAGCCCTGAATCCATTTCTATAGTTATTTTTCTGATCCTTGATCTCAAGTGAATATCCCAGGCAATTGAACTCCACATTGAATCCCTAATCTGTGAAATAATAGCAATCATGGGTTAAAGGGCCAAGTGGAAACAAGTGGAATTCCTCCTCTATAGCAAAGTTGCAACCCAACGCAATGTGCATCCCTTGAGGAGTATGAAGGACAAGGACACATGAAAAAAAAAAAATGAGCCCTTTGTCACTGGGCTGAAAGTTGATTACACATTTTTAGCTTATCTATAATCATTCACTCATTTTATTTTTCTACTTAGATTCTGGGTTTTGGAACCTCTTTAATTTCTCTTCACTCATTGTTGATGTTGTTTTAGTGTGTTTCCTATGTCTGGTGTATTTGTTTATGAACAAATGGTTTTAAGATGTCTTCTTCTTTTAAACTATACTTAAAAAACTAAACATACATGTTAAAAATCTTCTTACTCCAACATATAAAGAGAGGTTGGACAGACAGAAAATGCTACCCTCCCTAAGGGAAAGTGGTTGTCCTGAGTGCTTACTACATGAGTCAAAAGGGACAAAGACAGCAGGCCCATGGGACTAAGCACCACGTGTTTCTTGTCCTCAGTTGGTGCCAGTGAATCTCACTGTGCAAGCCATTTTCATCCTGCAGACTGCTTTAGAAGTGAAGTTTTGAAATAAGTGCTTAAAGAAGAATGTAAAGAGAGAGGACAAATCTCAAATGTCTCAGGTATTAAAAAATTTCACTTTTACCTTACGTTTCTCTCCTCAATGGAAAGACTGTGTTTTAAAACCTTTAGATGTCATTTTTTTCCAAATGAAATTGTGAGTCTTATAAAATTTTAACCAAAATTTCAATTTTACGTTTTAAGAACATAACAAAATAATTTGAGAATTTGTCTGGAGAAAGGAAAGAATAATAATAACTATGCAGTTATTGACATAGATGACTATTAAGTGGGAAATTGCCTACTAATAGTTAAAGTGAAATAATTAAAGCAGTGTAGTATTGATTTAAGAATGAGAGAAGTTGGCTGGACACAGTGGCTCAAGCCTGTAATCCCAGAACTTTGGGAGGCCAAGGTGGGCGAATCACCTGAGGTCAGGAGTTTGAGACCAGACTGGCCAACATGGTGAAACCCCATCTCTATTAAAAGATACAAAAATTGGTGAGGCACGGTGGCTCATGCCTGTAATCCCAGCACTTTGGGAGGCAGAGGCAGTTGGATCACTTGAGGTCAGGAGTTCAAGACCAGCCTGGCCAACATGGTGAAACCCTGTCTCTACTAAAAATACAAAAATTAGCCGGGCATGATGGTGGGCACCTGTAATCCCAGCTACTTGGGAGGCTGAGAGAGGAGAATCACTTGAATCCGGGAGGTGGAGATTGCAGTGAGCCAAGATCGTGCCACTGCACTCTAGCCTGGGTGACAAGAGCAAGACTGTCTCAAAACAAACAAACAAACAAAAAACCCACAAAAATGAGCTGGGTGTAGTGGCGGGTTCCTGTAATCCCAGCTACTCAGGAGGCTGAGGGAGAAGAATCGCTTGAACCGGGAGGCGGAGGTTTCAGTAAGCCGAGATCCTGCCATTGCACTCTAGCTTGGGTGACAGAGCCAGACTCTGTATCGAAGAAAACAAAAACAAACAAACAAAAAAAAGTAAAAATAAAAAAAGAGAGACAGAGAGAAAGTCAACTAAATATGTAGTCCAGAACCTGACACTGGTATGCATAAAAACTTAATAAAGAAATACAAGAAGAGTGAAGAATTTCGTAAAGGGTATTACAGAAATTAGCCACTCTGGGACCTGGTGCTTTTTAGTTAGGAACTACATTTCTCAGCCACTCCTTTTTCCAGGTGAAGCCGTATGACTGGTCCCTGTAAATGGAATGAGAGTGGGAAGTGATGTGTGTCCTTTTCAGAGCAAGGCTTTTCAGAGTCAGACTGGGTCTTTTTCACATTCCTTCTTCCTCTTCCACCTTCTGGATGCAGTTAACTGTGATGTCCTAGGAAACATCTGTGACTTAGCTGCAATTAGCTGGCATTTTCAGCTCTTATACAATGAGGTGGTCTCTTTTTCTTTATCAAGATTCATAAAATAAGGAATTCTCCAAATAAACAAAGGTTTAGGAAATGGATATAAAACAAATAATGAATGCTACTACAAGAGAATATTAAGACGATACTCAGAAAAGCAAGGAAGAGGAAGACATGGGGGATATTGGAAACTAATCCCATATTAGTTAGGTTCAGGTTTGTTGCATGTAATAGACAGAAAAAGTAACAGTTATTTAGGCAAGGTAGACATTTGTTGCTTTTCCACATAAAATAAATTCAGAGGCAGGCCGACTAGGATTGATATGATGTCTATATACTACCATTTTGGACCTATGCACTTATATTTCTATTCTACCATCCTAACATTTGGCTCTCATACTCAGGGTCACATCATGATTCAAGACGGATAGTGGAATGCCAGCTGTCTCAGCTGTAGGCTTGTAAAAGGAGAAAATGCAGAGGTCAAATAGAGAAAATTTTAGGAAATGAGTATACAGCAAATAATTAGTACTACTACAAGAGAGTATTAGGACTATACTCAGAGAAGCAAGGAAGAAGAAGCCATGGGATATTGGAAACTGTGAATGTGATTAAAAGGACAGGACAACTTGAGAATCTGGTAAGTTACATGTACTTATAATATATGTAATACTTCCCACTCCCACTTGACACTCACATTCCATTTACAGGGACCAGTCATGTGGCTTCACCTGGAATATAATATTTCATTCATATATATATATATGAAAAAAGGGATGGTGATTAGAAACTCAAGGAAAAACAGAAGTTGTACAATAAAATTATGTTGAAATATGAAATAAAATGAAATAGTGGTGTAACAAAACAGAGTTCATTGAATACTTTTAGTAAAGCATATTCTCTTTTATGTGGCCAGAAGGTCAGAGAGTGACTATGAAAAGAAAGAGATGTAATCTTAGCACATTTCTTCAACCAATGTGAAAAAAATATTTACATAGTATAAATATTAACATTGCATTTATTAGTTTTAACATTAAGAGTCAGCCTTCAGACAAGACATGGGTCAGTTGTAGCTGCAAACAGAATAAATGTTAATATTATAATGTAAAAGTATAACTGACAGAAGGCAGAAAGTGAAGTCAGGGAAGAACGTGAAGAAAAGGGTAAAATTCATTTCTCATCTTAAATAGAGTCAGGATACTGATTGATGTTGATAGAGAAGTAGAATGTTAAATATTACTTAAAGTTATAAAATAATCAATAAAATAAGCATAATATATTAAGAGGAGAAGGGATACAGCATAAAATACCATGTATTTCTGGAAACTGAGTGTTTAAAGGTAATGAATGTAATGAGGTTTACATTTTCCCTAAGAACAATGTTTTCGTTGAAAATTAATTATCATATAAGTTCCAGGGACAATATGTCAGGGAAGTAAAGAAAGAACTTTGGTAAAAGTTTATTTATTCAAAAGAATTTATTTGTATTATAAATGGATACATTTCATTAATGGTATTTATTTTTTAAAGGGTTGAATGTAATTAGCATTATTACTACTTAAAGATTGGAGCTATATTTATGTGCATTTTAAAAGAAATATGAATCTGGCCATGGTAACACATGCACTCCAGCCTGGGCAATGTAGTGAGACCCTGTCTCAAAAACAAAACAAAACAAAAAACCCAAAGAGAAACATGATTTAGAATTTTTAGCTATTAGTTTGCTTGTTGTCTTAGAATTTCGATGGTTCCATCCTCTCGGAAGCTGTTTCCAGAAAGATTAAAATAATGACTTTTCTCTATGTATATAAATTTGCCAAGAGCAAGACAGAATTTCAAAGTAATTTTGCCAACCTTAGAGCAGCTCTCAAATCTGAGATGATTGCTTTCATAAAGAGGCTTTGCAGTGTAAATATTTTAAGATCCCAGTATGGACTTCGTGGATTTCTGGGCTGTAGAATTCCCCCGAACCATCTTGTGTTTCTCCTTCAGTCTCACCTTCACTAACATAAAAGGCAGACTTAGAGAGAAAAGTAAGTCATTAAAAGATAGGATTGGTGAGGCTGGGTGCGGTGGCTAACGCCTATAATCCCAGCACTCTGGGAGGCCGAGGCGGGTGGATCATCTGAGGTCAGAAGTTCAAGACCAGCCTGGCCAACATGTTGAAACCCCATCTCTACTAAAAATATAAAAAATTAGCCAGGCGTGGTGGCCTGTGCCTATAATCCCAGCTACTCAGGAGGCTGAGGCACGAGAATCGCTTGAACCCAGGAGGCAGAGGTTGCAGTGAGCCAAGAACGCACCATTGCACTCTAGCCTGGGCAACAAGAGTGAAACTCCATCTCAAAAAAAAAAAAAAAAAGGTAGGATTGGTGGAGCTGGTAGAAAAGGTAAAGCATTGAATTGACCTTGATGAACAGAATTCCTTCCTTTTTGGAATATAAATCGGCAAGGGGGCAAGTGGTGGAAGTTGAATTACCCTTAGGCTGATGATAAGACGGTGGATACTTTATATATCCTCTGATGGAGAAATTCTTCTACTTTCCTGAACCGGTGCCAGCAGGGACTCTACTCAGAACTGCTGAAAATAGAAAGAGTGGTATTGAGACTAATAGATAAAGTGTAGATAATCCTTGATTCACTAAAAACTATTGTTACGAAGATCCTATTACTGTAATTTGAAAATGTTTAAGGTATCCATGTTATATGACAACAAACCAGGGTATAAATTATATGAATAATAAATCTATGTTCAGAAGAAAAGTTACTGAAAAGAATAGACCAATATGTAAATAATGTCTGTTTACAAGATAATGCATATAAAAACACCATAGAATTGCCAAGTAGTAGGCGGTCAATCAATATTGCTTGAATTTCCATTTGTAATCTCACTTTTGCTGAATCCCTCATAAGGAAATAATCTAAAAGAGGGGCAATTTGTAAAAAGGCATGTTCCACAGGCCCCTATATAAATGAAAAATTGGAAATGAACAAAATGTTAAAAAATTGGAATGTGATAAGTAAACACATTTGGAAGCAATCTAGTTGGTGTTTGTTCTCTAGCCTGCTAACAGTGTAGCCTTTTACAGTTAATAAAAGATTTTCTGTCTTCCAGCAAAGTTTGACAATAGACAGTCATTAACCATGATGACACATGGATATGCACATATAACAGGAAAGAAAAATATGTGCACAATGATTATAAATATGAATCAATCTATTTGTGTTTCTAGATTAAAGCTAATCAATAATTTCCATGACATAGAGTTTAAATATCAAATGAATTCTTCCTGTCCCTTGCAATCTGTGAAAGCATCTACATGTATAAATTTTAAAATGTGCCATGAAAGCAACATTTACTGAAACCATTCCAAATAGAGTTTAATGAAAGACTACTGAGTCAATTCCCCTTATTGATCACTTTGTAACTACTAGCTAATTAAAGGTATTTGAAAGAAAAGAAGTTTCTTTTGCAGTGCAGACTTGGAGAGATCTTTAGACTCCCCAGAATTCCCTATCACATGGTTTAGATCTTCACAAAGTTCTGAAATAACCACTGGAATTTTTTACTAGACTTCAGTATTTTTTAAAATTCCACTATGCAGGATTTTACTATATAAACCCTGGGCTATATAATTCTGGTCTATCATGGGGTTTCAGTAAATTGTATCTGGATATGGTCGTCTATAGCAAAGATTTAGGTAATATTTTTCTCTTAAATGCATCCATCACACTTTAAATAAAGTTCATCCTGTAAATTCAGAAAATATGCTCTGTGTGATGGTTTCCATTTGAAAACAAACAATTAACATTTCCATGTCTCGAGAACAAAACTGAGTTAGCATTTTTTATTATAAGTCAAAGAAAAGTTGCAAATAAATTTTTTTTTTTTTTTTTTTT
>NW_016806642.1:5012695-5014498 GCF_001698545.2 Rhinopithecus bieti
AGGATGGTCTCGATCTCCTGACCTCGTGATCCGCCCGTCTCGGCCTCCCAAAGTGCTGGGATTACAGGCTTGAGCCACCGCGCCCGGCCTCTCTGTATTTTCTTCTAACCTCATAAAAAGGCTTTTATGCCTTTTATAACATTGTAATCAGTAAACGCATTTTATTTTGTGTCCTGTTTTGTCCACTTAATATTATTTCAAATATATGTTTTCATATATCCATATTTGCCATACTTGTTTCAAAACAACACTTTTTTTTTTTTTTTTTTTTTTTTTTTTTTTTTTTTTTTGTGGAGCTAGAAGCCCAGACTGGAGTGCAGTGGCATGATCATGGCCCACTGTAGTCTTGACCTCTCAAGCTCAGGCAATCCTCCAGCCTCAGATTCCTGAATAGCTAGGACTAAGAGGCATGTGCCACCATGCCCGGCTAATTAAAAAAAATTTTGTAAGATGGGATCCCACTATTTTGACCAGTTTGGTACTGAACTCCTGTGCTTAAGAGATCCTCCTGCCTTGGTCTCCCAAAGTGCTGGGATTACAGGTATGAGCCACTGCACCCAGCCAAAATCAATAAGAAAGCCCTCACCAGATGCAAGCCCCTTGACCTTGAACTTCCTAGCTTCTAGAAACATAAGAAATAAATTTTTTTCTTCATTAATTATCCAGTCTGTGGTATTGCGTTACAGCACTGCTAAACACATTAAGACTAATAGATAAAATAGACTCTGTTAACAAATACCTGTTTGTTCTTCAATGTTTGTGTTTTATATGTAACAGGAAAGGACTCTAATACCTCCATTCTCATCCCTGCACGGAAAAGAAGAAATCTTTTGGAGAGGGACTCTAACATACATGCCTTAAAGTTATAAGAGGAGAAGCAATTGGCATTAGCAGAGAGTTTTCTTGTCTCATAGATATTCTTACTGAACAATGTGAAGGTCTATCACCATCCTCCAAGACAGAGTCAAGAACATATGGTCATTGCCATGGTGACATGAGGAGGCAGCAAGCATAATGGTGCTTGGAATTTGAGGGAAGGATAGAAGGTTAGAAAAGGAAGAACAAGGGAAAGAGCTTCCCTCTGTCTTACCAAATGTATTCTAACTTTTTGACATGGCATAAAAGACTAACTTTCTTGTGATATCTCTCCAGTCTTCTAGGACTAATCATGAGTCCTGAAGTAACATAGTATGGGCATTGGTGTTAGAAAGACCTGGATTTGAAATCCATCAATGATACTTGCCAGCTGTATGACCATGGGCAAATCCCTTTAGTTCTCTGAGCCTCAGTTTATTCATCTTAAAATAAAGGTAAAAATCACCACCCATGAAACTTATGGGAGGATCAAATGAAATAATACTTAGAGGCACAAACCTCAGTGCTTGACACACCAAAAGTTCAGTGAATAAATAAACATTCTCTAGTTTCTTCTCCTGGAACTCCTATTAGGCATATATTGGGTTTCCTCTTTCTGTCCTGCATGTATTTTACTATCTGTTTATCACTGTGTGCTGCATTATGGGAGATTTGCTCAGATCTCTCTTTCAGTTTTCCCATTTTCTCTACAACTGTGATTTTGTTGTTGTTAGCTCATTTTCAGCTCATCTTTTTTTTCTTATTGTGAATCCACTATTATTTTCTTCTATGTAAACTCTAGAAGTTTAAATAATCCTGGGCCAATTTTTATGTTAATCTCTCTATATTTCTACATGTCTATATAATTTCTTAACTACACACAGAACTTGGGATTAGTTTTCTTGAAGATGATTTTTTTTTTTTTTTTTTTTTTTTTTTTTTTTTTTT
>NW_016806642.1:5015817-5022358 GCF_001698545.2 Rhinopithecus bieti
GATCTCCTGACCTCATGATCCGCCCGTCTCGGCCTCCCAAAGTGCTGGGATTACAGGCTTGAGCCACCGCGCCCGGCCGAAGATGATTTCTTAAAAGTGGAAGCATTTCTGTGTATCCAAGGCTCTGGAATGACAACAAGTAGTTTTGATACTTGCCCTAGGTCAGTGAGCAGAATTTTGTTTGTCCCCTTTCAAAACAGAGGAAGCTCTTTGAGGCCCTACATTTTATCAGGGGAGCTAACTCCAAATCTCCAGCTCAGAGCAGCATCTACTATCCTCATTTGGACGTACATTTAAAAAGGAGAGCTTTATTTCTTATAAAGGGTTACAGCCTGTAGGCTGGCCATCCTTCAGGCTGGGAAGCATAGTTTTCAAGCAGAAACCCAAAGTAGGCACTTCAAAGGAGGAAGGGTGAGAGAAATTTATGCTGAATAGATTAACTAAGTATACATATTCAGCAGGTTATAAGAAGAGTAATGAATATTCAAGGAAAGGGGCCACGCACACATAGTAAGCAAACACGCATGTTACATATATTCCATGTTCCCTTTGGGGTGGAGAAACTTAACATGTAAATACTGCAAAATCAGATTATATGTGTCAAACAGAGGACACAGAGGCACTCTGTATGCAGTCTCTCTGGACTGGCCAGAACCAGCCTGTCATTGGTGGTCTCCTATCAGGAAGGAATGCTGGTCATTGTGTTGAAACTGCAAAAAAGGAGGGGAGGCCGGACACTGTGGCTCACTCCTATAATCCTAGCACTTTGAGAGGCCGAGGTGAGTGGATTACTTTGAGCTCAGGAGTTCGAGACCAGTCTGGCAAACATGACGAAAACTTGTTTCTAAAAAAATGCAAAAAAATTAGCTAGGTGTGATGGCACACACCTGTAATCCCAGCTACATGGGAGGCTGAAGCTGGAGAATCACTTGAGCTGAGAAGCGAAGGTTGCAGTGAAGCAAAATCACGCCACTGTACAACACAGTCTGGGCCACAGAGTGAGACTCTGTCTCAAAAAACAAAAACAAAAACAATGAAACAAAAGGGGAGGGGAAATGTGCAATAAAGCAAATCTTTAAAAGGGCTGGTTTCTGTTTAACTCTTCGGAAAGAGAGTCTTATAGTGGTTAGCAAGGGAGAGGGGTCCCCTTGGCTAAGAAAGGGTTTATTCAGTTGGGTGGGGGGCTTAGAATTTTATTTTTATTTCTCTTATCTAAAACCAACCTTTTCTCTCAGCCAATATGAACCCTTTCTGAATCACCTTGTGCTTACCTCCCTAGTTTAGATTTCTTTGTTTCCTTGGTGATTTCTCTTTCTTTCGAGATTGGTTATTGCTATGAACTGAATTATGTCCCTCAAAATTCTTACACTGACACCCTAACCCTCAATTTGATGGTGTTTTGAGATGGGGCCTTTCAGAAGTAATTAAGTTTTTATGAGGTCATGATGGTCAAGCCTTCATGATGGGATCAGGGTTTTTATAAGAAGAGACAGCAGAGAGCTTGCTTCTCTGTCTCTCTCTCCCCTCCCCCCACTTCCATCCCTTTCATATGAGAACATAGTGAGAAAGTGGCAGTTTGCAAGCCAGGAAGTGAGGCCTCACCATCGAACTGCATAGGCTAGGATCTTTATCTTGGACTTCTCAGACTCCAGATCTGTGAGAAATAAATTTCTGTCATTTAAGCCATAGAGTCTATGGTATTTTGTTATGGCAGCCCAAGCTGAATAAGACAGATTTTGGTAGCAAGGAGTACAGTGCTGCTACAATACACATCTAAAGATATGGAAGTGGCTTTGAAACTGGGTAATAGGTAGAGGCTAGAAGAGTTTTGAGATGCATGTTAGAAATACGAACATTATGGGTGATTCTGGTGCAATCTTAGATGGAAGTGAGAAATATATTATTGCAAAATGGAGAAAACATGACCATTGGTATAAAGTGGCAAAGAACTTGTTTGTGAAAGGTAGAACTCATGAGAGATAAAATTGGATATTTAGTGGAGGAGATTTCTAAGCAAAGTATTTAAGGAGTGGCTTGGTTCCTCCTGATTGCTTATAATAAAATTTTAGAGGAAAGAAATAAATGGAAGAAGGACTTACTAAGCAAAAAGGAACCAGAACTTAAAGATTTAAAAAATTCTCAGCCTATCCATTTTGCAAAAAAATGAAAAAGTTTTTTTATTAAAAGAACACTAAGAGTGTGGCTGAATAGCCATTTGATATGGAGATAAGTGTGGGTATGAACCCCAGACCCAATCAGTTACCTCAGCAAAAACACTGCTAGTTTGAACTAAAGGAGAAAGAGATGATACAAAATGGAGTAAGACTGTGAGTATTCTTAGATCCTACAGGACCAGGCCGTAGAGCTATTTGGCTGCAAACATGAGCTATCTGTCAAGACAAGGGAAGAATAATTTTGAAGCTGATCCGGAGATAATCAGGGCTGCCTCCTTGGTTTCAAAGATCGGGGGCATCACCTCCATTTCAACAGGCCAGGCAGTGGCCATCCAGAATCTTGGGAGCAGGACCGCTGTGTAGCAGAGCTGTGAGGGTGGAACCCCCACCTAGAGCTATATGGGTATGACGCTGCCACCCCAATGGGTTCAGAAGGCAGAGCACTTAACCAAAGAAGTTAATTCTCAAGCCTTAAGATCTGATGAAATCCATATCGCAAGGTTTTATATTTGCTTAGGACCTCTCACATCTCTCGCTTTTGGAATGGGAATGTCTATCCTCTGCCTATTCTACCGTTGTAAATTGGAAGTACATAACTTGTCTGGCTTCACAGGTTCACAGTTCATGGGAAATTTTCCCTCAGAATTATTCATACCTTGAGTCTAACCCATGTCTAATTTAGATGATAGTTAGATGAGACTTTGGGCTTTAAACTTTAGAGTTGTTCTCAGAATGAGTTAAGACTTTTGGGACTTTTAGGATGAAACAGATGTATTTTGGATGCAAGAAGGATATGAATTTTGGGGGATGAAGGGCAAAATGCTATGGACTAAGGTATCTGACAGTTATTTTGTGACCATTATTTTGTTTATTGATTATATTCTCTATGAATTTTAGCAACAGGGAGACTCAACTATGCCATCATATTTTTCCATGTTGTCTGGCATTGGTTAACATCCAACAAAAATCATTATTATTATAATTGATAATAACTATGGCTTTCCTTTAATGATTTTAGGCTAAATTTTTCAGCTTGGAATGCCCTTCCCTTGTATATAGAACACAATAAGGTTTTGTCAATAAATACTTTGGGAGATGCTGGCTATCATTTAAGGACCATTATAAATGTCAACTTGCAACTTAACGGAAAAAGGATGATCCCTGGGCCAATTAGTCCTAAGTTTGGATCTTTTCTCATACTCTTACTAACTTGTGGCCTGGGAGAAGTTTCTTAATGTCTTCAAAGTTCTAAGTTTCATCAGTAAATAAAAGATAATATCATTATCTTAAGGGTTGTTGTGAGGACTAAAACTTAGAACATATAAAACATGAAAACATTATTAACCACAGAGTAGTTGTTCAATACATGACTGTTTTTATTCTTCATCTTATTATTATCATAATATTATCATTGGTGGGGCAGGGAGTTTATGAAACCTGGATTTCAGTTGCAGCTCTGAAATTGGAAGTCACTTTCATTTCCTGGTTCTAAGTTTCTTTCACATGTAAAGAAAATGAAGGAAATTTTATGTTAAACATGGTGATTTGAAAACAAATGTTTATCTCCATTCTCTCCCAAAATCATAGTAATATGAAATAAAGGAGTGCAAAAAGACATAAACTTACAGGGAAAGAGAATGGGAGATGAGGAGATAGCAGGCAGGCAATGTCAATAAAAATTGGAAAAGAGTTTGATGAGTAGTAACTGACTTAGACGGAGAAACTAAAACCTAAGCCTGTGAGGGGAAACCCATCAAGAAGCAATGGAGTCATCTGCATAACCTTAACAAGTCTCAGGAAGTGGAGGCACAAGTTATCTTTGAAGTTTTCGGTGCAGGATGAGACTGAAAAGAGTAGGGCTGAGTGAAAGGCTTTCTGAGTAGCAGTTAAACCATCACATCTCCCATTCCCCATTTTAGCCAAGTGATGACCCCTCCTATACTCAGGAAGCAGAGGGAAGGCTCTGGATTTGAGTAGACCCAGTAGGCAGTGTAAAGGCAGGGGTGAAGTGTCACAGTAAAAACTGGAGGATGGAATGAATGCATCGTAACGTGGCCCAGAATATGCCACCCCAAAATATGGCACTTTAGAGTAGGGATTATTTTGAGCTGAAAGCAACTGAAAGTCAACAGATGCAGAAAGAGTTATCTGCCCACATCTTATCTACCTAAAAGGCAGGCACATATTTCCTTTTAATGTTGTCCCTTAAAGTCCAAAGACTGTTTCTTTGTTAAAAGGGTGTATAAGGCCCTGGAGTCAAACTGCTTCTTTGAGTGTCACTTCTTTTCTGTGAACTTCTGTGCATGTAAATATTAATATAAATTGTATGCTTTCTCTCCTGTTAACCTGTCTTTTCTTGGTTTAACTTGCAGGCCCCCAGTTACTGGACCTAAAAGGATAGAGAAAAAGATTTGCTTCCCTCACAATTGCAAATACCATTTGTAGCCACTCCCTCTTTCAGCTCCCAGATTGCTAGCTGCCAGACTAACACTCCCAAGCGATTACTAGAGAAAGCACCTCTAAGGGACCAAGCAGTCCAAGAGAAAAGTACCTATAGATATTGACATCTGGCAGAAATATCATCAAAGGAAGTACTAAAATAATGCTGAGAGAGCCTCCAGTCTAGGTAAGAATAGAGGACAGAGACCCATGAAGTATGCCTTACTGTGAGAAAAATGACCTGAGAGGTTACCCGCTGTATTTGAAAAAATGAAGAGAAGACTTGTTAGTTCTGTTAGAGAATTTGGGAATAATGAGCAGAAATTTGAATGTTTTTATTGGGAGAATCTTCGTGGCTTAGCTGAAAACAGTATTTCATTGTCTAATAATGAAAACATTGAATAATGATTTAACCATAATTAATGATCTAACTATTTTGAAATGAAAGGAAAAGGAAATGTATCTTCTGTAGAGATTAGAAATCTGAGAGTCTTCCATCTGAGACTAGAAGGCAACATTAAAATGGAAAAAAAATCAAGGAATAGCACTTAACATGCAATTTACAAATATGACGATAAATAGTAGAAGTGGCTAAAAGAGTTGGAAATGATTGCTTCTGGAAAGGGAAAACTGGGAATTGAGTGTGCCAGAAGAGACAACTGTTGTTAAAATACTTATAGTATCATTTGAGTTTTAACACTATATACTTGAATTACTTAATTACAAAAAGGAAAAAGAGAGAGAGAATTGCAGTGCTTGCCCATCCTCACAGACAATGCAGGGTGTTTTTAAAATTATTTTTTATTTTTTATCAGCTTTGTTCATGGCCTCAGTGTGAGTGACAATGTTACACGTTCTTGAAAGATTAAAATTCAGGCCGGGCGCGGTGGCTCAAGCCTGTAATCCCAGCACTTTGGGAGGCCGAGGCAGGCGGATCACGAGGTAAGGAGATCGAGACCAGCCTGGCTAACACGGTGAAACCCTGTCTCTACTAAAATACAAAAAACTAGCCGGGCGAGGTGGCGGGCGCCTGTAGTCTCAGCTACTCGGGAGGCTGAGGCAGGAGAATGGCATAAACTCAGGAGGCGGAGCTTGCAGTGAGCCGAGATTGCGCCACTGCACTCCTGCCTGGGTGACAGAGCAAGACTCCGTCTCAAAAAATAAAAAATAAATAAAAAATAAAAGAAAGATTAAAATTCAGGAAGAAGGGAGTAAGTTATAGGGATAATTTAAGAGACTTCCCAGGAGACAGGGAATGAAAGGTTTCATTTGATTTGATGATTGGAAGGCCAGTCTGAGTTGGAGGGGGTGTGATTTAGATGATTGCTCCTGTGAGAGGATGTCTAAGTGACAGCAGCAGAATGATTCAGTTTAGAATGCTGAGGCTGCCGTCTTCTAATCCAGCTCTCAAAGGAGCACAACTCTGTCTTCTACATTTACAACCTTAAGGTGTTTGAGGACTTTATAGTTTTTCCTTTTAGAATGCCAGCTCCTTTGCACTTAGGTACCAGCTTTTCCAGATATATTCATTCTGCCCAAGGGCTGACACAGTATTTGGTGGCTAGATTGTGGTCAGAGGACATTCACAGAAAGTAATACTACATTAATTTCTCATAAAATTTTGTAAAATTGCTGGGCGTGGTGGCTCACGCCCGTAATCCCAGCACTTTGGGAGGCCGAGGCGGGTGGATCATGAGGTCAGGAGATCGAGACCATTCTGGCGAACACGGTGAAACCCCGTCTCTACTGAAAATACAAAAAAATTAGCCGGGTGTGCTGGCGGGCGTCTGTAGTCCCAGTTACTCGGGAGGCTGAGGCAGGAGAATGGCGTTAATCCTGGAGGCAGCAGAGCTTGCAGTAAGCGGAAATCGCACCACTGCACTCCAGCCTGGGCAACAGAGCAAGACTCCATCTCAAAAAAAAAAAAA
>NW_016806642.1:5022572-5048327 GCF_001698545.2 Rhinopithecus bieti
ACTTACAAATTCCTTGCAAAATTTTGATCTATTTCCATAATATTAGCATTTTCATTAGAAAAAGTGAGCATATGAATTAAGTACTTCATCCTTTTTTCTCATTTGTCATTAACACGTAGAGGTTTATATTTGTTCCTTACATATTTTTTGCTACAACAAACAATTATTCACACTACTTTTTCATAGTCAGTCTCTTTAAAAAATATTATTTTGCTTATTCCATAAATATTTGTTGAGGACCTACATTGTGACAGGCCCTATGCCAGGGGCTGACAGCAGCGAACAAAACAGATGAGTTATAGCTTTACCAGCTGGTAAAAAAAGAGAGTTTTTAAATAAAAAGTTATACAACTAGATATAATTACAAATCATGTTTATAGAGTTATGTGTGAGAATTAAAAGGGACTTTCTTTTATAAGTTCCCAGGTTCAGAATTCTGGTTCCAATCTTTCTTGCTTAGAAAATTTAATTTCAAAAGGCGAGTACCCAGACTGGCATTCTTCAATAAAACGTAATAGTGTTCCAGGAGGTAACAGACGCCCATTATCCACATAGCTTTTTAATCTTTTCTATATTAATTCTTCTATTTATAGCTACTCAGTATGTAAAATGCAGCTGCCTGTGTATTCCTCCTACTTGTAAACAACACAATAAAGTCTCAGTTTAATTAAAATTCCATAAATTGGGTGAAAAATCCCAGCTCCTTTCCCTTTTCTTCTCCTATCAATAGGATTAGAATATTTCTCCATCCAACTTTGCCTTCAGATGCTTATCACAGGCATTCTCAGAACCACTAGCTAATGAGAGGTATCAGCAAGTCAGGGGGAGGGAAAAAAAGGCTTATTTTCCAATTATGAATGTACCGATTCATTAACACCGACTCGGACATTCATTTTAGATTCAGGTTGTCATGGACTTGCATTTAAACAATAGTGGCATGTGGATCTTTGTCATCTTTCCTCAATCTTGCATGGAGATGCCACTTTAAAAACAGCAGAAAGGGGAACTGAAAAGGAATGAAATATCCATGGCCTAAGTCAAAATTATGTAAGCTTTCTGAAGAACCCTAATTCTTTTCACCTACTATTGGCCAATATCAAACTACATTAAAATAATGGCTTATTCTACAAACTGTAAATCAGACACTAAGAAATTCAAAGTACAGAGGTACTTTTTGAATCAGAAATGCACAGTATCTTACCCAAGGTTATAACTTGCCTAAAGTCCTGGAAAAGTTAATGGCAGTATTAGTTAAAGCATCAAGTTACAATAGTTTAACTAATAACTCTGTTATTTCCCAACATTTATGAATATACTCAATGTTTTATAAGATCACACCTCCTTAATAATGTACCACCAAAACATAGTATATTTTAATGAAAAAAATAAGATTAATTAATCATTTGTGTCATTGTTCAAGTGACTATCTCAAATGAACTTTTTCTTAACCTAAATTTGTTTTAGACTTAAGGGAATAATCCATATCCCTATTTTTCATACACCAATGATGTCACCCTCAGAAATTTTGTCAATTTCCCAGCATCAATTGTACGTTTATTTTCTTCATATGTTTGTTTTAATTGACTCACTTTATTTCAACTTAAGTAATAATATGACTGAAATCAAGGGGTTGGTTTGATAGCTGTATTTTTTTCAAATAAACATAAGCCCAGAGTCTAGAATTTATCATTGTTGTCAGCCGGAGTGCTAGTTCAAGGCAAGCTGCAACTTCTGTTGCTTTTAAGCTACTGAGAAGTAAGATTTTCTGGTTGTTTATTACAAAATAACTTAGCCTATCCTGACTAATGATTTGTTACTTTTTATATTAATAGGATATTTACACACTGCATTCAAATCCTCTCAAAATCTTTGGAGATGCAAATGTACAGAGTGAGAAATCAAGAAGCTTAGCAGAAAGTAGCAGCTAGGAGGTAGAGGTTAGTATTAATAGCTGCATGGTACTGGGGGAAAAGAATTGAAGTTTAAGTTCTGCCAAGTTAGAAAGTTCTGGTAAAGATCTTAGACTTTCCACTAACACCTCAGAAAAGCCACAACTTAAGACTAAGCCCAAGACTATAAACTTCACTCTAGAAGTTAAAGTAAGATGTAAATAAATCTACTATAATGAAACCTAAAACAAGCCTCCATTTAAGATTAATGAAATCTGGCCAGGTGTGGTGTCATATGCCTGTAATCCCAGCACTTTGGGAGGCCAAGGCAGATGGATCACCTGAGGTCAGGAGTTCGAGACCAGCCTGACTGATATGGTGAAACCTCATCTATATGAAAAATACAAAAATCAGCCAGACAATCAGCAGGCGCCTGTAATCCCAGCTACTCAGGAGGCTGAGACAGGAGAATTGCTTGCACCCTAGAGGCAGAGGTTATAGTGAACTGAGACTCCGCCACTGCACTTTACCCTGGGCAACAGAGTGAGACTCTGTCTCAGAAAAAAAAAAAAAAAGATTAATGTAATCCATCAGTAACTTAACTGCCTGCCAGTATAAGCTCAAAATTCTTTAGAGTAAGAATACAAAATCTCTATATGTATCATTCCCAAATATCCAGGATAAAATAAAATATTACTAAACATTTGAATTAGCAGGAAAAAATATGAAATATCAATTGAACACAAAACAAGAGAAGAAGATCTACAGATGACTCAGATGTCAGGACTAGGACAATGAATTTAAAACAGCTATTGTAAATATGCTAAAGGATTTCAAAGAAAAGATAGGCAGAATGAGTAAACAGAGAATCCCAGAAGAGAAATGGAAATCATAAGAGAACCAAATTGAAATTCTAGAACTGAAAATACAATATCAGAAAAGAAAAAAAAATTACTCAATGGAACTTAGAGATGATTAGACACTACGAAAGAAAGTGTCAGTCAACTTGAAGACAAGTCAATAGAAATCACTCCCACTGAAGAAGAGAGAATAAAAGATAGAAAATATTAACCAAATTGCAGAGACCTATGGGACAATAGCAAGCTGACTGAAATATGTGTGATTGAAATACCAGAAAGAAAAGAGGGAGAGAGAGCATGAAGTAGAATATTTTTAAAAGAAACAGGATTTTAGGCTGGGCGCGGTGGCTCAAGCCTGTAATCCCAGCACTTTGGGAGGCCGAGGTGGGTGGATCACGAGGTCAGGAGATCGAGACCCTCCTGGCTAAGATGGTGAAACCCCGTCTCTACTAAAATACAAAAAAACTAGCCGGGCGCGGTGGCGGGCGCCTGTAGTCCCAGCTACTCGGAGGCTGAGGCGGGAGAATGGCGGGAACCCAGGAGGCGGAGCTTGCAGTGAGCCGAGATCGCACCACTGCAGTCCAGCCTGGGCGACAGAGCGAGACTCCGTCTCAAAAAAAAAAAAAAAAAAAAAAAAAAAAAAAGGATTTTTAAATTCCCTAATATAGTGGAAATATACCAAGATCCAATAGCTCAGAGGTTCCTAGAAAGATAAATTAAAAGAACACCACGTGTAGACAAATCATAGTCCAACTGTGAAAACCTAAAGGGAACAATTTTAAATGGCCAGAGAAAATACATATTATATAAAGAGTAATATATGATTTCATTAGAAAATAAAATTAAAACACAATAGAATATCTTTAAAGTGTACAGATTTTTTTTTTCTTGAGAAAAAAGAGTGCTGAGGTGATTTATTTTCTTCATTTATTTACTAAAAGAAATGTTAAAGGAAGTTCTTGAGGTTAAAAGAAAATGATAACAGGTGGAAATTTGGATCTATATAAAGGACTAAAGAGCACCACAAGTGGTAAATATGTGGATATGTATAGATTACTTTTCTTTTTCTTCTTTTGAGACAGGATCTTGTTCTGTCATGCAGGCTGGAGTGCAGTGGCATGATCATGGCTCACTGCAGCCTCAACCTCCGGGCTCAAGCCATCCTCCTACCTCAGTCTCCTGAGTAGCTGGGACCACAGGCACGTGCCACTACACATAGCTAATTTTTTTTCTTTAGATTTTTAGTCTTTAGATTTTGCCCAGACTGGTCTTGAGCTCTGAGCTCAAGTGATCCTCCTGCCTTGGCCTTCCAAAGTGCTGGGATTACAAGCATGAGCCACGGTGCCTGGCCCAGATTACATTTTTTTCTCTTAATTTCTTTAAAAATAATTAAATTTTAAAGCCAAAATAATACAATGTATTGTGAAATTTAATAATAGTAAAATATGTAACAATAATAGCACAAAGAGGAGAGGGAAGTGAATACGTTTATATTAATTTTTTCTTTTTTTTTTTGATATGGAGTCACTCTGTCACTCAGGCTGGGGCATACAGTGACATGATCTCGGCTCACTGCAACTTTCACCTGGGTTCAAGCAATCCTCCCATCTCAGGCTCCAAAGTAGGTAGGATTATAGGCATGCACCTCCATGCCCAGCTAATTTCTTTTGTATTTTTAGTAGAGATGGGGTTTAGCCAGGCGTGGTGGCACATGCCTGTAATCCCAGCTATTTGGGAGGCTGAGGCAGGAGAATTGCTTGAACTTGGGAGACAGAGGTTGCAGTGAGCCAAGATCACACCATTGCACTCCAGCCTGAGTGATAGGGTGAGACTCCACCTCAAAAAAAAAAAAAAAAAAAAAAAAAAAAAAAAAAAAAAAAAAAAAAAAAAAAAAAAAAAGAAAAAGAAGAAGAAGAAGTTAAAACAAAGTACTAAAAGATACTCAATGAAGCAAAAGAAGATAGAAAAGGAGGGACAAATAATAAAAACATATGGGATGAATGGCAAAAAAAAAAAGCAAGATTTAAGCCCAAACATGTCAACAGTCTCGTTAAATAGAAATGAACAAACACCCAATTATAAGACAGAGATTGTCAAGCTAGATAAAAACAGATAACCCAATTTAATGTTGTTTATAAGAGATGCATTTTAAATATAAAGACACTAATAATCTGAAAGTAAAGAGAATGAAAAAATTATATCATGAAAATGCTAAAACCAAGAAAGCTTGTGTGACTATGTTAATATAAGAAAAAGTAGACTTCTTTATTTTTTTTTTTTTTTTTTTTTTTGAGATGGGGTCTTGCTCTGTCGCCCAGGCTGGAGTGCAGTGTCCGGATCTCAGCTCACTGCAAGCTCCGCCTCCCGGGTTTACGCCATTCTGCTGCCTCAGCCTCCCGAGTAGCTGGGACTACAGGCGCCCGCCACTTCGCCCGGCTAGTTTTTGTATTTTTAGTAGAGACGGGGTTTCACCGTGTTAGCCAGGATGGTCTCGATCTCCTGACCTCGTGATCCGCCCGTCTCGGCCTCCCAAAGTGCTGGGATTACAGGCTTGAGCCACCGCGCTCGGCCAAGAAAAAGTAGACTTCTAAATAAGGAGTATTGCCAGAGATAAAGAGGAATAATTTGTAATGACATATAGATCAATTCAAGGCATAACAATCCTGAATAGTATGCATCTTATAACAGAGTTTAAAACTACGTGAAACAAAATATGCCAGAATATAAAGAAAAATAGACAAAATTACAATCATAGCTGGAGATTTTAATACCCCCTTCTCAGTAATTGATAAAACAAGTAATAAAAAAATTAATGGTAATACAACCGACGTTACCTAACTGACATTTGTAGGGCAATATATACAGCTTCAGTAGTATGCATATTCTTTTCAAGTGTACTTGAAACACTGACCAAGACAGATCATATTCCCTCCTGTAAAAAAAATCAATAGATTTCAAATGTTAGATATCATACAAAGTACGTTGTTCGACCACAATGGAATTAAATTTGAAATCTGTAACAAAAACATTTAGAGCATTCCTAAATATTTAGAAATAGGCAAAACATCTCTAACTAAATAAGTAAAAGAAGTCACAAAGAAAATAGAAATTATCTAGAACTATATGATAATAAGAACATAACATGACAAAATGTATAGGATACAGATAAAACAGTGCTCAAAAAAACATTTTATAGCTTTAAATGTGTGTATTCAAAAAGGAGACAGGTTTAAAAGCAATGATCTAAGATTTTAATGCAAGATATCAAAAAAGGACATCAAATTAAACACAAAGTACATGGAAGAAAGAAATAGTATAAAGTAGAAATAAATAAAATAGAAAACAGACAAGCAAGCATGGGGGAAAATTAACAAAGTCAATAGAATTTTGAAAGAATGAACAAAATAAGCCACATCAATTCTGCTGAAAAGAAAAAAAAAAAAAGAAAATACAAATTACCAGAGTGGGAAATGAAAGAAGAAACACCACTTCAGATCCTATAGACATTAAAATAACACAATAAAAGAAACCATGAACTGTTTTTATACCAATAAATTTGACAACTTTTAAAGAAATAAGCAAATTTTTTTGAACGTCACCATTACCAACATTTACACAAGAAGAAATAGAAAATCTGAAGGGTCCTATATTTATTTATTGAATATGTCATTAAAAAGGCTTCCTGCAGAGAAAATTTTGGCCCAGATGGCTGTACTAATAAACTCAACCATGCATTTAAGGAATAAATAATGCCAATTTTACCCAAGCTATTTCCAAAAATAGAGGTTGATGGAACTTTTTCCAACTCATTTTATGGAGCCAGTAAATACTGATTTCAAAACCTGACAAACACAATAGATGCAAAAATCCTTAGCAAAATATTAGCAAGTTCAATCTTACAACATATGGAAAAGGTAATACAACATTGTCAAGGGGGTTAATCCCAAAATGTAAGATTGGTTTAACACTTAAAACCAATCAATGTAATTCACCACATTAGTTAAATAAAAGAGAAAATGATATAACTATTTCTATAGATGCAGAAAAAGCATTAGAAAAAATTCACCACCTTATTTTTGATAGCAGAGTCTCAGCAAAGTAGGACTAGAAGGGAACATCCTCATTCTAATAATGTGTATCTAAACATTTTATGGCTAATATGCTTACTAAAATACTGAATCCTTTCCCTATATGTCTGGGAAAGGCTGTATGTTCTCATTATTAAAATAGATTGTAAGGGTTAGGTGTGGTGGCACTTGCCTATAATCCCAGAACTTTAGGAAGCCAAGGTAGGAGGATATCTTGAGCCCAGGACTTCAAAGCTGTAGTGAGCTAATTGTATACGTTTGCACCACTGCATTCTATCCTGGGTGACAGGGTGAGACCCTGTCTCTAAAAATAAATAAATAAATAAAATAGATTGTAGATTTAAATGTAAATGTTAAAACTATAAAGCTTGTAAAAGAAAATATGAAATATCTATATAAAATTTGAGTAGCCAAAATTTCTTAGACAAGGCATCAAGAAAATTTTAAAAAGTGAAAACATATGTTATACTTTGACATAAAATATATACATTACCTGCAAATCACTACTGAAAAGACAAAAAAAAAAAAAAAATTAAATAGGGAAAAACCTGAACAGTTACTTCCTAAAAAAAGACATGTATAGATGGCCAATAAGTAAAGAAAAAGATGCTTCACATCATCAGTCATCAGATAAATGCAAATAAAAACCACAATTAGAAACTACCTCACATCCACTAGACTGCAAATCTTAAGAGACTGGTAGCAACAAGTGCTGGCAGGGATGTTTTTATGGGTTGAATTGTGTCCCACCAAAAAAGGTATGTTGAAGTCCTAACCCCCGGAACCTCAGAATGTGACCTTATTTGGAAATAGGGTCATTACAGATGTAATTAGATGAAGTCATACTGGCGTAGGGTGGGCCACTAATACAATAAGACTGGTGTCCTTATAAGAAGGTGGCTGGGGGGCTGGGCGCGGTGGCTCACGCCTGTAATCCGAGCACTTTGGGAGGCCGAGACGGGCGGATCACGAGGTCAGGAGATCAAGATCATCCTGGTTAACACGGTGAAACCCCGTCTCTACTAAAAAATACAAAAAACTAGCCGGGCTAAGTGGCGGGCGCCTGTAATCCCAGCTACTCGGGAGGCTGAGGCGGGAGAACGGCGTGAACCCGGGAGGCGGAGCTTGCAGTGAGCTGAGATCCGGCCACTGCACTCCAGCCTGGGCGACAGAAGGCCGGGCGAGGTGGCTCACACCTGTAATCCCAGCACTTGGGGAGGCTGAGGAGGGGAGATCACTAGGTCAGGAGTTTGATACCAGCCTGGCCAACATGGACAAACCTTATCTCTACTAAAAATAAAAAAATTAGCTGGGCATGGTGGCAGGTACCTGTAATTCCAGCTACTCGGGAGGCTGAGGCAGGAGAATCGCTTGAACCTGGGAGGCAGAGGCTCCAGTGAGCCAAGATCGCACCACTGCACTCCAGCCCGGGTGACAAAGCAAGACTCTGTCTCAAAAAAAAAAAAGAAAAAAAACCCCAAAAAACAGAAGGCGGTCATTGATGACAGAGACACAAGGAGAAATGTCACATGAAGATGGAGGCAGAGATTGGAGTAATGCATCTACAGCATCTGGGGTTACCAGGAGCTGAAAAGGGTAAGGAAGAATCCTCTCCTGGAGGCTTCAGAGGGAGCATGGCATTGCCGCCATCTTGATTTTGGACTTCTAACTTCAAGAAATGTGAAATAATAAAATTCTGCTGTTATATGCCAGTTTGTGATATGTTGTTACAGTAGCCTGAGGAAACAAATACAGGTGTGAAATAACTGAAGCTCTCCTCTATTGCTGGTGATATTTTAAAATAAGCATTTCTTGTTAAGTTAAACATACACTCACTAGATGGTGCAGCGATTCTGCTCAGGTATTTATTCAAGGAGAATGAGAACACTTGTCCACCAGAAGACTTATATAAGAATGTTCATAGCAACTTCAGTCATAATAATCACAACTGGAGATAAGCAAAATGTCTTGCCAACAGGAGAATGGCTAGAAAATAATACCGTATTCATAATATTGAATTCTACTCAGACATAAAAAGAATGAACTACCGTAAATGCAATGATATATATGAATCTCAAAAACATTATGTTGAGTATACAAAGCCAGACACAATAGTGAACATATTGTATAATTCTGTTTAGCTGGCTATTAGGCCAAGCAAAACTATCCTATTATGATAGAAATCAGTATAGTGGTCTCCTCTGTAGGTTCCCTTTGCTTTACCTACAAAGGAGCTCAAGGAAACGTTTTGAGGTAATGAAAATATTCTGTATCATGATTGGGACATTGGTTGTGTGGATGTATACATTTGTCAAAACACTGGGCATCACTCTTCAACACGACTCGTTTTGAGAAGATTCCAGATCACTTTCATCTCATGGAATCCACATCTTTCATCTTCACTTCTTATTTGTGGGACTTCAGCTTGCTCCCAATACATCCCTCTCTTCACTCAGCTGACGGCAAGGTGCTCATCTTTAAATAATCAGATGAGGTTAATACACAAGTTTCCCAGTTCCTCAAACTTCTGAGTGCCCTTAGAGCCTCCTCACAAAGATTGAGGTGAAGGAAATCAACTTTTTTCCTTCCCCACACAGGATTTGCAGGAGGGAGATGCATGACACACCAACTAGTCTCTCCAAAGAAATCCTCCCTCACTAGCCATTTCCATATCAACTCTTCCATGCTCTCAGGTTGGGTCCCTTAGCATGCCCTGTGTAAATGGGCTGGTGCCTTGCTCTGCAACAGTGGTGTCACCCTCAGGTACTTGGCATCCACCTTGCTGTTTTCGAAGTAAGACAGCAAAGTCCCATTTTAACATACCCTTACGTAATTAATCTCTTTCCTCTGCTCTTCTCTCTTAGTTTGTCCCTGTTGGCTTTTGTCACTTTCAACCTTGTGTTCCAGTTATTAATGGACGTATCTATTTTCCCCCACTAGACTATTGGTTTCTGGAGGATAGGGTTCAAGTCTAATTTAACTTTGTATCTCTCATAGAACTGAATGGAGTTCTGGTACAGACTTGAGGCTTAATCCATATCAAGGGAATGGACAGATAAATAATTAATTAGAACTGCTTCTGCAGGACTGATGACTTTGGGCAGGGCTTAGCCTGACTTTTTGTTAAATAACCCAGGGTTTCCTGATTCCTTAGTCCATGTTGATAACTCATTCATTCTTTTGTTATTCACTCAACAAATATTTTTTGAGAATTTATTATATGACAAGTACTGGGTAAGTAACTGGAAATAAAACAGACATGGCCTCTACCCTTTGGAGTTTAGAATTGAAGTTTCATGGTGTGAATTTGACATTGAGAGATGAGTAAGCTTTGGCTAGGTGAGAAGGAAGAAGGCGAGTCAATCCATGAAGGGCAGTAGCTGGCAACTGCTCTTGACTCAGAGACAAGGATCATGTGTGGATACACCCAGAGGAAGATAGAGATAGTATGGATAGATCAGCCAAGCTATAACAGGACAGTTTGGAACAGCCTATGGTCCTGGCTTGAAGATGTATGTTCTTTAGAGGATGGAGTGAGTCTAAGGAACAAACACAGGCTTGGGTGGACAAGAACAGCTATCCCTGAGGGTGTTTCTGGAACTTGGTTCCCTTCAGCCTGGGGAATTCATATTCCTTAAAAATATGATCTACAACATACACTAAGTCCTTTGTAGACACACTCATCCAGGTAGATGAAAATAAGCACTGAGATACCTCTCTGATGCCTGTGTGTGATAGTACCTGTTTCAACTGATAAATAACCTTGACAATTTTATAAGACATTTAGGTGTTCTTGTCTCATGATGTCACTAAATGAAGGTCTTATTATCTCCCTTCAACCCTCCCCACACACATACACGTGCTCACACACATAGACATACACACACTTATATACACACATGCACATGCACACACATGTTCGCCCCAAGATGCTGAAGTTATTTGGCTGGTCTGAAGTCAGGTATTTACTTACTTTTCATTAAACTGATTGACAAGGAATTTGAAAAGTGACCTTGGGGAAAAAATATGGGTTATCCCAACTGAACCTTCAACAAGATCATGCCAAATTTGCCTCAGGGAACAAAGGAGTTCTGCAAAATAGGCTAAGTCGGGCACATTTTCTCAACATCAGAATATCATGCACAATTATCTCAGCAGCAAAACTCAAAGTCACATGAAGAACCCAGTGTGTGTGGTCCAGAATATTAACAATACATTTTAATTTGAAGGCACTTCTGCCTGCAGGGCTCTGGGCACTTTAACAGAAAAATAACTAAAAACAAAAGAAGATCAAATAAAATGACAGACTGATCATAATCTCTGGTCGACAAGCAGAGAGCTACCATGACTCTTCATTACATGTAAATAAGCAAGGTTTGTGGAGTGTTGTGTAGCAGAAAAAAAATATTAAAAATATAGGAAGAACAAGTTTTCACTAACTCTATTGTTTGTTGGTGAAAATGACTCCAGGAAACACATTAACTAATGCAGTATAACCTGCAAACCATAGGGAACTCAAAAGAACCCAAACAATAACATTGAGGCTTAGCACTCATGTGCACTCCTTCTGCAGCTGGGTTGACCTTTTATGTGGCAAGAAAAGTCCTTCCAATATTTTGTGGTCCTGGCAACCCCCAGTAGTCAATGTTACAATATAGCTGTGGGCAAAGCCACAGGCGAAGGTCAAGGACAGGGCTAGGACTAGCATTTACAGAGAGGCTGGAAAGTATGCATCGGGAGAAGGAAGGAAGAGGGCAGATGAGGGTAGGTGGAGAGGAATGGGAGAGTAATGTTTGGAGCAGGAAGCAGAGTTCTTTCAAAACACGATGCAGGATTGAAGTCTTACAGCCAGAAAGAAAATAGTTTCTTGGAAAGAATGGCATCCACCAAAAGGCCAAGGCAAAGAACCCAATGGAGATAATAAGTCATGAAGGTTGAAGCCAAGGGGGTGAGTGAAGCCATGAGGAGTAGATTCCAGAAACAGGGCTGGGTTGGAGCTGTCTTAGGAGACCCAGTGGAGGAACAAGCAGGGAGGTCTGTGCTTGCTCACAGTGGTCAGACAAAACACTTTGTGGCAAGGAACATCTCTTTCAAATGGGGACAGAGATATTTCAGCTGACAAATGAGAAATTAACACCAGATGGCTCCAAAAGACATGCTTCTCACAGTTTGCTGATTTTTTTCTGCCTTAGGAGGAAGAAAGTTGAGCAATAAGGCAATGTCTACCCTCTAAACAAGGCTTCAAGTCTGTTTCATGAAGCACATTTTGTAATATGCTCAACAACAAGTATTCTGTGGTGAAATTCATTTAAAAATACAACATACACATCTTTTTCTTTGTAATTTGCAATGCACATTAGTATATCAAAGGTTCTGAGAAGTCCTGCAGTAAAGAGACCTATTTAACTTTGTTAACCTTGTTTGATGCAGTGTTTCTCAAAATTGCTTGACCACAGAACATTCTTCTTCCATAACACCTGTTAATTTCCTGAGAAATCCTTATTCTGAGCAGCACACTTTGAGAAATGTTTTCCTAGAACTTGTATTATTTTTTTTTCCAGAACTTTTGGTCCTGTGGACTCACATAAAGGCAAACCCCATCTTGATCCAACTCCAGAGAAATCACAGGATTTTTGAAGAAATCACTTGCTTTTGTGGTATAAATGATTTAACCTCAGGTGTTCACACAACACTTCCAGAGAAAGCCCTTGTTACTTATTTATTTAAAATAACCATTTACAAAAAATGATTTGAAATGGCGTGTGTGTGTGGCGAGTTGTCACCTGAGTCTGGAGAGTGGTGGTCAGCACAGTCATTCAGTTTCACTGATTCCTGTTTCAGAAGCAGTAATGACATGAGTGGTCATGATAAACCAGGCAGTGGGTGCCACATACCCGGAGGATGAGCTACATCATTCTCCAACTCTGGCCATTTATCACAGGGGAATGTAGCAATGTGGTGGTTGCTTATACAAAGTGAACAGAATTTCTGATTGCAAATTCATCAAACTCAGCCTTTGAAAATGGTGATCAAGTTTTTGGGGTCTGACCATCCCTGCATTGCAAATAACTGCCACATGGTCTACGATTGCTGCGACAGTAGGGAACCAGCAGTTCCTAAAGCTTTTTGTGTGCTGGGAATTGGTCTCAACACACAATTTTTTAAGTAACGAAAAGCAGTCAATATGGGATCTTGGGCAAAGCGTCAGGTCGCTTGGCATATGTGACGCTATTCTGCAGACTTCAATAGCAGCATTCTGTGTTTGAAGCAGATTACTCAGGTTGCTGTTGAGGGCCACATGCCTCCTCCATCTTCTGCCTCCACAGGGAGAAGCTCTACCTAGTGGACAAAGGGTATTTTACATGACCCACCTCTTGCTCAGAATGAGGGTCCCAGCCTTTGCATGGGGGACTGAGGGACTGATGGTGGTGTGTCTTTTCCAGTGTGGGCCAGGGTGACCTGAGGGCGGCTCATGAGCTGGCTCAGGCATAAGCCTTGGCCCTGTGACAGAACAATGCCTGGTTACTTGTAAATTCCTTTCTGGAGCCTTTACGTCCAATTATATTTAATAAAAGTGGTTTTTTTTTTTTTTTTTTTGTAATGCAACTGAAGGTGGTAAAGGGGACAGTCTTTCAGCATAAAAAGAAGGGTAGCTATGCTAACAAGAGGTTAGCCTCAGGATAAGAGGTCTTTACAGATATTTTTGAAAATATATTTCAGGTAAGACCAGGTCATTATGAGGAATACTTTCCTGCCATTTCTTCCAGATCTCCTCAGGTCCTGACCTTCATTTTTCTATATTAATCAGCAGCTCCTAAAAGAGGAGATGACTCAGAGGCTGAACACCAGAGGGGGCAGGATTTTGGTGGAAAGGGGCCAGAATTAAAAGGATTGAGAAACCACAGAAGGTCTAAAATAGAGAGGCCGAGGGATAGGGTAGAGGGAGAAGGCCCCATGCTGACTGAAGGTGCTGTGATCTAAGAACATAGATGTGGTCAAGCAGCTCAAAGACATAGGGCAAAGAGGTTTCCTGGCATTGAAACTGCTTGAGAAAGTGTTGAAAGGTAAATTGAGATCTATGGTAGTGACACAGTCAAGGCAAGAAACCCTAACCACTGAGGAGAATCCAGTACTGCAGGGAGGTGGCATGGGGCAGGTAGGGGCCTCTCTGATGTTTCCAAGTGATACTTGGCTGTCAAGAGAGGGCCTGTGTGTACAACCCCGATCTGAGCACTAGATCCCCACCATCACTGCACATGGCCTCTGCTCTCCTGCACTGGGAAGATTCAAGTACATAAAAGGTAGAATGGAAGATGGTGAAGAAAACAGTGGTTATGGAAAAGTAGGTGGAAGTGGAAGAATTTGGGGAATTTGGGCCATTGGGATGGGCATGAACATCGACTGTGGGTGGAAGGTGAAACTGATCATCTACAAGTTTGCAAAGCTGAACATTGGTGTTAGCATCTCGATGGACATTTTGCTGTTGTGCTGCAACAAGGTTGATGTTAAAGATTGGAAAGATGTTTAAACACACACACACGCACACACACTCTCTCTCTCTCTCTAAAGACACAGTTCTTTGGGGTTCATGGAACTTCTTGCTTCTGCAATAACAAAACAGTGGATATTTTGTCATCCTTTTTGGCCTTCCAGTGTCTGAACCTCCTTCCTGTGTTTGGGAGTTTCTCACATTATGAGGCATAGTCGGTAACGTGCTATAGAAATGAAAAGAGGCATTTTCTTTACCAGCCTCCATTGTAGCTAGGGAATGGGCTACTTAGCCTAGGCTCTGGCAAGCAGATTTTAAGTGGAAAGCTGCTGATGTGAAGAAGCAGGGTCTGCCCAGAATCCATGCAGGTGGCAGCAGGGGCAGTGGAGCAGTGGGGATGGAGGTAGTTGTGGGGCAGTGAGGACAGGGTGCAGGGAAATTAATGTGGGCAGTGGAAGCTCTAGGGGTGGTAGTGATGATAGTGGCTGCCTTGGTGGTGGAGGCAATTATGCAATAGGGGTTGCTTTCTAGAGGCAGCAGGGACAATGATTTTAGTGGCACCTCTAGTGCCCGATGTCTAGTGATACTGTCAGTGCCATCTGTGGCATTGGGTGCCTAAAGGTAGAAACAGTTTTGCCTTGTGATTTTGGGCATTGTACCTGGCTCTGTAGCCTTCAAACCTGGATCTCTTGTCTTCCTGAAGATACTGCAAGCTTTTCTGCTTAAATTAGCATGAGTAAATGTTTGTTGCTTCCAACTAATTATCCTGACTGACAAATAGAGCAAGGTCTTTAAAAAATGGGAGTAATTCCACATATTGTTCTTGTGTATGAAGAATTGTTTGTGCACTAAGCCAACAATGTCACAGAGTTAGTTTTTATTCATTCAGCATATACTTATCTGATATGGAATCTTAAAAAATGTTGAATATATAGTAAGAGAGTAGAATGGCAGTTTTCATGGGGTGGAGAAAAAGGGGAGATGTTAATCAAAGGGTACAAACTTTCAGTCATAAGATGAATAAGTTCTGAAGACTAATGTATAGCATGGTGATTATAGTTAATAATAATGTATATTTGAAATTTGTTGAGAGTAGATCTCAAGTGTTCTTACCATACGTGAAAAAAGGTATCTATGTGAGACGATCATATGTTAATTAACCTGATTGTGGTAATCATTTCGTGATGTAGATGTGTATGAAAACATCAATGTTCAAACCTTATATATATAATCTTTATTTGTCAGTTATGCCTTAATAAAGATGGAAAACAAAAACAACAATAACAAAAAACCAAATGCTTATTGTGCATCTACTTTGTGGCAGACACTGAACATAACATGACATTGCAACAGATACTGGATGTAGCAGTGACCAATACAGACACTGTCCTTGCCACTACGGAGCTTACAGTTTAGCAGAAAACACAGATACTATGTAAGTAGTGAAACGTGTAATGACCGAGATCTATACAATGGTAAATACAGTTATGTGCTATGGGAAGGTTAACAAATAGGGAAGTGTAACCTAGTTTTAGGTACCAGGAAAAGCTGAATGTGAGACATGAATGATTTATAGGAGTTAGCAAGGTAAAGGAAAGTAGAAAGAGGAAGAGCATTTAAGATGAAGGAACAACATCTTTGAAGGTCCAGAAATGAGAGATGCAGTGGGGATTTTGAGAATCTGAAGGACATCTTGTATGGAAGAGAGAAAGAGAAATGTAGGGAGAGCTGAGAGAAGAGGTTGGAGGAGTAAGTGAAGCCAGAGTGTGAAGGGCCTTGTAATCTATGAATATAGTGTAGATTGCTGAGACCCTCCCTCCATCCACTGAGTCAGTCACCATAACCTGTATTCATTTGCCACAGGGAAAGAAGACACAAAAGTGTCAAAAGAACACTCCTAAGTCAACCAAATATCTAAGTAGATTATTTAATGTTACGGGCTGCCTTGTAACCCCCAAATTCATATATTGAATTTGTATTGCCCCCCGTACCTCTGAATCCAACTGTATTTGGAGTTAGGACTTTTGAAGAGGTAATTAAGGTAAAATGAGGTCATTGGATGCATTCCTATCTAATACGACTGATTTCTTTGTAAGAAGAGGAGATTAGGGCACAGACAACACCCAGACTGGGGGGAGACCATGTGAGGACAGAGTGAGAAAGTGACCATTTGCAAGCCAAAGAGTCAGGTCCCAGAAGCAACCAGCCCCATCAGTACCTTGATCTTGGACTTCTGGCTTTTAGAATTCTGAGAAAATAAATCTCTGTTGCTTAGGCCACCTGATTTGTGGTATTTTGTTACAGCAGCCCTAGCAAACTAGTACATTTAAAATCTAAACAGAAACAACAGTCTTAAAAACCAAAGACCTTTTGATTTGTAAGACCTGGAATCCTTGAAAGAGAAAATATTTTCCACATGCTCAAACCTGGCTTTGAAAATCCAAAGACAAGTACTGTAAAAGTTAGTACATAAATTTAATATGGCAAATAAAGAAGTTGAAAAGAACCTATAATGATCTTTAAAGAAGGATAACAGTTGGCAGGGCACAGTGGCTCATGCCTGTGATCTCAGCACTTTGGGAGGCCGATGCTGTCTTTAAGATGAAACAAAAGTGTCGGGGGGAATAGAGTGAAAGAGGGCTTCACCCAGCATGTGATTGGGAAGAATCAAGTCTTTGAGACAAGTCTCTATGAAGCATAGTGCTAGACCTTAGAGCAGGAAATGTCCAAGTGAAGCAACTCTCCAGATGGCTCTGAGGACACTTACGTTAACATCTTAAGCACACAACGAAGCAGGAAGACAGCCCTGTACTTATGAAAGGGGTGTGAGTCTGGCTTAGAGAGGCCTATAGACTCAAAGAAGGCTCATGATTAGGTAAGGAGGACTTGTGAGCTGGAGGCTGTGGTGGGACACAGGTAATCTTAACAGAGGCTGGTGGACCTGTATAGAGGCTAAAGACCAAAAAATGATGGGAAGAGGTGCAGTTCATCAGATACCAGCAGGAGACAGAGGATGACTCTGGGCCAGATGTCTTACTACATCCAAACAATCAGAGAAATACAAGGCTTCCCCAACACTTAGAAAGGGAATTTGACTGAGGAATCAATAATTTAACTTACAATCACAAATTACATTTAGTTATGAAAAATAAAGGTGATTTGTGGCCTGTGACATTCATATTTAGCATTCTTGCAGATAAGCACAGCTCTAGTACCATAAAAAGAGGGGGCACTGATGATGAGAAATAAAAGTTTAAGTTTATTTTAGAATCAAGCAGACTCAAAAGACAACTACCACTTGACACTCTGAGAGTGACTTCATGGGAGTGTCTCCAACTCTACACAGTTCTTTCATAAAGCCAGTTAGTTAAATGACTCAGCGATAGCTCTTTTATTTATTTATTTTTGAGTCAGGGGTCACCCAGGCTGGAATACAGTGGTGCAATCTTGGTTCACTGCAGGCTGTACCTTCCAGGCTCAAGCAATCCTTCTGCCTCAGCCTCCCAAGTAGCTGGGACTACAGGCATGCACCATCGCCCCGGCTTGCTTCTTTTCCTTTCTTTCTTTCTTTTCCTTCCTTCCTTCTTTCTTCCTTCCCTCCCTCCCTCTCTTTCTCTCTTTCTTTCTTCTTTCTTTCTTCCCTCCCTCCCTTCCTCCTTCCTTCCTTCCTTCCTTCCTTCCTTCCTTCCTTCCTTCCTTCCTTCCTTCCTTCCTTCCTTTCTTTTCTTTCTCCTCTTTCTTTCTTCCTCCTTCCTTCCTTTTTCTTTTCTTTTCTCCTTCCTTCCTTCCTTTCTCCTTCCTTCCTTCCTTCCTTCCTTTCTTCCTTCCTTCTCTCCCTCCCTCCCTCGCTCTCTCCCTCCCTCCCTCCTTCCTTCCTTCCGTTCTTCGACATGGAATTTCTCTGTATCACCCAGACTTGTCTCAAACTCCTGGACTCAAGCGATCCACCCACTTCGGCCTCCCAAAGCGCTAGGATTGCAGACATGAGTCACCACACCTGGCCAGCAATAGATCTTTCACATGAATCAAAAACACAGTGGACTCTGACTTGGTTGGCTTAGGCCATTACATATTGCAAATACCTTATGTTTGGTAGGACCAATACCAAGAATATTGATGCAACAGTATAGAAAGCTATTGGTATCCCTGAATTCACATTTCAAGTTTTTTCCACTTGGATATATGATAGTAAAACACTATAGGAATTTTTTCTATGAGTTTATCTTCGATTGATTACTAGAATAGGATATCATAGAAATATAGAGTTACACCAGGGAGTCTAAGAAAAAGAAATCTCCTCAAAGCACTGGAAAATTCCAGAGTAATACAAACTCTGAACTAAAAAGGGGTGGGTAATTTAGACACTGTGATGAGCTGTTAAGTTTGGAAGAGGTCAAATTTTGCAAAACAAGTTCAGTAAGTTGCTGATTTGCAGCAAATACTAGAAATGAACTCCATATTAATAGCTTTCCAGTGATTTCTCAAAAGTCTCACGTTATTTTGGAGACATAACTGGCATAATTTTGTTTTATTATGAATGTTTAAATTCTGTTGTTTTCTTTAGTACCAAAGGTATGTTCAACCTTTCAAGTGAAATTTTGTGAAGTCCAGAAAAAGACACCTGTTTTTTTGGGTAGACATAGCCCTGCATTAAGGTACAAGGCTCATATCTATGTACTGGGGTCTCTTACATGACCAACAACTTATAGAACTCTATATGGTGACTCTGTTTTGTGAATTTTATTGACATTTTTTGTAGTTTGGTGTACTAATAAAATGAAGACCCTAGACATTGATTCCTAATGGTGTGAATCACTTTCTTTCTAAGCGGCCTGTGACAGATAGTCCCCAGTGATCCCCAGTTCCTGATATTTACGCCCTTGTGCAGTCCCCTCTTGCACTGAATAGGTGTGACTTTGTAATCAATAGAATATTCCAGAAATAATGGACCTCTAAGGATAGGCCATAAAAGATATTGCAGCCTCTTTCTTGGCCTCCTGGATCATTTGCTCTGAGGGAAGCAAGTTGCTACATCATGAGGCTTCTCAAGCAGCCTTAAGAAGAGCACCTACCAACAACCCTGTGAGTGAGCCATCTACAGACAGACTCTCCAGTCCCAGCAAAGTCTCGAGATGTCTTAGTCCTGGCCAACATCTTGACTACAACCTTATGAGAGACCCAAAACAGAACCACTGATTTAAATTGCTCTCAAAGGCTTGACCCACATAAACTGCATGAAATAATAAATATCTTTTTATTTATTCTACTTATTTATTTATTTTTGGAGAAGGAGTATCACTCTTGTTGCCCAGGCTGGAGTGCAGTGGCGTAATCTCAGCTGACTGCAACCTCCGCCTCCCGGGTTCAAGCCATTTTCCTGCCTCAGCCTCCCAAGTAGCTGGGATTACAGGCATGCGCCACCACGCCCAGCTAATTTTATATTTTTAGTAGAGACATGGTTTCTCTATGTTGGTTAGGTTGATCTAGAACTTCCAACCTCAGGTGATCTGCCCACCTCAGCCTCCCAAAGTGCTGGGATTCCAGGCATGAACCATTGTGCCCAGTCGATATCTTTAATTTTTTGAAGCTGCAAAGATTTGCAGTCATTTATTATACAGTAATAGATACATAATTTAAAATCTTTGGGCTACCTCCTCTTTTACCTTTAGTAAATATCTGAGATATATACAATATATACAAGCTTTGTGTTAGTGGTAATGTGAGGGCAACTGAGTTAGATCCAGTGTGGGTGATGTGGGCTGGTGAGAGAGAATAATAAAGCCTGTAATAGAGAATAAGAAAGCCTGTAATAGGGAATGTCAGTAGTTAACAGTGGAAAAGAAGGCTGTGGCACCTATTGACAGGGCAGTCATGAACCCCTTGAAAAAATACAGGCTACAGAGAACTCCCCCTACTATATAGAAGGGAGACTTCAGCATCTCTTTTTTTGAAACATTTTCTCCACTTTTATTTTATTTTATTTATTTTTTTCTTCTCAAGATTTACTAAATAGTCTGGTATACAGTTGATGTTCAATGGTTGTTTTAAAATTTTATTTTATTTTAAAGGAATATAAATCATTCTATTACAAAGATACATGCATGCATATGTTCATTGCAGCACTACTCACAATAGCAAATACATAGAATCAACCCGAATGCCCATCAGTGATAGACTGGATTAAGAAAATATGGCACATATATATACCATGGAATACTCTGCAGACTTCAGCATTTTTTAAAAAAGATTTTTGAGAGTACTGAATTTATTCTTTTTTTAATAAAAGAGAGTATATCAGTTATCTATTGCTATGGAAGAAACAACTCCAAAGCTCAGTAACTTAAAACAAAAATAATTTATTCTGTCTCATAAGTCTGTGATTGGCTAGAATATTCTACTTGTTCTGCTTGGGCTCTCTCGTGCAGATATAGATAACTCAGCAAGGGTGAGTTGGTCTCACTCAAATGTCCAGGGCCTTATCTAGGATGGTTGGAATGGTGGGGGTGGCTGGGACTGTATCTTCATGTTGTCTTTCATCTGGGACTTCTTCACAGCATGGTTGTTTCAGCATTTCAAGAGGGCGAGCACGGAAGTCTCATTATATTGCTTCTGTTGAGTTCTGTTGGTCAGTATCAGGCCACAAGCCCAGCCAAGATACAAGGGGTGAGAGATAGACTCCACTTCTTGATGAGAAGATCTGCAAAGAATTTCTGGCCAATTTTAGTCTAGTACAGTGATAATGATCACTTTTTATAATTCAAGCAATACAGAGGAGCAAAAAAGGAAGGCTATAAATCACCCCAAATTTCATCATCCAAAAATAAGTAATGCTAACATTTGATGAATGTCATTATTTAAGATATATTCATATGCATTCATGTAAGAAGATGGATGGATGGAATGATAGATGGACAAATGGTTAGGCAGCCAGAAAGTAATAACCTTTAAGAGGGGAGAGTCATTTATTTCCTTACCTACATGTTACAGTTTTAGCCAAGATGGATTGACTACTTGCTAAGAAAGATGCGGAAATGAGCTCTCTTATAATTCTTCTTACCCTTCTTTCCCATCTGTAGATTTATTTTAACCTAGTCATAGTTTACGAATTTATTTTTTGTTTTGTAGTCATAATCCTTCTGGTTGTTTAAACATAATTCTTTATTTAAATGATTACAATGATCATAGGTGCCTCCTTTATTGTGGCTCCTGCATTTTGGTGGATTTTCGAGTAATGTGCTGTATCCCTTACGTACTTTTGAGTTTTAGAACATGGAAGTACTTCTGTGTTGCTCTTATCCTTGAATCATCATTTGGCTGGATATAATATTTTTTCTTTCCCACAGAACATTAGAGACATCATCCCATTGTCTTCTAGCATTCAATGCTACTAGCAATAAAGTAGGATGATTTTTTTTTCTCATTTGTAGACCCGCCACACTTGGGCAGGGTGGAGACTTAGGGGATGTCCAAATTCACAGGGAATTCTAGAATTTTTATGACTTCACCAGGAAATGTTTTCATATAACTTGGTCTGTAGCAGTTTTTTTAGGGATTCCAAAGAATTAAATTTAATTTTTTTCTTTATTTCAGGGAACATGTATTGCATTATATCCCTGACCATTTTTAATGTCTTATTTGATAGGTTCTATTATTATCTGAATTATTATCATGTCAGATCTTCATTATCTTTCACATCTATCATTTTCTTCTAGTTATCTTAATCTCTTTGCCTTGTTCTTTTACATTCATGTTGATGATTTAAAGTGTTTTAATTTTTTTTTTTTTTTTTTTTTTTTTTTTTTTTTTTTTTTTTTTTTGAGAAGGAGTCTTGTTCTGTCACCCAGGCTGGAGTGCAGTGGCGTGATCTTGGCTCACTGCAAGCTCTGCCACCTGGGTTCACACCATTCTCCTGCCTCAGCCTCCCGAGTAGCTGGAACTACAGGCGCCCGCCACCTCGCCGGGCTATTTTTTTTGTTGTTGTTGTTGTATTTTTTTTTTTAGTAGACACGGGGTTTCACCATGTTGGCCAGGATGGTCTCGATCTCTTGACCTCGTGATCCACCTGCCTCGGCCTTCCAAAGTGCTGGGATTACAGGTGTGAGCCACCACACCCAGCCAAAGTGTTTTAATATTATATTAATTTTCTTTTTACTCTTTCTCTTGTTGGGTTTCTAATGGTATGATTTGGTTTCTTAATCTGTCTACTTAGCTTTGCATTTTCTTCATTTTTTATTGTGTATCGTATTGTCACTGAACTCTTCTTTTATTAAACTCATAGTCTTATTAAATCCTTTGCTGACATAAAGCACTATGGGACGTTTATTCACATTGTTTGTGTTGTATTTTCTTAAGAATGCTCCATATATGTTTTTCTCATTTGCATGATGTAGTCTTTTGTTCTTTCTTTTTCTTTCTTCTTTCTTTTTTTTTTTGTGATGTCATATATTTACATACTTACCATGATCTTTCTCTCTTTCTTTCCATTTGTGATTTGTCACTCTTCCCATCTTCTCTGGTACCAGTTTCTTTCATTTCTCTGAGCTATAGTATGAGGACTATGTTTTGCATTCCATCTACTTTGTTGAGGCCTTAAAGGCTCAGGAATCTGGGAATACTAGATTTTGGTAGGGATTGATTATAGCCCTTCTGTGGGACCTAAGCTCTTTTTTGTTCTGGGATCCCATTAATTCTTCTATACTAGGGTCTCCTTCACCCTGTTAGAGATGTAACCCATTCCAGTGTCCTTTTGAACAACTCTGCAAAAATAGCACAATCCCTGACAAATAAAATCCTGGTGGCCTTGCCCAACCCATTAATGTCCTAAAGTCATGTCAAAATAGTGAAAATAGAATAACATAAACCCCCTGTTTGGGAAGGAAAATATGAAATTAGACATAGAAGGTCTCTCTTCAAGAGTGATAATAGCCTGATATTTTTTTCGTACTTGTAGAATCAATAATCTACAATGAAGAATTCTCTTTAAGGATCAAATCAGCTTTGAGAGAGAATTCTGTAGCGAATTACTTACATAAAATGTCTCTGTTTATAAAGGTACTGTGCTATAAATTGCCTTTTCTGTGCTGATAAGAAAGCTGAAGACTCTGGAATGTTTAATATCCAGGTTGCAAAACAAAATAACTCACACGGTGACTGGTCAGGTTGAGGCAAAGCTCTACAGTAACATGAAAAGTAACCATGTATGGTTTTTAATCACAAGTAACAGAGATTTTCCATTGATTTTCTTGATATTTAATGCATAATGATAAGGATTTTTTGTTGTCAAGTTATTTTTCTAGAGCTCTCGTTACTCATCTGATACATAATCCCTTAACCTCAATGTTTGAATAGACTTCAAGATTTTGAGAAATCTTTTATGTAATTGCACAAAGTCATGAAGTATGGCTGGTGAAAAAGGTAATGATGGTTCACAAAATGTACATATTATTAATTATTTCAGATGTAAAAAATTTGCAATGAATTCATTATGCTTTGTTTACCTCTCTCTTTTGTCATAGCTTTCCAGGTCTTGTTTTCAAACACTAAAAATATCTCAGAATATTTTCTTGTGTTGAAACATTAATTTACTCAGCTGATTCTCTCGGAGTAGTGGTTTATAACAAGCTAGTTAAAAGTGTTTTTGACAGTTTCTAAACCTAATCCCAACATGAATCCAAGATGGATCAAAACAGACAGAATGTTTGAAGAGAGAAAAAATGTCACATAAAAGATAGCTTTGATTCCTCTATAATTAAATAGTGCTATGGATTGAATTAAACACACACTATCCTAAGCTGAAGTTGAGCTGCTTTCTTGTGCTTCAACATCAGCCAGAACCCACTATCTGAGAAAAAGAAATGAATAAATGATGTTGTAAAGAAATAGTTAATTCTGTGTTAGCAAATGGGCTTGCCTATGCTTGAGATAAATTGAGCCATGTGAAGTTTGTACTTCTGTCACAAAATGTGTGTATGTATTCTAGTAGAAGTGAATTTTTAATCAGATTAAACTGTCTGAACAGGTAGTCAGTGTGTGAATTCCCCACCCCCACCTTTTCTTATGCTAATGAAGATTTGGTGTCAGTGACTCTTGGCTTGTGTTCCTGCTAGGCGGTTATTAGTAGTGCGACCGTGGACAAGTTATTTAACCTCTTTTGAGCGTTGGTGTCCTCAGCTGTAAATGTGTGGTAGTGAGAAATAAAAGAGTTAATATGTATAATAAAAATGCTAGGCAGTTAGCAATATATATGATTGCTATACTACTGCTGAGTTTCTAGCATATTTTGAAAACATAGGTAATGGTTAGAAGTTGGCAAGGCTGAGGAGTCTGTACATATAAGTAAGACATGGATCCTGCCTCAATGAGCTTACCATCTGAAAGGTGAGAGAGCAATGGTGACTAGCAGCTAAGAGAACACATGACAGTCTCCTGTAAAAATGGCAAACTTGTTTACCCAAGTCAGTGGCTTTTACCCATGGCCAAAGGATCTGCTTGAAATAATAACTATTCTCTCTTCCATGAATAATTTACATAATGATAAAAGACTACTAGATGTGACAAAATGGTCAGAGAAGAAGGTGAACACAAAGAGCACATATTGAGGACATAGCAGAGTGGTGGCAAAAGCTATGATAGTTGACATTAAGTGGATGAACATTGACTTTGTTCTTTGCAGAGTGCATTTGTGAGACTTTGGGCAAATGACATTCTCTTTGGACTTCAACTTTCTAAAATAACGGTAATGGGGGTTGGGGGGAGGTAGCGATGGTTAATGGGTACAAAAAATAGTTAGAAAGAAGAATAAGACCTAGTATTTGGTAGCACAACAGGGTGACTATATTCATAATAATTCAATTGTACATTTTAAAACAACTAAAATCATGTAATTGGATTGTTGGTAACACAAAGGATAAACGCTTAAGGGGATGGATATCCCATTTTCCACGATGTGATTATTATGCATTGCATGCCTGTATCAAAATACCTCATGTGCCCCACTAATATATACATCTATTATGTACCCAAAAAATTCAAAATTAAAAATTTAGAAAAATAATAAAATTAAAAAATAAAGTAATGATAACAAAAGTTTTACTGAGTGCTTCCTATGTGCCAAGCATCAGGAGAACCCTCAAGCTGCCTTATTAGATAGGTGCTATGATTTTTTCCCTATTTTACATCTGAGAAAATGGAGGCTCAGGGAGGTTAAGTAACTTGCCTAAAATCACACAACCAGCAAATATTTCTGCTGTTATTTTCATGGAGACAGCGTGACTCCCAAATCTGTGTTCCTAATCCAAAAAACATAAATTTGAAGATTTCTTTCCCTTTAAATTTCACATTCTGAATGCAGTGAAAATACAACTAACTCAATGATTTTATTTTATTTTATTTTATTTTATTTTATTTTATTTTATTTTATTTTTTGAGAC
>NW_016806642.1:5048765-5063225 GCF_001698545.2 Rhinopithecus bieti
CACCATGTTAGCCAGGATGGTCTCGATCTCCTGACCTCGTGATCCGCCCGTCTCGGCCTCCCAAAGTGCTGGGATTACAGGCTTGAGCCACCGCGCCCAGCCTCAATGATTTTAATAACAAAAATAGTTTTGGAAATTTTGTTGACCTAAACAAAAATGAGTCTAAACAGTGGAATGTTTAAACCAGAATCTCTTCTCCTGGTTCTGACCCCTCTGAACTTGGAACCATACTGCTGTCAGGATGGGATCTCAGGATGGGTAACTTTGCCTTCAGGTACTTTAAACAATGATTTCTGGTAATTATGTTCATTTGGATTCTCTAAGGCACTAAATTCCTCCCATAGGAAAAATTTACTTTCTTCTTAAGGTTGTTGAATTACTCACTAGTTCCCTGGCACAAAAATTTACTGAATGATACGCGGGTGACTTTCACGGTCACGTCTTGTTATTTAGACTACCATTAATGGAATGTTTCTTCCTAGAGAGTATTTTAAACATATCTTTATAAAAGTCCCATTGAGTAGATATTATTAATATTGTCTCTATTTTCAACTGAGCCCCAGGGAGGCTGATTAACAAAGACGACTGAGGTCACAGCTGCTCCCTAAGGAAATTTACGTCTCTGGAAAATGGTTAAGAGTTGCTTCTAGACTTTCAGTCATGCCAACTGCTTTATCTAACCACCTTCCGCTATGACCACCTCCCCACTGTTGTCTGTATTGAAGGACATAGGAAGTACAGGTATATCTGTGATGTCCTATTTGATAGCTTTTCCAGAAATGCGAAGGAAGTAGATAGGTGATGTAAACTCTCATGTAGACCTGCATGCACAAACAAGAACAAAAGGGCCATTAAGTGAGGGAGTGGGGAAATAGAATTAAGGATTTAATGAGAAGAAATACAGTTCAAACTATTTGACCCCTTATAGACCAAATAGGCAGTTGATTAAAATAATATTAATTTCAACCAATGGATCTGGACTTTTTGTAGACTGTTGAAGTCTCATGAAAACATAAAATGAGTCTGTTGCACTTTTAAAAGTCTCTATGAGACTTCCTTCAGGCTCTAGGCTCATGATAATGATTGGAATAAAACTGGTTTTGAGTGGAGCTCTTGCTAAACAAATGAATGGTGGGAGCTGGAAAGTTACTGAAGGACAGCCAGCTTTTTCTGTAAAACCACACAGCAACACACAAAGCCACAATGGTAAAAATTGCATACATCTGAGAAGAAGGCATAAACTAGCATGTTACGGGGAAATGAAGGGGGCTTGGGAGAGAGAGGAGGGTCGGAGATTAAAAGAACTCCAGGGATGGAGGCAGAACCCTAAAAGAAACCAAAGAAAAAATAAAAGTAAATGCTAAACAGCTCCCCTTACAAATGACTTTCATATGCATGGTAAGAAGTGAACTAAAAGAAAACAAAACCAAGAGATATAATAGACACATTATGTAACAAGGATTACTAAGGAGGGGCTAAAACCAGAAACAGACTTGGAATAATTTGGATATGGAAAGTTTATGCAAGAAATAGACACAACAGGCTAGGGGGAATTATGCCAACATGGGTCAAGGCGGATATTGTGTCTGAAGGGAGAAGGAATGTCACATAATAAATAAGTTGGCAGTGGGACAAAATATGTTTGGATGGAAATAAAAGATAAAAGGAATCTAAGACTAATAGGAAATTATTATAGACCACCTGGGTCAGATAAAAAGGCAGCTCAGAGTGTTTATGCAGATAAAGATGCCCAAGAAAAATATTGTATGGTCTGGGATAGTAACATTAATATCATGTTACAGCAAAGTGATGTATTGGTTACATTTCTGGAGAAGACAATGGAATCGATTACAGTCCAGTTTTACAAATCCTTTGGAGGTCAGAAACCTAGAAAATGGCTAACAGAGAAGGTTCCAGAACCGTTCAGGGCAGGCTGTCACCAGACACACATCCATCCCTTCCTTTGTAACATTCAGTGGTGTCAGAGAAGACTTGATGATCTCACTCTTCCTATCACACCACCACCCTGGTTACCTGCTGCAATTTGACGGTCTCTATTGACCCCGCCCTCATCATCTCAAAGACTTCTTCCAACTCCAGCCCGTCTCGCTCCTACTCGCTTCTTCAAGTCCAGCTCTTAAATTCATGCAGCACAGTGCCCTCATAAAAACATAATTGGTCTATCCCAGCAGCTTCTGGCCATTTGCCTGGTTACAGGGCTTTGGCCTGGAGGTTGTAGCCAGACAGCCTTGGAAAATGGGAACCAAAAAGAGACAAAAGCTGAGATTTTGGCCCACTTACCCCTGGACCCTTGAACTGCAGTAACGATGACAACAACATCAAGCAAACTGTATTGTTTTTGTGTGCAGTGACAACCTTACTGGCTGCCAGACAAGGTGACCAGAATTTTGAAAATTTTAACAGCAGGGCTGCTAGAGGCATACCTAGGAGATACTTCCAGTTCAGTTTCAGAACACTGCAGGAAAGTGAATATTGCAATAAAGTGAGTCACAAGAATTTTTGGTTTCCCAGTGTATATAAAAGTTACGTTTACATAATACTGTAGTATATTAACTGTGAAAAATAATGTCTAAAAAACAATATATATCCCTTAATTTTAAAATACTTTATTGCTAAAAAATGCTAATGACCATCTGAACCTTCCGTCAGTTGTAATCTTTTTTGGTGGAGGGTCTTGCCTTGATGTTGATGGCTGCTGAATGATCAGGGTGATGGTGGCTAAAGGATGGGATAACTGTGACAATTAATACGTTGTTAATAACAATTTTTAATAAAAATAATACAGCAATTCAGTTTGCCAGATCAAACGACTTTCCCTTTCATGAAATATTTATCTGTAGCATGTGGTGCTGTTTGATAGCATTCTACCCTCAGTGCAACTTCTTTCAAAACTGGAGTCAGTTCTCTTAAACCCTAATGCTGCTTTATCACCTAAGTTTATGTAGTATTCTAAAACCCTTGTTGTCATTGTACGAATGTTTCAATGTTTACAGCATCTTCACCAGGAGTAGATTCCATCTCAAGAAACCACTTGCTTTGCTCATCCATAGGGAGCAACTCCTCATCTCTTTACGGTTTTTCTTCTTTGGTTTTTTTTTTTTTTTTTTTTTTTAGATAGAGTCTCACTCTGTCACCCAGGCTGGAGTGCAGTGGTGCGATCTTAGCTCACAGCAACCTTGCCTCCCGGATTCAAGTGATTCTCCTGCCTCAGCTTCCCGAGTAGCTGGGATTACAGGTGCCTGCCCCCCCCCCCAGCTTTTTTTTTTTTTTTTTTTTTTTGTATTTTTAGTAGAGACGGGGTTTCACCATGTTGGCCAGGCTGGATCTTGAACTCCTGACCTCGTGATCCGCCCGCCTCAGCTACCCAAAGTGCTGGGATTACAGGTGTAAGTTTTATCGTGAGATTGCAGCAGTTTAGCCTCATCTTCAAGCTCCACTTATAATTCTATTTGTTTTGCTATGTTCACCACATCTATAATTACTTGCTCCACTGAAGTCTTGAGCCTCTTGAAGTCATCCGTGAGGGTTGGAATCAGCTTCTTCCAAACTCCTGCTAATGTTCACATTTTGAACTCCTCCCATGAATCCTAAATGTTCTTAATGGCATCAAGAATGGTGAATCTCCATGAAATACTGTGCAGTCATAAAAAGGAACAAGGTCATGCTCTTCACAGGGGCATGGATGGAGCTGGAGGCCATTATCCTTAGCAAACTAACATAGGAACAGAAAACCAAACACTGGGCCGCCCGCAGTGGCTCACGCCTGTAATTTCAGCACTTTGGGAGGCCGAGGCAGACAGATCACGAGGTCAGGAGATCGAGACCATCCTGGCTAACACGGAGAAACTCCGTCTCTACTAAAAATACAAAAAATTAGCCTGGCTTGATGGCGGACGCCTGTAGTCCCAGTAACTCCGGAGGCTGAGGCAGGAGAATGGCGTGAACCCGGGAGGTGGAGCTTGCAGTGAGCCGAGATCACGCCACTTGCACTCCAGCCTAGGTGACAGAGCGAGACTCTGTCTCAAAAAAAAAAAAAAAAAAAGAAAAAAGAAAAAGAAAAAAGCAAACACTGCATGTTCTCACTTATAAATGGGAGCTGAATGATGAGAACGCATGGGGGTATAATACACACTGGGGCCCGTTGGGGTTGGGGAGGGAGAGCATCAGGAAGAATAGCTAATGGATGCTGGGCTTAATACCTAGGTGATGGAATGATCTGTGCAGCAGACCACTGTGGCAAATGTTTACCTATGTAACAAATCTGCGCATCCTGCTCATTATCCCAAACTTAAAATAAAAGTTGAAGATTAAAAAAAAAAAGAAGTGAGTAAGGAGCCCCCATGGGTGGCTAGATCTCTTCCAAACCTGTCAGGGGTAGCTCCTCAGAGATGCACATGTACATTAGAGAGAAAAAGTATTCTTAAAATGACCCCATATGGTAATTAGCTATTTAAGGGTCATACATATTGACTACATATTATGCATGTACTTAAAATTACAGGATAGAGGCAAAGCATAAGTGCACAAGGGCAAAAGTAATGAAGCAACCCACCCATCAGTCAAAAGGCAGATACTGGCTAGAAATTAGGCAGATACTGGCTAGAAATTAGGCAGCTCAGGAAGAGAAGAGAAAAAAAGAAACATATAAAAAGACCCAGGCTACACAAGACTGGGTTGATCCCATTTCGCAGAGGTCAGTTCACAGTTCACTCTTCCCTTTGAGAGTGTAATACTGTGTGTGATACACTTTTGCTGCTTTGCTTTAAAAAAAAAAAAAAATGGCGAATGCTTTGGTTTTAATTTACTTTGTCCAAGTCCATCAGAGGAATCACTATGACAGCTACAACCTTATGAAGTGAATTTCTTAAATAATAAGACTTGCAAGTAAAACATACTTCGTGGTCTATGGGCTGCAGAATGGATGTTGTGTTAGCAGACATAAAAAAAACATTAGGCCAGGCATGGTGGCTCACGCCTGTAATCCCAGCACTTTGAAAAACTGAGGCAGGTGGATCACCTGATGTCAGGAGTTTGAGACCAGCCTGGCCAACACAGCGAAATGCTGTCTCTACTAAAAACACAAAAATTAGCCAGGTGTGGTAGCATGCACCTGTAATCCCAACTACCTGGGAGGCTGAGGCAAGAGGATTGCTTGAACTTGAACGGTGGAGTTTGCAGTGAGCCGAGATTGTACCACTACACTCCTGCCTGGGTGACAGAGTGACTCTGTCTCCAAAAAAAAAAAAAACAAAAACAGCATTAATCTTCTTGTATATCTCCATCAGAACTCTTGGCTGACCAGGTGCATTGCCAATGGTCAGTAATATTTTGAAATAAATCTTTTTTCTTTTTAACTGTAGGTCTCAACAGTGGGCCTAAAATATTCATTAAACCATACCATAAACAGATGTGCTATCATCTAGGCTTTGATGTTGCATTTCTAGAGCACAGGCAGAGTAGATTTAGCATAATTCTGAAGGGCTCTAGGACTTTCAGAATGGCAAATGAGCATTGACTTCAATTTAAAGTCACCAGCTGCATTAGCCTCTAACAAGAGAGTCAGCCTGTCCTTTGAAGCTGTGAAGCCAGACATGGACTTTTCCTCTTTAGCTATGAAAATCCTAGATGGCATCTTCTTTCAATGGAAGACTTTTTTGCCTACATTGAAAATCTGTTGTTAGTGTTATAGCTCTTTTTTTTTTTTTTTTTTTTTTTTTTTTTTTTTTTTTTTTTATGACGGAGTCTCACTCTGTCCCCTGGCTGGAGTGCAGTGGTGCGATCTTGGCTCACTGCAAGCTCTGCCTCCCGGGTTCACGCCATTCTCCTGCCTCAGCCTCCTGAGTAGCTGGGACTACAGGCGCCCTCCACCGCGCCCGGCTAATTTTTTGTATTTTAGTAGAGACGGGGTTTCACCGTGGTCTCGATCTCCTGACCTTGTGATCCGCCCACCTCGGCCTCCCAAAGTGCTGGGATTACAGGCGTGAGCCACCGCGCCCGGCAGTGTTATAGCTCTTTTAGAATTTGTCTAGCAGGTTTTCTGGTTTTCATCCAAAAACCCCCATGGTGGGGGCGGGGCATGGGGAAGAGGAAAATCTCTTTAGTGTAGCCACCTTCATCAATGACCTTAGCTAGATCTTCAGGATAACTTGTTGCAGTTTTTACAATAGCACTTGCTACTTCACCTTTTCTGTCTTGGAAATGGCTTATTTCCTCTAACCTCATGAACCAGCCTCTGCTAGCTTCAAACTTCTTCTGCAGCTTCCGCACCTCTCTCAGCTATCATGAAGAGAGTTAGGCCCTTGCTCTAGATTAGGCTTTGGCTTAAGGGAATGTTGTGGCTGGTTTGATCTTCTACCCAGAGCACTCAAACTTTGTCTGTATCGGCAATTATGCTGTTTCTCTTTCTTATCATTCATGTGTTCACTGAAGTAGCACTTTTAATTTCCTTCAAGATCTTTTTCTTTGCATTCACAAGTTGGCTGCTAGGTGCAAGAGGCCTAGCTTTCAGCCTATCTCAGCTTTTGACATGCCTTTCTCACAAAGCTTAATCATTTATAGCTTTTGATTTAAAATGAGAGATGAGGCTGGGCACAGTAGTTCATGCCTGTAATCCCAGCACTGTAGGAGGCTGAAGCAGGTGGATCACTTGAGGTCAGGAGTTTGAGATCAGCCTGGCCAACATGGTAAAATCATCTGTACTAAAATTACAAAAATTAGCTGGGCATGATGGCGAGTGCCAGTTACTCAGGAGGCCGAGGCAGGAGAATCACTTGAACTGGGGAGGTGGAGGTTGCAGTGAACCAAGGTTGTGCCGCTGCACTCCAGCTTGGGTGACAGACCAAGACTGTGTCTCAATAAATAAATAATAAAAAATAAAATGAGGGCTGTGTGGCTCTTTCACTTGAATGCTTAGAGGCCATTATAGGTTATTAACTGGCCTAATTTCAATACTGTTGTGTCTTAGGTAATAGGGAGGCCTGAGGGAAGGAAGAAAGGGAGGAAGTCGGTCAGTGGATCAGTCAGAACCCACCCAGCATTGACTAGTTAAGTTCACCATCTTATACAGGTGTGGTCTATGCTGCCCATTACAAAGGAAACACCAGAGATCATTGATCACAGATCATTTTAACAGATATAATAATAATGAACAAGTTTGAAATATTATAAGAATTGCCAAAATATGGCAGAGACATGAATTGAGCATGTTGTTGGAAAAATGATGCCAATAGACCTGCTCAATGCAGCATTGCCACAGACCTTTAACTTGTAAAGAAATGCAGTGTCTGTGAAGTGCAATACAATGAAGCGCAAGAAAGCAGAGCACAATTAATATGGTGTGCCTGTGGGTTCTCACGTCATTTCACCTTCTCATCTGGGTTCAGAGCCTTCTTCTTTCACTACACGTGTCATTGTTGTGTTACAGATGAATAGGGCTGCATCCCACTCTGGATTTCAACTCCCCGAGGAGGATCGGGATTGAGTTGCTTATAGCCCTCTTGCCAGAGATTAGCATGCTGTCTAGTAATTATGGATGTTCAGTTATGATATAGAGTGAATAGAATAATTAAGGAGTAACTGGAAGGAATCAAGTTTTAAATATAAGATATCTGTTATACTGGCAATAAGGGAGATCATTTGCCAAAAAGGCTGGTGGAGTGGGAGTGGATGGGAAGGGGTGGTACCTATCTGGTATCCTTCAATTCAATCTGGAATTCCTTCCTCTGCTTACATGAAGACCAGTTCCAGGCATGCTGTTCTGATCCAAAAGTTAAAAGTACATTGTATGAAGAGTTGAAAGATAAATGACTCCAACATGGATGCCCCTTGTCTATTTTTCTTGTCATTTCTATGAGAATGTCAAGTTACCTGGGAATCAACTCCTCTGGGCCCCCTATAACACCTAATGATTTTGAATAGCATCCTGTAGAATATTTATGTCTTGGAAAAATAGAGCGAACCAGCCTGGGCAACATGGCAAAACTCCGTCTCTACAAAAAATACAAAAATTAGCTGGGCATGGTGGTGCACACCTGCAGTCCCAGCCACTCAGGAGGCTGAGGTGAGAGGATCGCTTGAGCCCGGGAGTTTGAGGTTGCAGTGAGCCATGATCATACCACTGTATTCCAGTCTGGACAACAGAGCCAGATGCTTTCCCAAAATAAGAATAATATGTAAAATAGAATAAATGTATTGCAATGATCTCAACCTCATTAATAACATGTTCTAACCTAGTAGTTCCCAAACAGCTATATTAGAATCATCTAGGGAATTTAAAAAGGAAAAAAAAAAACAGATTCCTGGTTCCAACCCTGGCCTTATGAAGTCAAACTTTCTTTATGGTAGCAAGGAATCTACATTTTAAATCATTAGGTGTTTCTAAACAATACTTTGATTTAGAAACTACTTCTTTGATCAAAGTAATTTCTTAAACAAATACAGGACCACTTATTTGGTTTGTGAATGTCCCCAGTGAACTTCTGCATTATTTTTAAAGACAATAAAAGGCACAGATGACAGGTAGAGTTAGTAACTAATTAGTAACTACAGTTATTTTAAATGATAATTTTTTCTCCTATGTGGGCAATTACCAAATAAAATTCATTACTATTTAGCTGTATCTCCATTTATCCTGTATAATAATAATGATCTATTAGTCTGTCTTTCAGTAGTGCTTATTAGTGGGTAGGATATATATAGGTCAGTGTGTCGAACAAATTACCCTCAGAAGCAATTGTCAATTCTTTATGTTCTTGCTTAAGGAATTGTTGGATGTGACTGGAGGGCGATTGAGGGAAGTGAAATAGAGGTTACAAAAGAGCTTCTTCAAGATTCCAGGAAATTCAGAAAGCAGGAGAGTACAGACTGTTTGGAAGTTGATTCTAACAAACCATTTACCTGCAGTTGAAAGGTTTTGCTGTATTTTCGTGAGTAAATAACTGTGATTTGGAAAGGGAGACAGTAAAAGAGATTTTAAAATCTCCACCTTCAACGAATTTTCTGTTTCTTCTGGGAGATAAGTTATGCAGTCATAATTTAAGGTAAAACACAGTGTGCTATAGCAGAAGTAAAACCAAAAGTGTTCTAAAAAGTTGAAATTAGCTTAGAACTATGCTAAAAAGACCAATGACGTGCTATCAGAGAGTAAAACACATTATGAAATTATAATAAATCAGTGTTTGTGGTATCGGTATGAAAGTTAGATGGATAGAACAGGAAGAGTCCGTAAAGACCCAATTCTATGCAATCATTTAAGAATAAAAGAGATAAATCAGTGGTGAAAGAATGGTTTATTCAACAAATAGTTATTAAAACATTACAAAGCAGATTTAGATAAAAATGAATTAGATTTTTCTGTCATATCATCACTAAGATCTAATTATTAAAAGTGATAATACTCAATGTTAGCAAGATTATAGTGAGATAAATCCTCTCTTATACAGCTACTGGAGATACAAATTAAACTAACCTCTCTGGAAAGCATTTTGTAATATGAATTAATATATTTTAAAATATTCACAATCTTTTGATTTAATAGTTCCACTTATATGCATACATGTATGTATATATATATACCTACACATATATATGTATATCTATGCACATGTATGTGTACATATACACACATATCCCTAAGATTGTGAAATTTCAGTTAAATTTATTTATAAAATGGTCACTACAGTGTTATTTATGATGATAATAAAATTAGAAAATTAGTAGTTGATTAGGACAATTATTAAGTAAATTGTATTACTTCAACACAATGGAATAGAATATGTCTGTTAAAATTTATCTGTTGGCCAGGCGCGGTGGCTCAAGCCTGTAATCCCAGCAATTTGGGAGGCCGAGACGGGTGGATCACGAGGTCAGGAGATCGAGACCATCCTGGCTAACACGGTGAAACCCCATCTCTACTAAAAAATACAAAAAACTAGCCGGGCGAGGTGGCGGGCGCCTGTAGTCCCAGCTACTCGGAGGCTGAGGCAGAATGGCATAAACCCGGGAGGCGGAGCTTGCAGTGAGCTGAGATCACGCCACTGCACTCCAGCCCGGGCGACAGAGCGAGACTCCGTCTCAAAAAAAAAAAAAAATTTATCTGTTGACAGTGATTTTATTGATATGTTTGATTAAAAAGGTAGGATACTATCACCTCAATATTCAAAACACATAGCAAACCAACCAGCTGGAAATATATATTCCAAAATGTTCATCTTGCTGTTTTGGAATTATGGGATTATGGGTGTGCCCCTCCTCATTCCAAATTTTCTGCAGTCTACATTTTAGTTTCTTGACATTCACAGGCGACATATCTGAAACAGTTGTTAATCCTCAATATGTGAATACTTTCACTTTCTCAGACTTTAGTTCTCTTTATTGTCATCATCAGCACTATCAGTTGGCTTTCTTCTCACACAGAATATTTTTGTTACATCCTTAAAGCTACTATATACTTGGCAATGAGAAGAGAATAACAGAGCCACATTGAGCTTGGATTCTGGTCTCGGGGTTGGCTAGCAGTAATAGCAGTAGAGAGCAAATGCTTCCCTTTCTGAAAGTCCCCTTCCAAGGCACTCAATTAATCACAATAATAATAAAAAGAATTATTTGATACGGACAATTGACATTCTCTGATTCTAATATAAAGAATGAATATATGTGTCTTAGGAAAATGTTGCTATTTTCCTTGATCAAAGTTAATGGAATGTTGGCTAAGCAATCCCTAAAAGCCAGATTGTATACTCTAAGCCCCTCCTATAGAGAAATATGGAAGCCACTGCTCTGTGAGCCTCACTCATCAATAAGCCATTTTGGTTTTGCACCATCTGCAAAGTATTCATGATCAAATTCACATCAGAGCAAAATTACCAACTGCCATGTCATAGAACTTGGAGTTTTTTCGTGAGTAATTAAACTGAGGAACAATAAGTTTATTATGCCAAAGTATATGTTAAAATTCAAGGTTAAGGGAGAGCAATGGAAAGAGAGAAAAAGGAAATTAATTTGATGTGGGGTGGTACAAGTACGATTTTCAATAAGTATTCACAGGTGCAAATGTAATTTTCTTTATTTCTCTACAACTAAAAGTAGCTATATCCTCAGTCTTCCTCAGCCCCAGTCCCACAAATTCTTAATCTGATAACAAAACTTTCAAAATTATTAACTGAAGGTGGATTAATAATACAAAGGCTCTATCATGGCAATATTCTTTCTTCCTGTGGTAAATCTAAAATGTTAGTTTTGTTTGATCCAAGTTGTTTCTGATTTTTTTTAAGTGGCATATGACTTAGGTGAAAGGGGAGCGAGTACAGTATAACTGGAGCATATGATATGTGGGTCAGTGTAAGAGGTAGTGTTTGATTTTAGTGGTAAGAAGGAGATAAGACTAGAAAGATAGGTTGGAGTTAATCAGGATCCGAGTCCAAAAAAAAAAAAAAAATCAGAAATATCTCTAGATATTTTAAACAGAAGGAATTTAATAAAAGGAATTGGTTACCTGGGTAATGGAATGAGAGAGAGAGAGAGAGAGAGAGAGAGAGAGAGAGAGAGAGAGAGATTTAGAATAAAATGGGGGTGGAGTGGTTAGTAAACAACAGTTGAGTAACTCATGAAGCAACTACAATTCTTAGGTCTGGGAGACAAAAGGATGAACATGCTGTTACCAGAGTCCAGATGTGCAGAGAAGGGCTGTTTGGCTATGCTAGAACTCATGGCTGATGCTGCTACTATGGAGATAATGTGGGTTGCAGAAGGATATAGTCACTTGCAGAGGAGGTCTAGAAGCAGATAGGGAGGAGGAAGAATGGATTCTCCATTTTTTAATTTTCTGTATCCTGCCAGTGTCTTCTATGGGCAGAAAATAACAACAACAACAACAACAACAACAGCCAGTTGTCAAGTAATTCTGGGAAAAGTAGTATGTAGACTCTCAGGTTTAGAATTATAGAGCAGAATAGAGAAAAGTTGATGTGGGCTGAAATATTACAGGTCCAAACTGAGAAATGTCAGTAAGGAATTTGGACTTTTAGAGAGGTTGTAAGGACCTGTAGTAAGTTTAATTATATGAATAAAGTATCAGGAAAGAAGTGGACTAACTTTCTCAGTTTCACATCAAGGTACCCAATCCTATCCCACCCAGCCCACCAAGCTACTATGGGATTTCCTTTCTCTCTACACATGTGTATTAGACTACATGCTTTTTCCTATCCACTCCTTTAACTTCTTCTAGGGCCAGATAAGAAATTTACGGACTAGAAATAAGACATTTTATAATGGTACCATTCACTGTTAGTGAATGTGAAGAATACTTGTAATGGAACTCAGAGCAGGAAGAGGGGCAAATGCATCATTTTTAACATAATGGCCAGAGTTAGTATTTCACAAGAAATAAAATCATACAAAATCAACATACAAAAATCAGTAGCATTTCTATATGCCAGCAGTGAACAATCTGAAAAAAAAATTTAAAAAGTAATCCCATTTACAATAACCATGAATAAAATTAAATACCTAGCAATCAACTTAACCAAATAAGTGAAAGATCTCTCTGTAATGACAACTATAAAACAACAATGAAAGAAATTGAAGAGGACCCCAAAAACTGGAAAGATATTCCATGTTCATGAACTGGAAGAGTCAATATTGCTAAAATGTCCCTACCACCCAATCTACAGATTCAATGTAAACCAATGACATCCTTCACAGAAACAGAAAAAAAAAAAAAACCCTATAATTTATATAAAACCACAAAAGACCAGAATAACCAAAGCTATCCTAAGAACAAAGAACAAAACTGCAGTGGCTAACTTCAAATTATGTAACAGAGCTATAGGAAATAAAACAGCATGGTACTGGCATAAAAACCGACACATAGACCAATGGAATAGAACAGAGAACCCAAAAACAAATCCACACACCTACAGCGAACTCATTTTCAACAAAGGTGCCAAAAACTACACTGGGGAAAAGATAGTCTCTTCAATAAATGGTGCTGAGAAAACTGGATATCCATATGCAGAAGAGTGAAACTAGATCCCTATCTTTTGACATATACAAACATCAAATTAAAATAGATTAAACACTTAAATCTAAGACCTGAAACTATGAAACTATGACAAGAAAACCTCAGGGAAAATCTCCAAGACATGGGGTCTGGGCAAAGATTTCTTGCTCACAACCACAGGCAACCAAAGCAAACATGAACAAATGAGATGACATCAAGTTAAAAAGCTTATGCATGGCAAAGGAAACAATCTACAAAATCAAGAGACAACCCACAGAATGGGAGAAAATATTTGCAAATGACCCATCTGACAAGGGATTAATAACCAGCATATATAAAGAGCTCAAAGAACTCTATAGGAAAAAAAAATCTAATTATCCAATACAAAAATGGGCAAAATATTTGAATAGACATTTCTCAGAAGAAGACATATAAATGGCAAACAGGCACATGAAAAGGTGCTCACCATCATTGATCATCAGGGAGATGCAAATCAAGACAACAATGAGATATCATCTCACCCCAGTTTAAATGGCTTACATGCAAAAGACAGGCAATAACATGCTGGCAAGGATGTGGAGAAAAGGGAAGCTTCCTACACTGTTGGTGGGAATGTATATTAATACAACCACTATGGAGAACAGTTTGGAAGTTCCTCAAAAAAATGAAAAATAGATCTACCACATGATCCAGCAATCTCACTGCTGAGTATATAACCAAAAGAAAGCAAATCAGTGTATCAAAGAGATATCTATGCTGTTTGCAGCAGCACTGTTCACAATAGCCAAGATTTGGAAGCAACCTAAGTGTCCATCAACAGATGACTGGATAAAGAAAATGTGGTACATATATACAATGGAGTACTGTTAATCCATAAAAAAGAATGAGATCCTGTTATCTACAACAACATGGATGAAATTGGAGATCATTACCTTAAGTGAAATAAGCCAGGCACAGAAAGACAAACATTGCATATTCTCACTTCTTTATGGGATCTAAAAATCAAAACAATTGAATTCATGGACATAGAGAGTAGAAAGATGATTACCAGAGGCTGGGAAGGGTAGCGAGGGGCTAGAGGTGGGGAGAAATGGGGATGGTTAATGGGTACAATAAAATAGAAAGAATGAATAAGACCTACTATTTGAGATCACAACAGGGTGATTGTAGTCAATAATAACTTAATTGGCACATTTTAAAATAATGAAAAGAGTATAATTGGGTGGTGTGTAAAAAGGATAAATGCTTGAGAGGATGGATACCCCATTCTCCAGTATGTAATTATTACACATTGCATGCCTGTATCAAAACATCTTACATACCCCATAAATATAGACACCTACTATGTATACTATGTACCCACAGAAATTAAAAATTAAAAAAAGAAATAGGTTTGACTTTTTTTTACTTCTTCATTTTTTTTTTTTTTTTTTTTTTTTTTT
>NW_016806642.1:5063507-5180457 GCF_001698545.2 Rhinopithecus bieti
TTTTTTTTTGTAAAGATGGGGTCTTGTTTTGTTGCCCAGATTGATTTCAAACTCCTGGCTTCAAGCAATCCTCCCTCTTTGGCCTCCCAGAGTGCTGGGATTACAGGTGTGAGACACTGCACCTGCCCCCACATCCTTGATGTTAGTAATATGAATTTCTCATATTGGTTAGATGGCATCATCTTCACAAAATAGAGGAATACTTGTAATTGCATATTGTGTTGGTTTTAGCTATTTCAGGAGAAAAACAGTTCCAACTTAGTGAAAGTCTCACCGTTTTGCCATTATTCCTATGGATCACACTTGTAACATACTTATTAACTTTGCCTGGAATTTTGTTACCAAAGTTCTGGGATTAGTTGAATCTCTGTTCCTTTGTCCCTGAAAGAGCAGGAAGTTATTACAATGCATCATCTTTTTGGTCCTTCTTCTGGTCTTCACCTATACTTTTATATGTTGGTTGTCATAGAAATGTGCTGTCTTCCATAAATTGGTTATCTTAGACTTATCTGGAAGGTCACAATTCTGGAACAGAACCAAGACCTTGGGCCTACATATGAAAGTAGGCATAATCATATCCTCTCCATCCCGGGTCTCATTATCAAATTTCTTCAAATCACTGTATTATGAATAGCACCGGGTGCAAAATGCTTCTCTCTCAATACGAGGTTTCTCTTCCAACAACCAGAGGAAGAGAGAGGGCTTCAAGTCATCTTATCACTCATTATTATTATTATTATTATTATTATTATTTTGAAATGGAGTTTCACACTTGTTGCCCAGGCTGGAGTGCAATGGCGGGATCTGGCTCATCACAACCTCCGCCTCTCAGGTTCAAGCAATTCTCCTGCCTCAGCCTCCTGAGTAGCTGGGATTACAGGCATGCACCACCATGCCCAGTTAATTTTTTGTAGTTTTAGTAGAGACTGGGTTTCTCCATGTTGGTCGAGCTGGTCTCAAATTCCCGAGATCAGGTGATCCACCTGCCTTGGCCTCCCAAAGTGCTGGGATTACAAGCACGAGCCACCTCGCCTGGCCCATATCTTTTTATATATTAGAAAGATATGAGGGACAGGGAGGCAGGGAGGCAGGCAGGCAGGTAGGCAGCGTTTCATTCTCAAGAGACTGTTGACATACATCTTCCCCTTTGCAACTGCAAAAAGAAACAGCAGGGCTATTGGATATGAAGATTTGGTCACAGGTGGGGCAGTGATGGGGATAAGTTAGCTTAGAATAAGGGGAATACTCTTGCTCCCCTTAGAATATCAGCCTTGAGGGTGGAAATGATCCATTAAGCTGATGGATGCAGATAGTTATTCAAATGAAAAGAACAGGATCTTTCCTGGATCTCAAAGTAGCACCTTCTAAGCATAAGACCCCAAACTACAACACTCCTAGAAGAAAACATGGCGCAAAAATTTAATGACATTGAACTTGGCAATGAATTTCTTGGATATGACACCAAAAGTACAGGCAACACAATAAAAAAAGAGACAAATGAAACTATAGCAAACTTAAGAACTTTTGTGCCTTAAAGAGCACAAGAGGCCGGGCGCGGTGGCTCAAGCCTGTAATCCCAGCACTTTGGGAGGCCGAGACGGGTGGATCGCAAGGTCAGGAGATCGAGACCAACCTAGCTAACACGGCGAAACCCCGTCTCTACTAAAAAATACAAAAAACTAGCCGGGCGAGTTGGCGGGCCCCTGTAGTCCCAGCTACTTGGGAGGCTGAGGCAGGAGAATGGCGTAAACCCGGGAGGCGGAGCTTGCAGTGAGCTGAGATCCAGCCACTGCACTCCAGCCTGGGCAACAGAGCGAGACTCCGTCTCAAAACAAAAAACAAAACAAAACAAAAAAAAAAAAAAAAGAGCACAAGAGAGTGAAACTGCAATTTACAAGCCTGGTTATGGTGGCTTACACCTGTAATCTCAGCACTTTGGGAGGCCAAGGTAGGAAGATTGCTTGAGGCCAGGGGGTTGAGATGAGCCTGGGTAACATAGTGAGATCTTGTTTCTAAAAAAAAATTTTTTTTATTAGCTAGGTGTGGTAGTGTGTGCCTGTGGTCCCAGCTACTTGGGAGGCTGAAGCAAAAGGATTGCTTGAACCCAGGGGTTCAAGGCTGCCGTGAGACATGATCATGCCACTGCACGCCAGCCTGAGTGACAGAGTGAGACCCAAACTTGAAAAAAATAAAAGTTTACAGAGTAAAAAGAAATATTTGTTAATCATAGATTTAATGATGGTTAATATCCGGAATATGTAAAGAGCTCCTACAATTACAAAAACATCAAATAAGCTGATCTTAAAATGAGCAAAAGTATGAATAGACATGTCTCCAAAGGTGACATACAAATAGCCAATACACACATGAAAAGATGCTCATCATCACCAATCATCAGAAATCCGTTCTGCTTTCAAGTTAAATTGAAAACTGTGGAGTGGCAAGCTATTTTCTACAAGCTCAAGGTGACCCCTGCCATGTGGTTTCAAGTGGTTCTGTACGGGCAAAATCATCAGGAGAACAGTTCCCTGTTGGTAATTTTTTGGATCCAAACCAATATGTCTAGAAAACATTCCTAAAATTTTAAATTCATTTTGCTGAGACTATTTTCATTCTTCTAAGTTTTACTCTTTTATTAATCATCTCAAATTTTCAAACCAGATGGGACCTTTGAGCTATGGCCTCTGCATCCCATCTCGGTTAGTTGTCAACACTGAATTAGTTAGCAATATTTAATTGCTCGCCTGTGCCTCTCATCTGAATCAGTTGCCAGCATTTGGAAAGCACAGAAATTTTGCCACACACAAAAATTTCAAAATCTGCATTTCTGGCTATTCTTGAAAAATTAGGCCAGTCAATGCAAAAACTGATCAGAAGTTATTTGGTGAGAAACTCTTTCGGACAATTCATGTACTCCTCGGTTGGCAACGCTTGCTACCCTGGTCATTCTGCTTATTTATGAGACCAGAAAAGCCTCTGGAAAGACAAGAGCACATTCCTGGGAGGCCATTTAGAGCATCACATCGTGGAAAGTCCTTAAATGGAAGTTTGCTTATAATTCCAGCCATGGTGGATTTAACACCAGAGTTGTGGGACAGATTATTTTTCTATGTCAGGTTTGAATTGACAAGCAATATACCACCAATTCAATGAGAATTTGACCATGAAGATCAAGACTAGTTATAATTTTGGAATGAAAGAATTATATCAGTTGGTCTCAGATTTGTTATTAAAAAACAAATAAATTCATGAAACACACAGCCTGAAAAGTCAGCAGGGACAAAGAAATAGCTTCAGCAACCTCAAAGAAGGTTATTTTCTAGGTAAACAATAATACTCTACAATATTTATTGAGTATTTACCATGTATTAGGCACTATTCTAAGTAATTTATGTGAATTTTCATATTATATATGTACCTAGAACCTAATGAGGCACACACCATTATTGCTCTTCTTTTACAAATGAAGAAGCTCAGGCTCAGAGAGGTGAAGTAACTTGACCAAGGTCACATGGCTACTAAGTGGTGGAGTTACAAGTTTGAGTATAGATTAGTTGAACTGCAGAGGCCGCTATCACCCTCTAAATCATTCCCTACAGACTCATCACTTATTTTACAGTTCTACAGCCTTGCATAGTTTCTGAAATTATTTGGTGCTCTTAAACTCTCCCAATGCACTCCTGACATTAGCTCTGAGAATAAAAACAACTAGAACATGAATAATATGTGACTGATGTTCAATTCAGTGCTCAGTAAATATTAAGAATGTAGTGATCAGCACCAACCCCGAGACAAAACACGTTAGCATGGCAGCATCATGGAGCAGAGAACTTGGGTATTGTAAGCAATCTCTGCTCTGCACTTCCTAGCTGCAAGTCCTTAGGCAAGTCAGGCTCAGTTCCTACTTCTGCAAAACAGATAATAATATCTTACCTCCCAAAATCATTGTGAGGAATAAGTGAGTGAACATCTGCGTACACCTGGTAGGCAATGGGCAGTCCAAAAATGCTAGTGGCAACCTCTTGCACTGCCCTCCAGCAGTTAAAACTTGTAAGTTTGTTACTAACAAAGATATTTGGTGGCATGGATGTGGTTTTTGCTTAGATAACTGCCTGATGGTGCTCTGGAAGCAGTTGTCACTAAGTCTCAACCTGTTTCATGTGAGTGTTTAAGGATGCCTTCTTTGGCTCCTACCAGTTTCTTCAGGTGCATTTCCAGAGGGTGGCAAGTAATAATCCTTAATCCCTCTATTTGAGGGGCAACACCTTGTCAAGGTGCATTGGACTTGACATGTGGAAACACGGAGAGAGATTAGAATCACTGAACTCTCTGTAAAACTATTATGTCACTTCCCTCCTTAAGGAATAGGAGCTTGTCTGATTTCGGGTTGAATTTTGTTTTGTTCATCTGCATTGGGAAAATTCACTGATGTACATCCCCCAATCTACTTAGGCCCCAGGCTACCTACAGATTAAACATGGAGTTTTTCCCAAGGATATTATTTTGCTGGTATTTGTTTTTTAATTTTCCTGAAGGCCCAGCTCTGCAATTTTCTGTGTTTTTTCTTCCCTCACAAGGAATGATCAAGCTTAAAGTGAACAGTAATCTAACTGTTCATTTGTTCCAAATCTACTTTCCAGTGAGTCTCATAAAATTATACTTGTAGAGTTAGAGAGGACCTTGTCCAAACATCTTATTTTACTGAGGGAGACACAGAGATCCAGAGGTTGACTGTTCGTCTTTTATCACTCTGCTAAACTGCTGGAGTCCAGACTAGGACCTGGTCTCTCGGCCTCAGGTTTGGGGCTCTTTCCGTGTCACCCCTTACAAACAAAAATTTATGGATTAGACTCTGCTAATGAAGAGGCTTCTAAAATAGCATATTGCTTCTGAGAGTGAAAGTGAGTGGTTGACTTTTTATTATCTCCACCCATTACCACCTCCATCTCCCACCAAGCTGCCATCATCTTCTAACTGGTCTTCCCGCATTCAATCTTGCCTTTCTACCTAATCTTTTCTCCACACAGCAGTCAGAGGGCCACATTAAAATATCAGCTAGATCACAGCACTGCTCAGTTGAAAACCCTGCAATGACTCCCTATTTTATTAAGAGGAAAAGCAAAAATTCTTACAATGACTGATAGTACCCCACATGTTTTCCTCCTAACCCCCTACATACATTTTGTCCCAAATATCTTGTCCTTGCCACTCCTTGAACAACATGCTCCCAGTCTCATGGTCCGTGCGCTAGCTGTTCCCTCTGAAACTCCCATATTTGTATTAGCTCACTCCTTCACCTCCTACACACTTTGCTCAGATGTCACCTCTGTGGGACCTACACTAACTACCCAATTTAAAGTTGCAAACCCTTCTCCAGTGCTACCCTGCTTTATTTTTCTCCATGATACTTATCACCACCTAAATTTACATACTCAGGCTTCCATAACAAAATACCCTAGACCAGATGGCTGGTGTGCAGTGGGGCAATCTTGGCTCACTGCAACTTCTGCCTTCCGAATTCCAGCGATTCTCCTGCCTCAGCCTCCTGAGTAGCTGGGATTACAGGAGCATGCCACCATGCCTGGCTAATTTTTGTATTTTTAATAGAGACAGGGTTTCACCATGTTGGTCAGGCTGGTCTTGAACTCTTGACCTCGTGATCTGCCTGCCTCGGCCTCCCAAAATGCTGGGATTACAGGCATGAGTGACCATGCCCAGCCGATAACAGACATTTATCTTGTCACAGTTCTGGAGGCTGGAAGTCCATGATCAGCATGCCAACAAATTCCAGTTCTGGTGAGCGCTTTCTTCCTGGCTTGTAGATGACTGCCTTCTCACTGTGTCCTCATGTGGGGCCTTTCCCCATGAGATAAGAGAGTGAGCAAACTTTCTGGTGTCTCCTATAAGAACACTTATTCTATCAGATCACAGACCCACCATTATTACCTCATTTCACATTAATGACCTCCTTAGCAGCCCCATCCAAAGACAGCCGCACTGGGAATCAGGGCTTCAACATATGAATTTTTTTTTTTTTTTTTTTTTTTGGGTTTGGTTTTGATTAGCCGTTATTTTTTTATAAAATTTTTTTTTTTTTTTTTTTTTTTTTTTTTTTTTTTTTATACTTTAAGTTCTAGGGTACATGTGCATAACATGCAGGTTTGTTACATATGTATACTTGTGCCATGTTGGTGTGCTGCACCCATCAACTTGTCAGCACCCATTAATTCATCATTTATATCAGGTATAACTCCCAGTGCAATCCCTCCCCCCTCCCCCCTCCCCATGATCACCATGGAATACTATGCAGCCATAAAAAAGGATGAGTTTGCGTCCTTTGTAGGGACATGGATGCAGCTGGAAACCATCATTCTTAGCAACATATGAATTTTGAGAGGGCACATTTAGTTTGTAACACTAGCTGACATTTTGTATTAATTCCCTTTTCTTGTTTATCATCTGTCTTCTCTCACCAGAATGGGAACAGCAATTTTTTTCTGTTCTATGTACTGCCTACTGTAGTGCCTTGCATATAATAGGTGCTCAATAAATATTTGTGAAGGAATGAATGAAATACCTAGCCCTTACATGGTAGGCAGCCTCTAAAATGGCTCCAAATGATTTCTGGCTTCTGGTATTCAGACCCTTGTATAATCTCCTCCCCCCAAGTATGGGTTGGACTTAGTGACTTACTTATGGTTCATACAAAGTGAAAAAAGTGATGGGATGTTACAAAGATTGGGTTATTGCACAAGGACTCTGACTTCCATATTTTTGCCCTTTCTTGCTGTCTCACTTGCTCCCTCTGATGGGAGCCAGCTGCCATGTTGTGAGCTACCCCATGGAAAGACCCTCATGGCAAGGAACTGAGAGAAGTTTCTAAATAACTTAATCTTGCCAACATCTGAGTGAGTTTGAAAGAGGATCTCCCATCTGTCAAACTTTCAGATGAGACCATAGCCCCCGCTAATGTAAATTGATTTCAGCTTTGTAAGAGTCTTTGCGGCGCAGGCACTCAGCTAAGCCAGGCCCAGATTCCTGACCCAGAGAAACTATGAGATAATAAGTATTTGCTATTTTATGCTACAACATTTTGGGGTAAATATTTCATATAGTCATATATAACTAATACACCTAATAATGTAGGAATGACAACATTGGGGCAAAAATGTGAACATTTCATCTTAGATCATTTGAAATTGGGCTGTTCTTAAAACTGGGAGACATTCAATTGTTATAGGCCAATACTGTGGCAATACAAGTAGTTTCTTGATCTAAGACTATAGAGTAACAGTCAGCAAATGACAGCCCACAGGCCAGCTGTCTGTTTCTATAACGATGGATTTATATTGGAACACAGACACACCTATTCATTTGCATATTTTCTATGGCTGCTTTGCAGAATTGAGTAGTGGCTGCAGAGACTGTCTGGCCAGTAAGCCTAAAGTTTTTACTATCTGTCCCTTTAAGAAAAAGTTTGCTGACCCCAGTTCCAGAGGCAAAAAGTAACACCTCCACTCTTTGCACTTTCTGAGGAGTCCACCCTTTGCTTTCTCCCGACCCCAGTTCCAGAGGCAAAAACTAACACCTCCACTCTTTGTGCTTTCTGAGGAGTCCACCCTTTGCTTTCACTCCACAAATCTTCCTTAAAAGCCCAGTAAGTGGATCTGATAACCCTCCGTTACCCATGCAAGCAAGATTGCCAAGTGGTTTAGGACAGTGGCCTTAAAATGTTTTTGACCATGATCCACAGTAAGAAATCAATGTTATCTCATTACTAAGGATACTATACACATCTGTGTAATGAAAACAAATGTATCACAAACCAATACTTAGTCTTTATGTCGGATGTCGTCTGTTGTTCCTAATTTTTTCCATGTTATTAAAAAAAGTTAGTTTCTCACAGAAAATTGATATCTCAACTAGGACTGCTGAATGGTTACGCTGGTCAGGGCTGAGGTGTGGTATCAGGCAGACCTGACTTCTAGTCTCAGCTCTGACTCTTGGAGCTGTGCAATCTTGGTCTGGGACCCTAACCTATCTGAGCCTCAGTGTTTGACTGGAAAATGGCAGTAATACCCAACCACAGTAAGGATGTCTTGTGAGGATGAACATGAGAGTGTGCATGTAAACTGCTTATGTGCTCAGCACATGGTAATACTTCCATAAAAATAGCAAAAGTAATAGGTGTTCTTGTCCTGAGTGCATATTAAATTAATTTCTGGTCCTTCCAAGCTGGGCAAAAGAAAGCGACATCCCCCAAAGAACCACAGAGGACAAAGTCTATGGAATCATTTTTCCTTTTTTGAGATTCAGATATGACTATGTTGGCAAACCAAAATCCTTGTATCAACTGGCATGGAATGTCTGTGGGCCTGTAAACAGCCACCCTGTGCCAAATAGGTTTAAGGAGGCTCCCTTCCTTTTATTCAATTCACAGCCATTACATTTGCCAATCCTTGAATTCCGAGGGAAGGTGAGACTTTAATTCAAAAAAGTTAACCATACTTAGACTATCCCAACTGGAAACAACATTTCTCCACCCCCACAGTCTTTAGGGGAAGGACAATTTGGTCTTACTCTCCGGAGTCTTTCACATATTTCTCCACAGTTTCTCCTAACCCCCTCAGGGCCTCTGAGTGCTGTTTATGTTTGCACTCTAACGTCTATTTCTGTTCCGTGGAGAGCAGTTTCATGGCACTTTATGGTGGCAGGTGAAATTGGATAAAAATGAATCATGCCAAAATCTGCCTTTGCCCCATTGCCGCCTTTCCCCCAGTCCTTTAAAAGCACCCAAAGGCTGGGTTTCAAGCCCCTGGGGCTCTCCAACAGAGCTTTGCTGCCCATCAATTTTCACTCTTAATTACGGAGACCATAAACCCCACCTAGAGTTCAAAGGGAAAGGCAGGAGAAAATCAGCTTTAGTGCCTTTGCTGCCAAACCCACTTCACACCCTCCTGTCATGACCAAACATCTTCTCTGGGGACTTTTGGAGCTGGTACAATAACAGCCGTGGGATCTCTGCTTTTTCAGAAATGGCTTCACAACCAGCCAGACCCCTCATCATGGTGACTTCTTTTTTTTTTTTTTTTTTGAGACAGAGTCTCGCTTTGTTGCCCGGGCTGGAGTGCAGTGGCCGGATCTCAGCTCACTGCAAGCTCCGCCTCCTGGGTTTACGCCATTCTCCTGCCTCCGCCTCCCGAGTAGCTGGGACTACAGGCGCCCGCCACCTCGCCCGGCTAGTTTTTTGTATTTTTTAGTAGAGACGGGGTTTCACCATGTTACATGGTGACTTCTTATCCCTATGTCTGATCAAAGTCCCACCACAACCAGCCATTTCATTATCTCCAGCTCTAGTACAAAGAATGAACAGGTTTTTAGAAAGTGAATAGTTTCTGAAGAACTTCCAAACCCTGGTTGTGGGAACCTGAACAAGTAGCAAGGCAGTTGGGTGGCCCCTCTTGTGGACTGCTACTTGTATATAGGGACATCTTCCTTCCTCCCCGATACCTGATGGGACAGCTTCAAAGACTCCACAATTGGCTGAGCCCAGTAATCTTAACATTTTTGGGAGGTTGTGGTGTGTAGATTGCTTGAGCCCAGGAATTCAAGACCAGTCTGGGCAACATAGGGAAACCTCATCTCTACAGAAAATAAAAAACAAATTAACCCAGGGATGGTGGCCTGTGCCTGTAGTCCCAGCTACTGGGAAGGCTGAGGTGGGAGGATCACCTGAGCCTGAAAAGTCAAGGCTGCAGTGAGCCGTAATGTGCCACTGCACTCCAGCCAGGGTGACAGAGTGATTCCCTGTCTCAAAAGCAAGCAAGCAAACAAACAAAAACAAAAACAAAACCCTCCACAATTATAAGGCTGGTGGAGAGATCTCCATTTCCTTCTCTATCCCCTGCTTCTCCCTGGGAAAGGTGGAGGAACAGTAACGTTCTGCCATCTGTCCCTAGCTGCTCCTTTGAGTTTCTTGATGCCATGGACACTTGTCTGTCTTTCCAAGTTGAAATGATCCATTATGTACAGATTCCTGTGTGCCCTTGCTGGATTCAGGGCCACTGTCAGTTGACACAAGGCTTATAAGATAGAATGGATTTTTGCATTATACAGAATTAAGGTTCCTGTCCCAGCCCTGCATGTCTCTAAATGACCTTGAGCGAATCACTTCACTTTTATGGGCCTCAACGTTCTCATAATGTAAAATGATTAGATTAGCTTAGGTAGGGCCTCACTGGCAACTCCAATTACATGGTATTAGCTCCTGAGGGCATCATGTTGAAAAGATCTGTTGGACCACATTTTGGCTCAATAATTGATTAGTGATGTCTGCCAAGGTAGGGGTGCGACACTACGTCACCCATCACATTTTTGCCATCCCTAAGCGAAATGCTCTATTAATTATTCCTGAGTTTCTTTGATGCTATACTGTTATATGACTGCTGCTAAGATCTCAACTTAATCTCACTTTTTAAAGTATGTATTTGCCCTTGTGCCAATGGGAATGAAGAGAAGGAAAAGAAGAAAGTGATCCTCCAAACTGGCACTGTGCTTTGCTTAATGAAGACCCAGAAATCTGGTCCACTGCTTCTCTATGAACCATAGCATTTTAATTTACTGCAGAAACTGGAGATGAATTCTTTTGTGAAGTAGAGCTCTTGCTTTTCTTGTCCTAAATGGAGAAAATAAATGTTTATCTCCTTTTATCACACCTTTTATAGGCCATTACAGACAAAATTCTGATTTAAAAAATGACTTTCAAATACTAGTTAATAAAAAATTTAATTAAAAAACAATGTAAATATTCTCATTCTGAAATTTAAGACAATAGGAAAACTAAAGTTAAAGAAACCAATAAAATATATCTATGTACCTTTTTGAAAGAATAAAAGTAATTCTGGGGATCTAATATGTTGCATAGTGACTATAATATTATACAATACTGTATAGTATACTTGAAATTTGCTAAGAGAATAAATCTTAAGTGTTCTTGACACACACACACACACGCATACACACATATAATTAGGTGAGGTGATGGATGTGTTAACTAGCTTGATTGTGGCAATCATTTCATTTCACAATGTATACATATATCAATCAACACTTTCAATGCATACAATTTTTATTTGTCAATTATATCCCAATAATGTTGGAAAAAAATAATTATAAGAAGGACTGTGGAAACTTTTCAGTTTCATGACCTGTGTGTCTCAGAAGAGTGCTTGAGAGGACTGAACCATTAAATACAAACACATGTTGGGCATCCCTAATCTGAAAATCCAAAATCCAAAATGCCCCACATCCAACACTTTTGAATGCTGACATCACTCCACTTGTGAACAATTTCACACCCGAACTCCCCATTTTCCCTCACTAAAAAATGACCCCAAAAGGCAGTAATGTTCTCCAGGTTTATAAAATAGGTTCAGAGACTACAGCAGGGTCAGCTTTATGGACCTGGAAGATAAGATAGTTGCTTTCCCTGATGGAATCTCACCCTTCACACAATTTGTTGGCTGTCTCTATTGACATTTTCAGCCCTGACCTCTCTGTCTCAGCTCTAGGACTCACATCCAGTGCAGAATGACAGCATGGCTAACTCATGAAACTGGCACCTGCCAGAAATTAGGGGTGCCAGGATAAATAAGACAGGAACTATGATGGACTTATAATTAGACAAGGAAACTGGTTGGTATGAGAGACATAAACACACAATACAGTGGGGAGAACAGAGAGGCACCCCGTAGAATTCAATCACTTTAAATATGTCTCAACTTAAAGTAATTAACTCTGTCTTCACCTGAACCCATACCTCAAGAAACTAAAAGCAGTTGACATGTGAACTATGCAGACCTGACCTGACATGTGACCTATGGGTTGTTCAAGGCAACCCTCTGCTATAAAGTCCCTGCAGATCTCTTTGAAGGCCAGGTGAAAAAGCAAAAGCCTAGAATGAAATTCAGAGGAACTGTAATTTTAGTTCTGATTCTGCCTCTAACTGTATAGCCTTAGGCAAGTCACTTGGCTTCTCCATGCTTCTGTGAAACAAGCACTTAGAAGGAAAAAAGGGAGAGGGGTTGGCATCCATGACAGAACAAAAGAGTCTCAGAGGCAGACACTGGCAGTACCCAAGCACTATTCAGACAGGGAAACTTTGCCAAAGGACATCTAGCAGGCAGTCCCTAGTCCTGGTGGCACAGAAGCATATATTAACCCAGTAGTTCAAAATTCAGCTTTTTTATTAAAATCACCGGGCAGATTTTGAAGATAAACCTGTGCCCAGGCTGCAATCCAGAACAATCAAATCAAACTCTTTGAGAATTGAGAAACACTGCTTTAGCCTGATGTCAATGAACATTGAATGCCTCACTTCTGATTTCATGCTCACCAAGCAATCTTCTCTGATTAATATTTGGCTTCCCACACAGATTCGTTTAACAGGGATAAAAATGTGTGGGTTAAAATGACTTTGAATACTTTTGCTCCCTGTGACATTTCTACATCACACTAAGTTCAAGAATTGGCATTCTCTTTTCCATACCCCAACTCCATGAGCAGAGTTAATGTGAGTCAGCTCCTGAGAGCTGGACCATCTGTCAGTGTGGGGACACATCGGGTATGTAAGCTGGCAAGGCTTGGAAGAGAATCTGGCCCTTGGAGATCTAACCAAGCTAATGAATACCAAGCAGTCAGGCCTTTCAAGAGGTGGGCTGTTACTGTTCCCACGAGAAAAGTATGTGTGCCCATGAATTGCTTTGTGCACGGGCAGAGCTAGTGAGTGTGCCTTACCCTCCCATACCTTAAGGCAGGATTTCCATTTCTATTCCTCTTGTTCCTTATGTAAACAATCTTTTTTTTTTAATGAAGGCTTAAACCACTTAATCTAGATTGGTGTAAATGTAATTGTGGTTTCTGCCATTATATATAATATATATAATATTATATAATTATATAATTTTTATATTATATATTATATATTTAGATATATAATTTGTATATATAATAATATAAGGTTCTTCTCCTGCAGTTACCATCTACAATTGGTTTCAGTATCTCTAAAGAGGATTCTCATGCATTTCTGTAAGGAGTTTGATTGTCTCTAGAATTTTCCCAAGTCATTTCACAGTGTTCTCTAATAAACGCTGTCTTTTTAAAAAGAAAAACATGCCATTTTGTACTCAAACTGGCCACCCACTGTCCTACTGAGTCAAAATATATTCATGAAATACAGTTGTATTTTGCAGAGGTATAATTCACAGAATTCTCAAGGATAGATATATCTGGGGAAACTGTGTACCAAATAAAATTCAAATTTCTCACTCTTCTCAGATTTTATTATTGTCCAAGAGTGGCCACAGGCTGAGTAGGTTTTTCCTTCCAAATAACACAGTTATCTTTTTTTTCAAGTTGTGGTAAAATGTACATAAACATTAATTATACCATTGTAAACATTTTTAACTGTAGTGGTTAACAGAATTAAGTACATTCACAGTGTTGTGTAACCATCGCCGCCATCCATCTTTAGAACTTCATCTTCCCAAACTGAAACTCTATACCCATTAAACAACAACTTCCAATTCTCCTCTCCACTAAGCCCTTAGCAACCATCATTCTACTTTCTGTCTCTATGAATTTGACTACTCCAGGTACCACATTTAAGTGGAATCATACAATATTTGTCCTTTTGTGACTGGCTTATTTGTCTTTAAGATTCACCTATGTTATAGTATGTGTCAGAATTTCCTTTCTTCCTTCCTTCCTTCTCTTTTTCTCCTTCCTTCCTTCTTTCTCTTTTTCTCCTTCCTTCCTTCTCTTTTTCTCCTTCCTTCCTTCCTTCCCTCCCTCCCTTTTCTTTTCTTTCCTTCCTTCCTTCCTTCCTTCCTTCCTTCCTTCCTTCCTTCCTTCCTTCCTTCCTTTTCTTTTTCACCCTGTCACCCAGGCTGGAGTGAAGTGCCACGATCACAGCTCACTGCAGCCTCAACCTCCTGGGCTCAAGCAATCCTTCCACTTCAGCCTCCCGAGTAGCTAGGACTACAGGCATAAGCTACCATGCCCAGCTAATCTTAATTAATTAATTAATTAATTTAAAGACAGAGTCTCGCTATGTTGCCCAGGCTGGAAATTTTCTTCTTTATTTAAGGCTGAAGAATATTCTGTTGTATGTACACATCACATTTTGTTTATTCATTCATCTGTAGATTGACATTTGGATTTTTCTACCTTTTGGCTATTATGAATATTGCTGCTATGAACGTTGATATACAAAGGTTGAGTCTTGCTTTCAATTCTTTTGGTATATACCCAGATGTGGAGTAGGTGGATTAGATGGTAATTCTATGTTTATGTTTTTTAGGATCTGTCATACTGTTTTTCACAGTGGCTTCACCATTTTACGTTCCCACCAGCAATACACAAGGGTTCCATTTTCTCTACATCCTTGCCAACACTTGTTATTTTCTGACCATAATCGTTCTAGTGGATGTGAAGTGGTATCTCATTGTGGTTTTGATTTGCATTTCCTTTATGATTAGAAATGTTGAGCATCTTTTCATGTGCTTATTAGCCATTTGCATATCTTCTTCAGAGAAATGTCTATTCAAATATTTGCTCATTTTTGAACTGGGTTATTTGTGTATTTGTTGTTGTTGAGTTGTAAAAGTTATTTAGATATCCTGGATGTTAATCCCTTATCAGATATATGATTTGCAAATATTTTCTCCCATTCTGGTGGGTTACCTTTTTACTTTGTTGATGGTGTTCTTTGATGCACAGAAGTTTCTAATTTTGATAAAGTCCAATTTATCTATTTTTTTTCTTTTGTTGCTTGTACTTTCGGTTTCATATCCAAGAAATCATTGCTAAATCCAATACAATGAAGGTTTTGTCCTATGTTTTCTTCTAAGAATTTTATAGCTTTAGCTCTTATGTTTAGGTCATTTTTATACATGGCAGAAAGTACAGGTCCAACTTTTTGCATGTGGATATACAAGTTTCCCAACACTATTTGTTGGGAAGACTGTCCTTTCCCTATTGAATGGTCTTGGACCCCTTGTTGAAAATCATTTGACCTTCAGTGGGAGGATTTATTTCTGGGCTTTCTATTCTATTTCATTGCTCTATATGTCTGTCTTTATGCCAGTGCTAAACTGTTTTGATTATTGTAGCACTGCAGAAAGTTTTGAAATCAGGAAATGTGAGACCAATATTGTTCTTGTTCAATGTTGTTTTGGCTATATGGGGTCCCATGAGATGCCATATGAATTTTAGGATGGTTTTTCTATTTCTGCAAAAACATCATTGAAATTTTAATAGGGATTGCATTGGATCTGTAGATCACTTTGCATAGTAGTAACATCTTAACACTAGTAAGTTTTCCAGTCTATGAATGTGGGCTGTCTTTACATTTATGGGTGTCTTCTTTCATTTCTTTTGGCAAAATTTTCTGGTATTGAGTATATAAGTCTTTCGCTTCCTTGATTGTTTGTTTCCAAGTATTTTATTCTTTTTGATGGTACTGTAAATAGAACTGCTTAATTAATTTCCTTTTTTATTTGCCTTTTTTTGGTGTACAGAAATGCAACAGATTTTTGTGCATTAATTTTTTATTCTGAAACTTTGCTGAGTTTATTTATTCTAACAGTTTATATTATGTGCAAACAATAACAGCAAATGTATGTCTTTTTTTTTCTTTTTTTTTTCTCTTTTTGGACATAGGGTCTTGTTATGTCACTCAGTTGGAGTGCAGTGGTGTCATCACAGTTCACTGCAGCCTCAAATTCCTGGGCTCAAGTGATCCTCCTGCCTCAGCCTCCTGTGTAATTGGGATTACAGGCACGTACCACCATACTTGGCTAATTTTTTATATTTTGTAGTGATGGGATCTCACTGTGTTGCCCAGGCTAGTCTTGAACTTCTGGCCTCAAATGATCCTCCCTCTTTGACCTCCCAAAGAGCTAGAATTATAGGCATGAGCCACCATGTGTGGACACTGTTTTTCTTTTAACTGAGGACACAGCTATGAAACAGAAATAATTGATCCCTTTTTCTTTTCTTTCTGTGTGTGGCTTTTTTTTTTTTTTTCAGATAGAGTTTTGCTCTTGTTGCCCAGGCTGGAGTGCAATGGCATGATCTTGGCTGGCTCACTGCAACCTCTGCCTCCTGGGTTCAAGCAATTCTTCTGCCTCAGCCTCCTGAGTAGCTGGGATTACAGGCGCCTGCCACCACGCCCGGCTAATTTTTGTAATTTTAGTTGAGATGGGGTTTCACCATGTTAGCTAGGCTGGTCTCGAACTCCTGACCTCAGGTGATCCACCCGCCTCAGCCTCCCAAAGGGGATTACAGGCGTGAGCCTCCATGCCTGGCCGTCTTTTTCTGTTTTATGAACAATTAGTTGTGAAAATGCTAACCTTTAATGATTCCCTGCCATGAGCCAAATTTAAAGCTAAGAATTTTCACCATGACCCTGTGAGGAGGGTATTGTTGTACTCACTTTATAAATGAGAAAACCAAAGACTCAGAGGTGAAACTGCTTCTAAGAGACTCTTTAAAATACAGGTCATCTGTTTGGGTTAAGCCAAGAGAGCAGTCCCAAAGTTAAAACAGAAGAGGGCAACTACCATGATGCAAGCCAGGGAAGTTTGGAGAAATACTTTAAGCTAGTAAAAAGGTGAGAATTCTTGTACCAAATGTGAACTATTGTTCTAGAAAATTCACTGGCTTAAGACTAGAATGAGACCATTCTAGTCTTGATACAAAACATGAAAGCAGCTGTCAGGCAAAGGTGTTAATATTTGGTGCCCCGATAGTGAAGAATAAGATTATCACTAACCTTGGCCAGGTTTCTAGAAGGTTCTCTGATTGTAAACTTTTATTTGAAATTGATTACAGACAGTGTCCCTGACTGTTAGCTGGGCCTATCCTGGAAACTAGTCTTTAATCTTTCTAGAGAAGAGTGAGATGGCACAAGTTTTTCATGTCTGAATACGTTAGTGGCTTTTCCCCCCAAGTTCTTTTGTTACTAAGATGCCAAACCCGTTGGGGATGCCTGATTAGTTTTGCAGTGGGAGGAATCCACTGTTATGACCTTTCATGCCTTATTTTTAACATGCCTTCTTGTAGCACAAGCTCTCCTGCCATGTATCACGGATCACAACATGAGTTATGAGTCCCTGACTGAAAATCGGAGTATGTAACTGCTTCACGGTCCATTTCCAACCTGTAGGTCCAATCTCCAAGGAGGCAACTGAAAAACATCCCTTATGGATTTCAACACAATACCATACTGGTTTTTTTTCCTCTTAGAGCTGACAACAACTAAAGATTACATCGACACCTCAAAGAAAGAATGTAGTAAGAAACAGGCAGACAGTTCCCCCAGCAAGCTTCTGGCAGGACTTAGAACTTTTGATTTATTTTCACGATGATGGTGATGAAGTAGGAGGAGATGAGGGACAGAAATCATTAAATACATATTCAAAAGAAATCTCGAGAATGATACTACACCTAGGTAATTTTAAAACTGACTTATGTCTATCACTCCATTCCTAGGCAACATTGTTCCCCATATTATAAATAATACCAATTAAGTGTTAATAGATCCTGGAATGCCGGCTCACCTGGCAAAAAGTTGTCAGTTTGGTTTGGTTTCATCAGCATAATATTATAAAAACTGCAAAATGATCAACTCTCATGACACCTTTTCTGTCCCCACTGATGAGAAATGGGTTTCTTAAGGCAGATGCTGACTACAAGGAGTAAGTACTGATAGATGGACTGATTAGTTCTGAATTCCAGATTCTGTAACATAGCATCTACTGTTCTAAAATGACAGCTACTCGTGTATGTGTTATGTGTCTCCCCTGGAAGATTGCAAGATTCTTGAGTTTTGGACTCTTTTTGCCCTCACCTTTATATAGCAGGGTCTTGGATATAATGGGCACTAAACAAACTCATTTATTCAACAGGCTTTTTTTCTGAGACCCACTAGTATACCAGATACTAGCACTGAGATGAAAAAGACAAACCTTTATCCTAAAGAAACTCTGAGTTGGTGGAGAGACAAGCATCTATTATAAATCAGTGAAACCATTGTTTCAGTCATAAATACTAAAATAGAGAGCTGGGGCTGATGAATGCCAGTAGAATGCAAGATCAGTTTACAATTCATTATGTTTGGAGGTGGGGGTGGCAAGTGAAGTTCAGTTTTGTGTTTTCCCACAGGCAAACCAAGTCAGCAACGTTACTGTGTCCTCATGCTCCCTGAAATATTTCCAGCAAGAAAGGCCAAAGGAACAGCATACCCTCTACCAGCCCCTAACAGGCGGTGGGAAACACCCAGGGAAGGCCTCTCCTGAGCGCCCAGATCTTCCCACACCTGGCTGGAGGACTATCAAGAGGCCCCTGACCCTGGGGGCAGCAGGCAGGGGTGGGTGGCGGTGTCCCGGGTGGGTGGAGGTGAGGGTGCGGTTGTTTGAAAAGTTTTTGCTCTCAGCGCCTGCTGCCAGGCTTCCAGGTAGCAGACCTCTCCTGATAAAAAATAGCAGCAGGAGGAAGTGGTTCAAAAGCAGGAAGCCAGAAAGAAGAGGGCTCAAGAGAGATGTGGCTCCTAATGGCCCTGGAGGGAGTAAGCGAAGAAGCGAAAGGGAAGGAGAAGGAGGAAGGAAGGCCTCTCTTGCTGGGAATGTCCAGCTACTGGTTCCTTTAATGCCTCAACGAAGCTTGTGACGGTACCTACTTATTATTGCCCACTTTCAGAGCGAAACTAGTTAATTCATACATCTTTATGAGTGTCTACCTCTGCCGATGGCTAACTGTTAACGCCCTAAGACACCCTGAGGCCCTGGTGGGGAAACCGAACCCTGGGGAAGCAGCAGCCGCATGGGATCCCATACTCCTTGGGCGGCTAGGCCTAGGGGGCTGCCCAGCGTGGGGAAGACCTCCTTTCCCTGCTCGCCAAGAGCGGCTTGCAAAGGGCTTGCAAGGCGCGGACAGGCTCCTGGGAAGGGAAGAATTTCTACTTCTGCCTGTTGAAATCGCTCTGCATGCCCAGCCCCAACGCCAGCATTTACACCTGCTGAGGCTTGGGCTCTTGAACTTATCATGGGAAAGGCGGTTGCATGAAAGGGACAGGAAGTTTAGTGGATTCGATGAGACTTTATGATTTCATTTTCATTCGAAAGCGTTGCTTAGCAGTTGGGTGGGAAGGTGGGCCAGCGAGTCCCCAGGACATGCTCCCTCTTCCTCCTCCAGCCCAGGAGGAGTGTGAGGAGCCAATCTTGGGTCTGGGGAGGGGGCTGGACCTGGAGAGGCCTGGGAAAGGTTGCTTTAGGGCCTTTCTTTAGGGAAGCTGAATTTTAAGGGACAAAACAAAAAATAGTATTCAACAGATCTTTCCAGGAAAACCAGCCGGCTGTACGGTAATTTCGTTCCTGGAGAATGACTGAAGAATTAGATAGAGAACGGTGGTTACAAAGGAACTCTGCCCTACAGAAATTGAACTGTAAGAATTAGGAGGATGGAGATGCCCAGTGGTTATAGTGTGGGCTCAGTGGGAGACCCCCTGGCTGGGAGTCCAGTTGCTGACACTTACTAGAAAATGTCTGCGGTGAATCATCTCACTTTCTCAGCCTGGTTCCAGGAAAATGGGAAATAATAAGAACCAATCACAAAGGAAATGTTGGTATGTATTGATTGTAAATTGGCCTCATAAGCGGTCTCCTTGCTCACCATTCTTCGGAAACTTAAATAGGGTATCATTACGTGCATGCTTAAAACCTAAACTTACCCCCGATTATACTTGGAATAAAGAAATGTTCAAAAGTCTAACAAGCGCTGGCGTTACTTCCAGCTATACAGACCAAACCCACTCCTCAATACACTTCCCACGCATACCCGTGGATCTTGTTTCTTCAGTAACAATTTCTGACTACTGTGTTGCCTAATATGTGCGTCTTTGTTATTCTTCTTTGTTTGCCTCCCTGGTATAGAAGAGCCCATCTCTAGGGAGCAGGGACGGCTTCCTGCTTTGGGTTTAATCCACCCATATATATCACACTAACAACATGCGAATTACGTATATATGTGTGTGTTTATATTATATATATATCTGAATGAATTAGTGAAATGAATGATGAGACGTGAAAAAGTATTGGTACGTGTAGAGGTAGATAAAGGAAGCTCTTTATTGATTTCTATTATTTTGTAGTAGGAGAAAGTTTTTCAGTACTGTTTGGAGAGACTCCCCTGCTACATGAAATAATGGAGGGCTGAGCAGCTTCTTACGTTTAAAAAGTCATTTTGCAAACCGGGTTCGTGGTGTGTCACGGTCAATACTCATGACAATCCTCATGACATCTTATGAAGTATCAGGCCAGAGGTATTGTAACCCACGATCTTACCAACAGCGAAAAAGTGATCTCGAATGAAGGAAATGCTTCAGCATTCCAAAGCCCCACAGCCGGCGAAGTCAATCAAAGTGCAGGAGTGCTGTGTTTCCTGATTGTTAAGATCAGGTCTGGCAAGAAGGCAAATAGGAACATGTTTCTTTAGAAACCAGAGGGCTAGGCACCATCTCTGCCCAGGCACACTGCTGCGGACACACACCCACAATACACCATACACAACCACACACACACACACCACCACATTTAACATACACACCACACCACACCACCACGCACCACACACATTACACCACATAGCAACATACACACCACACAATTACACTCCACACACCATCATTACCAGCACCCCACATATGCACCATGCACGCCCACATGCAACACATACGACACACACATACACCACATCACACACATGATACCGACCCACTACACACATATACACAACAATACATCATCACACATACAGACACACTGCCATTACACACCACATACACCACACCATGAACCCATTGCACATACCACAAACACACACACGTATACATACCACACACCACACCATATACATACATAGACATCACAGATGCAATACACATACACACACCACACATACCATACACACATGACACACATATACACACACCACACATGCGCATATACCACACACACATATACACCACCCACATACCACACATACACACCCACACACACACCCACACACACATACCACACATGCACATAGCACATGTATGTGCACACAAACACACACACACACACACGACCAGCATGGCCAGGGGCATGTCCTATGTTTCCTATAGGCCCCCTCCCTGTAGGGAGTTTTCTACATCAGCAGCCCCAGACAAGACCTTCCCTGGGAAAATAGGTCACCTGCTTCTCCCAGTGTGCAGGAAGGTGCGAGCTGCACTTGCCAAGGGCCTGGGGGCTGCTGCAGAACAGAGGGAGGCCTGGCCACCAACCATTTTCACTGCCTTTCATTTCGGAAACAAAAATGCTTTGCTTCAGAGCCAGGGACAGAAGCTTTCGCATTTCGTCTTTCTCTCCCTGTTGCTATCACCCCACACCACCCCCTCTCCTTTTTTATTTATTAAAGGTTTTCCTGACAGGTAGATGGAGCACCACAGCCTTCAAAGTTCCTGTCCCATCTCCAGGGCCTCATTTTCTCCCTTCCTGATGAAATGATTGCATCTCATAGTAGTCACTGCTGCTGTATGTGCAGAGGTAAAGTGAGAAGGACCACTCCTGCACCCCCTTCACCCTGCTGAACACACTCATACCCACACCTATACACACACCCCCTACAAACCAGACATATGCACACTCCCTGGACTGTGGGGACTCTCAGGTCCAGAATTTAGTGGAACAAAATGCACTGGAATGTCTGTCCCGGCTCTGGTAATGCCCCACAGTACTGCAGAGCAGCTCCCACTGCAGGTGTTTAGCCCAGGACCAGTTTCTTCTTGATGTGCTGAACCCGCCTTCCTGATTCTCCTGGCTTTGTATTTGGCCTTTGGGTACTTGATTTGGGTTCTGCCTTGGCTTGTGTGTTAGCTTGAGTTTCACCAGAAGCAGCACTTGAGCCGGTAGTTTAATTGGGAGGTGGAAGGGACTGTCTTAAGAGAATCACCAAGGGAAGGGAGGGCAGACAACACTGTGTGCCTTGTGAAGTCAGCTACCCCAGGGGGCAACTAGAGTGCCACTCCTTGGGGAATCTCTGGGAAATGGAACAAACCACAGGCCTTGGAATTATTCTCTCCAAGGAGCCAGGGAGTTGGAGTATTTATACACCAATTCCAGATGGTCTTTTGTTGAGGGCCATTTCCAAGGGCTTAACGTCCCCAGAGCAGCCTTTCATGGTTCTGAAAGTAAAGCCCTTGGAAACAGGGACACAGATGCTAGCAAGCTGGATGTAAACTGTTAGAAAGAGCTGGGCCAGACACTGACAGTGTCCGCCATAGGTTGCCAAGCTTGGGTCCTTCTTCAGTCTTCTGTGCCTGACTAAAGGTGGGCCTATCACATGCCTGCCCTGGAATTTTGGAACTTGGGAATAAAGAGTTTGAACAAATGTCACTTCCAGACTTCTTCCCGCTGTTTGAATAAGTCCAGACTAGTAGAGGAGGAAATGGAGGTGAGTGTAGGAAATAATTCTATGGGGTTTTAGTCCATGGTTTCAGTTGCCTTGAGGGCCACCTAAGCCCCTTCCTGAGCCTTTAACAAAATCTCCTTTCCTCCTTAAGCTAGCTTGAGTTGAGTTTTTCTCACTTGAACCCAATGAGCTCTGACTAATGCCTGGATGTCTTGGGTTGCTATGCCCCTGTCACTACCCAAAAAGAATACTAACAAAAGTAATGATAATAATAATTGTTGCACTGCTGCTACGTGTCTGGTGTTTTCTAAATACTTTGCTATAAAGGGGAAGTGATTATTCTATGAAAAGAATCTGCCCATTAGGTATTTCTTCTTTGCTTTCTAATGTCCCTTATTTGGGCCTTAACTCTCTCCACTGGGCTTTGTATTTCATCTGCCCAGTTCCTACCCAGGCGTTGGGTCTTTATCAGGTAATATCTTCTTAAGATAGGCTTCTTCTCTCAGGCAGTGGCAGATCACACAGCAGGCTACCCTCTCAGTATGTATCTACATTTAAAAAATAACCTCCATGGCCAGGCATGGTGGCTCACATCTGTGATCCCAGCATTTTGGAAGGCCGAGGCAGGTGGATTGCTTGAGCTCAGGAGTTTGAGATCAGCCTGTGCAACATGGTGAAACCCTGTCTCTACTAAAAATACAAAAAGCTGGGTGTGGTGGTGCACACCTGAGGTCCTAGCTACTCGGGAGGCTGAGGTGGAAGGATCACTTAAGCCTGGGAGGTGGAGGTTGCAGTGAGCCGAGATTGCACCACCATACTCTAACCTGGGTGATGAAGTGAAACTCCATCTCAAAAAAAAAAAAAAAAAAAAAAAAAAAAATCCATAGTTTTCCTATAATTAATTTTTTTGACAAAGAGAAAACCCTCCATTCAAAAGTCAATTTTTTTCCGTGCATGCAAATGGAAATCTGTTGGCTCACGTAATGAAAATTTCAAGAATAATAAGCTTCAGACGTAGTTGGATCTGGGAGTGCAAGCAATGCCATTGAAACTTAGTGTTGTTATATGTCCCAGATCTTTTTCCCTTAGTGCTGGCTTCATTCTCAAATGAGCTCTATCTACAGGATCATCTCCTGCTTCATCCCTAGCAGTTTAGGATGACAGCCTGTCACAAAACTCCTAAGGCTGATGTTCATTAGCTTTCATTGGCCAGCATGGGTCTTGTGCCAACCTCTTGACTTTTCTCTGTGGTGGTAGGCATGTGGTACTCCTATATATCGTGTCAGAGTAATGTGCCCGCCTCTGAGTTCCAGAAGAGTTAAGTCTACCGATTCATATGGTCTAGGGTTGAAGAGGAGTGGGTCTCTAAAGGAAAATTGGGACCAGGCATGGTGGCTCACACCTGTAATCCCAGTACTTTGGGAGGCTAAGGCAGAAGGATTGCTTGAACCCAGGAGTTTGAGACAAGCCTGGGCAACATGGTGAGACCCCCATCTCAACAACAACAACAACAAATTTAAAAAGGAAAATAGGGATGCTGTTTCTGGAAAAGTGGAATTAGATGCAGGCCCCACAGAGACCTTAAGGCCCTGTTCCTGGGGCTCAGCATCTGGTTGAGAGAACACGTTAGTGTGCTGGAGTGCCAGGCAAAGTGTCTTCAGGTAATTGATAACTGTGTCTAAGTTTTTTCTCTTCTGGTAGAAAGGGGTGTAGTGGGCAAGATGATAGAAGGGCCCTAAGATGTAGCCAGGGATTCTTGGGATTAGGGAAAAGGAAGGACAGAAAAGGAGGCCAAGGATGCTCAGGACTTGCTTCGAGATGTGAACCATTCCATCTAAGCTGGCTACGTTTTCCTTGAATGCACGGGGTGATATGAATGGTCTCAGCAGTGTCTTAGTTACAACTCCCAGTGCTGTGATTCACTCAGTATGATATTCTCAAGATAAGATGCGTGTGTGTGTGTGTGTGTGTATGTGTGTGTAAATGCTGGCATTATGTAAAGGAGTGTTTCTCCTGGGGCTTTTTAATTGGGAGATTGCTCTGCAAACACATTTGACAAAATCCCATGGGATGAACAAGCTACCTTTGCTGAGAGCTAAGGAAGGGTGGGGGTGGGAGGGGTTATTCTGGGAGGTACTGCATTAACATGTTGTGGCTGCCAGGAGACTGGAAGGCACTGGACAGCTCTCCTCTTCATGCATTTCCCAGGGGTCAAAACTTTCACGTGGATTCTGCTTATTTGCCTCCAAAGTACTGATTCTATTTTGTTAACATTTTTTTTAACGATTCAATTTAATCAAAGTGTGGATTTTATGGGGAGGGGGACTAGCTGAGACCTTAAGCGAGTCACAGTCCATTGATTCCTAGAGTAGGTCACTATGCAGATGTTGGGAGGCACTGTCTGCCTGAGACCAGAAGATGAGGGATCACTGTCCACAAAATAATGACTTTTTAAATCCTCGTGATAATTCTGCTTGCTGGGGTTCCATTAGTATCACTATTTTACAAAAAAGGAAACTAAGGCACATGTAAGTAACTTTCCTTGAGTTACAGAGCTGGTAAAGTGCCAGAGACAGGATTTGAAGCCAGCCTGGCTGCCTCCAAAGGCCATGTTCACAGTTGTTAATCTCTCCTCCAGAATCAACCTCAGCTGAATTTACCTTGCAAGGAATAAGATGCATAGCTACTCCTACCTGTCACAAAAGTACAGAAATTTCTGATGTAGAAACTGTTATTCAGTCTTACTACTTGAATCCCTCCAGTGATGGAGGGCTCACTACCTCTCAAAGGAAACATTTAGACTGTTGGTGAATTGTAATGATTAAATAGCTTTTTATTATTCTCACTCTGTCGCCCAGGCTAGAGTGCAGTGGCGCGATCTGGGCTCACTGCAAGTTCCGCCTCCTGGGTTCACGCCATTCTCCTGCCTCAGCCTCCCGAGGAGCTGGGACTACAGGCGCCCGCCACCACGCCTGGCTAATTTTTTGTATTTTTTAATAGAGACGGGGTTTCACCGTGTTAGCCAGGATGGTCTCGATCTCTTGACCTCGTGATCTGCCCGCCTTGGCCTCCCAAAGTGCTGGGATTACAGGCTTGAGCCACCGCGCCCGGCCTTTTTATTATTTCTTAATGAGTTCAAACCACTCTCCTGGCAGTTTCTAGCCTTGATAATAGTGATAGTACCACTGTACTGAGCTAGTATTATGTGCCTGGCCCTGTGCTAAGCATCATCTTACTACTTTGTTTAATCATCACAACAAATGTCAGCTCACCACCTCCTTTATGGGTCTCATGGACTGACCATAGACATAAGGTCATATTTCCTTCTGCTTCCTTCAAGGTGTTTTTTTTGTTTTGTTTTGTTTTTGTTTTTGTTTGTGTGTGTTTGTTTGTTTTATCAGAGTGCTACCTCTTTGGAAGAAGGAACTCTCCACCTAGCACTGCTTCTGGCCTCAGTGTTGAACCTGAGAAAGGAACGAAGGCACAAGCTGAAGCAAGCACTGGGAGGGTGGTAACTGCCTGGGGCTCTGGGGAAAGCTGCCAGGAGCTTATAGTTGAAGATAGTTATCGCTCTTTCTCTATAATACAATACTGTGTTCTCTAAACAGAAAGGCTGTGAAACCTTTCCTGATGCCCTCAAGCAGGGTTAGTCACTTAGCATTCAGTACACACCCCTGCTGTCTGACTCACTTAAGCAGCATTGTATTATAATTGTGTTTACATACTATTCTTCTCTAGAATGCCAGCTTTCAGGACTATGGTGTCTTACATTATAAATCTCTCCCACATCTGGAACGACACGTGGGAAATGGCTTACTAGAGCACTTATCACATGCTAATGTATGTTATACATTTTACTTATTTATTTTGTTTATTATCTTGCCCTAACTATCCGTTTTACACACAAATGTATCCTCAGCACCTAGGACAGTACCCAGCATAGTGTAGGTGCTCAGTAAATGTTAGATGAATGACATTCCTGAGACTGGAGGAGGGGTGAGGGGAGAACCAAGCGTCAGGAAGTGGGGTGGTTAACCAAGAGGGTGCACAATGTTGGCTAGGGAATAGCAAGCATTCTCTATAATGTGGGTTAGCATGTGAATTATCCTCATTCTCAATTTAATTTGGAAAGTAGCATCTGTTTAACAGTGGTCCCACAGTTAAATGATAATCCACTATTTTGATGAGCCAATGACTTAAAAAGTATACCATAAAAGCAATATCAAAAAATTTCAAATATCACCTATTTTAAAAAGACTTCATTGAATATATTAATGGGATGTCAAAAGAGACTTTTCCTGATTTGTTGGAATTTCATTAGAGGACTAAAGGCTAAGAACACTCTCACATCCTAGAGATATTAGAACATCTGTGCCCGACTTGTGACGAGGTTCTCCTGGCACCAGGTCATAACCCACGTCAAACCTTTAGAAGAGCAAGTTGAAGAGGTCATCTGGAAGGACTGTTTTGGAGACAGTTGTAGGTATGCTGATTTTTGCCTTTCCTACCTGTGGTACTTTACCCTTACATTGGACCATGTGAAAAGAGAGTTTCCAGAGAGTCATTCAGACAACTTAATATGGGTTTCCTGGAATTTGCAGGACCCAGCAACTCTCAAGGGAGAAATGTAAAGGCTGCTGGATGTGGAAGAATGAAATACAGAAAGACCTATACTGATATACCGATAGCTGCACTTCTAGCTATGGAAAGTCAAGGGGTGTAGTTCTTATGGACTAGATAAAGGTCTCATGAAAGGACTATCCTGGGATTATTTAAAAAATGGATCTGGCTGGGTATGGTGGCTGAAGCCTGTAATCCCAGCACTTTGGGAGGCCGAGGTGGGCAGATCACTCGAGGTTAGCAGTTTGAGGCCAGCCTGGTCAACATGGTGAAACCCCATCTCTACTCAAAATACAAAAAAATTAGCTGGGCATGGTGGCACATGCCTGTAGTCCCAGCCACTTGGGAGGCTGAGGCAGGAGAATCGCTTGAACCTGGGAGGAGGAGGTTGCAGTGAGTTAAGATCATGCCACTGTATTCCAGCCTGAGTGACAGAGGAAGACTTCTACAAAAAAAAAAAAAAAAAAAAAAAAAAAAAAAGGACCTATCCCAAGAGTACTTCCTGGAGTGATAATGGGACTCATCAGAGGGGTGGACCACCTAATGGCCAGTTGGAGAAGGCAATGTAATCTCAGGGAGGCAGTGCTTGTCTTTAGAAAGGATGTCTCCAGCAGGTAATCTCCAAGGGACCCACCAAAGTGTCTTACAGAAGAAAGAGCCAGCAATGGTGCCTCTGCCACATTGGGAAAGCCCAAAGCCAGAGCACAACTATATCAGCCAAGTAAGACAGTTCTTATCCCTTACTTATTCTTCCTTCCTTCTTATGATCCAGGCAGGGCCCAGAGCAGCAACCAACTAGAGGGGGAGGAAGTAGAGCAAGGAAAGAGGAAAGACACAGTCATGCATCCTTCTCTTGTCATCATAAAGGTCTAGGGCAGGGGAGAAAATTCGCAGTGACTGAGTTTGAAGTTTGATTACATACTGGACTAGACTGGCCTGGACTTTGTGTCATCTCATAAAAACTGAAAAAACTATGAAATATGATTTGACTTCATCCATCTTCTTGAATGATGATCCTACTAAACTAGGGGTCTTCCACAGGTGCCTGGAACACTCTGCCACCTTATCAGAATGACCAAGTCTACTCATCCTTCAAGATGCAGCTCAAGGGACATTTCTTCTGCCATTACTTCCTTCATTCCCTCACACTGAACAAGACATCTTTCATGTGTTTCAATTGCATTCTCACTTATCTGGTAGAGAAGGCTAGTTGCCCACAACATCTCTTTTCTCCTTCTCTAACAACGGAGTGGAGCCTGGACCTGTGGTACCTGACCTGCAGCCGGAAACTGTGTTGCCCAGCCCACTTTGCAGTTAGGTGTGTTCATGTAACTAAGTTCACGTCAATATCATGTCAATGATATGCTTACTTCTATTTCTGAGCCTTAAAATATTTTGCTCATGCTCCTTCATAACTGTCCCCCTTCCTGCAAGTGGGAACACAGACGTATTGCCACTCACCTTCAGCCACGCAGATGAGGACAATACCACGTGGGCTGGTAGAATAATAGAATGGAAGGAACCTGGGCCCCTGAATGACAGTGTGGAGCAGAAACTTCTGCACTGGGGATTTGTTACATAAGAGATAAATACACTTCTTGTTCCTAAGCCACTGTGTTATTGGCTGTCTTTGTTTGAGATGTTTAGACTTTCATCATAACCAATTCAACTTATGGTTCTAGATTGTCCTGTAACTGTCTGTTTACCTGTCTGTCTTCCCCAGTAGACTTAGAGTTTCCTGAGGACTGGAACCTATTGAATTTTCTTCCCCAGAAACTAGCACAGTGTCTGTAAATAGAAGGTGTTCAACATGTGCATACAAAATGAAAGATGACAGGTGAAAATAAACACAGTGTCCTGTGAAGCATCCAATGTGGCAAGCTCTCCATGTATGGACTACCAGCAAATAGCCACCATATTTGGCTGCCATGGCTTTGGGAGAGTAAAGGACTCCCTCATTTCCACTTTCAAAGTCTGACATGAATTCATTTCATTGTCAATGAGAAAGAGAGTTGTGTGATATGTAGTTCCTATTCTTATACAGGCATGGCTTTGCCTAGTGGATGACAGACAACCCATCTCAACAGGTGACAGGGAGAATGCTCTAGGCAAACAAAATAGCATAAGCAGAGAAAAAGAGGTAAGAGTGAGCATGTTATAATTGAGGAAGTGAAGATAGCTAAGAAAGTCAAGGGATGCAGGAGGAGTTCAGGTTGCAGGGAGCCTTAAGACGTTTTATGGATTCTAAAATTTCATATTTTTTTGAGATAAAGGCTTGCTGTGTTGCCTAGTCTGGAATTCAGTGGTGTGATCTTGGCTCACTGCAACCTCCACCTCCCAGATTCAAGTGATTTTCATGCATCAGCATCTTGAGTAGCTAAGACTACAGGTGCACACCACCATGCCCGATTAATTTGTTTATTTTTATTTTTTGATATTATTAGTAGAAATGGGGTTTCACCATGTTTGCCAAGTTGGTCTCGAACTTCTGACCTCAAGCTATCTGCCCACCTTGGCCTCCCAAAGTGCCAAAGTGCTAGAATTAGACGTGAGCCACTGCACCAGGACTCTGAAACATTTTTCTAAGATAAATGGGAAATCATTAAAGGATTTCAAGTAGGAGAGGATCAGTTTCCATTTTGAAGAGGTCCCTCTGGCTGCAAAATGGAGAGTGAATTGGAGGAGGACAGGAACAATGGTGGGGATGCTTAGGAGCTAATGGTAGCCCCTCCAGGGCAGAGATGGCATTGGTTTGGGCCAGGGTGAGGGTAACAGGGATGAAGAGAAGTGGAAGGATAGAAAAGATATTTTTGTAGGTAAAGCAAAGCCCCTTAGCTATAGTTATAAAAAGCAGCTGCAGCCAGGCACAGTGGCTCACACATATAATTCCAGCACTTTGGGAGATCGAGGCAGGAAAATCACTTGAGCTCAGGAGTTTAACACCAGCCTGGGCAACATAGTGAGCCCTCATTGCTACTGAAAATAAAAACAATTAGCTGGGCATGGTGGCACGTATCTGTAGTCCCAGCTACTCAGGAGGCTGAGGCCAGAGGATTGCTTGAGCATGGGAGGTCAACGCTGCAATGAGCCATGATCACACCACTGCATTCTAGTCTGGGTGACAGAGCCAGACCTTGTCTCAAAAAATTAAAAAAAAAAAAAAAGCAGCGGATTCTTGCTAATGGGTTGTACCATATGAAATTGCCATTTTGTGGGCCAAAAATGACCAAGTATTGGCAATTGCATATGATTCAAGTTAAGAACATCTCTAAAGCGCTATGACAATTCTGTTGCTGCAAAGGAGGAACCATTAGGAGAGCAGCTGTGACTTTCCTTAATGGCCAGAAGTGGGGGCCAGAAGGGGCTGCCCACCCACATAAGTGCCTGTGAAGAAATACACAACTTAGCCTGGCTTCCTGTGATTTTTCTCTTAAGACGAAGAGACTTAGGAGGCTTTTATGTGCAAGGAAGAGGAAATCTAATTCAAACCAATGTAACATTAAGTGGTGTTTGAAGGCACATGAAATCAAAAGTCCTGAAGTAGGGAAAGTTTAGGTATAGTTTGTCCAGGAATTCAGTTTTATTTCCCTGCCATTCTCTCCATACGGGCCTCCTCTGTGAGGCTGCCTCATCCTAACTGGCTTCCCTCAAGGTATGAAGATGGCTGCCATCATCTCTTGAGGCAACACGTTTCCCTGTCCAGTCAGGAGAGAGATACTCTCACATACATTCAGAGAAAAGCCCCAAGCCTCTCTCTGTTTGGGCCAAGTAAGGTCACATGTCCACTCCTGAACCACAGTGGCAAACGGCAATGAGACAACCCTGAGGGTCTTGGAGCTCTGGAGCTAATGGGGTCAAGTCCGTCCAAACAGCATGACAGTAACACCACGGGTCTGTGTGTGGAATGGATACTGTGGAGACACCCACCTGTCTAGCATAGCAGGGGACTGAATTAAACTGTTCCACAAACTGGGTCCCTTCTGATCTGGTAATATCAAGGAAGGGCCTCTGGGGTCAAGTTCTGAAATTACCTGCCACACTGGAGGTGCCTTTGAGAAAGAGCAAATGCACTTCCCTGTGGCATGCCTCCAAGGACACACAACTTGATAGCTTCATAAGAAAGACTCTTTCCCCTCAAACTGCACCAGAAGTAAGGCAGTTTTTTCCCCTGAAAACTTGCAGAGTGAAAAATGAAGGGCCTTGTTTGAAGTATAAAAGGATTTCTTATGGTCCTCACAGATGGCCAGCTTTACCCTGGTGCTGCTGGCCAGGGCATGTGATCTCGGTCCTGGGGCTCTGTCATACAGCTGCTGAGGTGGCAGCAGGGAAGATTCCAGCTTGAACTCATTTCCTGACATTTTCTTTGGCACACAATAAAGAAAAAGAGAGTCATCTTTTCAACTTGGGGTAAGAATCCATCTCATATAATTACATTAAGATGGGTCCTCAAATGCTGTCCTCCTTGCATCGCTCTGAAATGCATTACAGATATGGGATTAGAGGAAAGCTGAGAGCTTTCTGCAAAGAGCTTGTAAAAAGTTTCCGTTGTTATAAATGCAGAAAGGAAATATGCTGGATGTTAGCTTTATGCTGAAGTCTAGCTCTTCTAAGAATGGCCTCCTTGTAAAGAACTCCCATTCATCATGGATCACAATTTTATACTTCTGGATCCTCTGGGAAGTTACTGCTGAACCCAATAATCATATCTTAGGTTGGTGACGCTCCCTGGAAAATGATACGCTCCAGGACCCATTACCAAATTATCCATTTGGTAATTTGACATTACCAAAGTGATCATACATCCAGGTTTCCCTAGGACAGACTGTCCCTGTATTCTAGTTTAGCATTTATCCCAGAAAAAAGCATTCTGATTTAGATGATAAATTATATGGTCACCCCAGCTGTTACCCACTTGACTTCTGCTGCAAAGCATACTGGACAGTGGAAACAGATGGGGCCAACCTGATATGTCACTGCAATTTCTAATGGTTACAGTGCCAGGTCCTGCATTAAGAGTTCCCTGTGCTTTATCTCATTTAATCCTCGCAACAATCCTTCGAGAGTAACATTACTATTATGTCTGTTTTACAAATGTGAAAACAAATTTGGCCAGGAAAGTTTGCCCACCTATGAAGTGGAAGAGATAGAATTTAAACTTGGACTCCAGAGCTAGAGATTTTAATCATTATTCAAGTTGAGTATGTCTCATCCAACATGCTTGAGAGCAGAAATGTTTTGGATTTTGGAATATTTGCATTATATATATCCACTAGTTGACCATCCCAAATCTAAAATTTGAAATCCAGCATGCTCCAAAATCTGAAACTTTTGAGTGCCAACGTGACACTCACAGGAAATGCTCCCTGGAGCATTTTGGGTTTTGGATTTTCAGATTTGAGATGCTTAATCTGATGGTGAGGGCACCAATCATATTGATGGTGAGGGCACCAATAGGAAAGCACAGCTGCTCTTCTGCTAGATGAGGTCCAGGGGCCAAATGACAATGCACAGTAACTCTAGTATCAGTGTTTGTATCAGTGAAGATGCTTTTATCTCTGGGCAGCAGAAAATCCAACTAAAAATGGCTTAAACAATGTTAGCTCACCAGTGAGAAGCCCGGGGGCAGGGAAGTTTTAGGGTTGGATGATCAAGAGACTCAGTGACCTTAGCAAGGACCTAGGGCCCTTTTGTCTCTGTACTCTGAGGTCCACAGTGTTGGCTACACCCCAAGGCTTATCTCCTCCATCTTTGTAGGGTCCCTGTCATTAGCAATCAAGGGTATACGCTTCCCTCTTCTCACCTAGTAGCAAAGAGAGAGCCTGGCTTCCTATGGTTTTCCTCTTTAAGACTAAGAAAAGTGTCTTTCCTAAAATGTTCCGTAAATTTCTCCTTCTTAATCATTGGCACAAAATGGCCTGCCTATCCCTGAACCCGTCATTGGCAAGGAGGATTACTCCTACACACTCGGACTGGGGTAGAGTGGCCTTGTAGGACTCAATTGCAGTGTCCACTCACACAACCAATGCAGAATTAGGAGCTCAGTCACAGGAGCTTCTGGGCAGCCTTAACATTTGGAGCCTTAGTTCTGGAGTTAGTGACCTGGGTTTAAGGTTCCATTTTGTCACTTGCTAGCAAGGGACTTTGGGCAAGTTTCTTATCTTCTCCAAACCTTGAGTTTCTCCTCTGTAAAAGGGGAATTAATAGCTGCCAATTATATCCTTTAAAGATTACTTTAAACTTTTAAAAATATGTGAGAGCAGGCCAGACACAATGGCTCACTCTTGTAATCCCAGTGCTTTGGGAGGCTGAGGGAGGAGGATTTCTTGAGGCCAGGAGTTCAAGACCAGCCTGGGCAACATAGTGAGACCCACTACAAAAAATTAAAATTATAAAAAATTTAGAAATTAGTCAGGCCTGGTGGCACACACTTATTGCCCTAGGTTGCAGTGAGCTATGATTGCACCACTGTACTCTGCCTGAGGGACACAGCAAGGCCCTGTCTCAGCGTTGAGAACAGTGAGAGAAAAAGAGAAATTTAGAAACACTAGTCCAGCTGGAACAATAGAATGAGTTTGAACTAGAAGGCAAGAAATACCTGAGTTCACACCCTGGTTCTGCAGTCCCCTTACTGTTTAACTACGGACTGTCATTGCACAGCCTGTCACTGCAGATCATATAGCTTGGTGGCATCATCCTAGGGCCCACCTTTTCTGTCCTAATGATTATGTTACAAGGAGAAAGGCCTGAGCTTGACTGTGAATTACACACAACAAAGTACAAAGTACCACTGTAGTGAGTCTGGGAACAAAAGATAGTCTAAAGTAACTCAGTCTCAGAGTACTTGGTGAGATTTTTGCTAGATATGAGCTTAAAAAGATAGGCTTTGTTTATAGGCAATGGGAAGATGTGGCCAGCTTCTATTCAGAATGGAGTAAAACAGATCAGTGTTTTGTAATCACAGGCTATGTGCAGACTGTGTTATCTATTGTAAGAAACCAGAGATTGAAGGCCTGATAGTGAATGTCTTCAATAGTCCAAATTGGAGAGATGATGGGGGTCTAGACTTGCAGAGCAGTGATGGACAGGAGAGGCTACCTCACTATGAATAAGGGAGGCACAATCTGGTTGGGATAATTAATTGGCTGTGTGAGTAATGAAGCTAGGATGGCCTTGGGATATGTACATTGGGTGACTGGCTGGAGAGTTGGGAAGACTCTGAGATAGGGAGGAGGTCTGGTTGATTTGGAGGTGCATGTGGTTTGTCTAGGAAGCAGTTGGTTCTATGAGTCTAAAATTCAGACAAGGGGTCAGGGCTGAAGACACAGATCTGCCCACAAACCCTATGAAAAGAGAAGAGGTAAAGGAGAGAATAATTCCAAATACAGTACTAACATTTAGGGAGTTGGTAGAGGAAATGGTGCCAGCGAAAGAGAAGGCAATGTTAAGAGAAGTAGCAAGAGAACTGAGAGAGTATGGTTACTGAAGTTGAGGAGGTGGGGAGAGATTTTTCTTGAGGGAGGAGGGTTACATTTCAGAGACATTAAGTAGGATAAGCACCAACAAGGTCACTTCATGAGCTTCATCAGAGTAGTCAGTAGAACGTTGGGTGTAGAATCTAGATTGTCTGCAGATGGTCAGAGAGGGAATGGGAAGTGAGATTATAAAGCCAGCGAATAGGAACGGTTGTTCCCAGAAGTCCTATTGTAAAGGAAAGAAGCCCATGAAGGCGGTGTGTTAAGCAGATGTAGGGTAAAGGGAAAGAACTTTATTAGGATGAGGAAGACTTGAGAGTAAGATTGAGGAAAGGCATGAAAAAAGATCCCTGAAGAAATCATAGAAGGTGATAGGAGGTAATTAATAATAACAGTTAACCATTACTGCATTCATGGAAGGTGCTAAGCACTCTCTGTAGTGAGTTTTCACTTCCTAACTCATTTAATCCTTAGTATCACCCTGGAGGCAGGGACTATCGCTATTGTCTTCATTTGACAGAGGAAGAACCTAAAGTACAGACAGGCTTGGAAGTTCAAACTCAGGCAGTCTAGTTTCAGAGAACATGCTCTTAACCATTAGGCTGTACTGACCAGCTCTCTAAAAACATATCTAAGAGCATAAGTTAAGGTGCATGCTTTGTACAAGAAGTGGCTCATTACTTCCTTGGAGACAAGGCACAAGAAGATATTGATCAGTTTGGAGGCTGAGCATGTTCATACCTAATGGTCCCTACATCTCCTTATCTGGTAAAATAGAACACCTATTGAGAGAGGGAGATGAAGACACAGGGCAGCTTAGCAGCCAAGGTTTGGAAGAGCCGCTGAGATTCTACTAGCATTAAACAAAAAGTTTTCTGAGTAAAGTCCTTTGACCTTAAAAAAAAGTATGATCCACTGAAGTGGATATGACAAGTGCCCAAACAACTGCAATCTGGGACAATATATGTGAAGGGACATAATAGATAAAGGAAGTTAGTGGTATGAGGGTTCACCAAGGGAGACACTGTGTCAGGTTATGGGGTAGAAGGATAAAAAAGTCAAGGCCTGGGCATGGTAGCTCATGTCTATAATCCCAGGGCTTTAGGAGGCCAGGGTGGGAGGATTGCTTGAGGCCAGAAATTTGAGACCAGACTGGGCAACATAGCAAAATACCATCTCTTCAAAAATAAAAAAAATTAACCAGGTCTGTTAGTGCGTGCTTGTAGTCCTAGCCACTAGGGAGGCTGAGGTGGGAGGATTGCATGAGCCCAGGAGTTTGAGGCTGCAATGAGCTATGATGGTGCCACTGTACTCTAGCCTGGGTGATAGAGCAAGATCCTGTCTCTGGGGAAGAAAAAAATTGACAGCAGATAATTCAATGTCTGACTCATAACAGGCTCCTAAGCAACATTAATTCCATTCTATTGTGAAAGGACAATCTCAATCCCCTCCCTAGTCTAACCTCAATAATGTGTATGTATAGTACAGTTTTGTGTAATGCTGATATTTTTTGTATTGTTTTAAAGACACACCTTTTCTGTTGAAGACCTAGGACAAGATCATTCTCTGTGAGAGCATGGAGCCATGTCCTGTGTAATTTTTGGATAAAGATAGAGCATAAGAGACAGGAAACCAGAATTTAGAATGTACAGGTTTAGGCAGTCAGGGAGACAAGGAAGGGGATAGCTGTTTTCATTTGGTTCTTTCTCTCTGGGATCTGGATGTTAAAGAGTTTACAAGTGGCGAGAGAGAGATGGCTTCTGCTCCAGGGTGAGGTCTGAGAACCAGGCAGAGGTGCACTATAGGGGCTCTTGGACTGAGTAGACCATATCTTGTAAGCCAGATTCTATGGCTATCTGCCATTCTTTGGTGTGATTTTTCTTTTATTCTTATTGGCCTTAAGGAAAAGTGTGCTTGAATGTGCCATCTTTGCTAGTGAGACTTAGGGGACAACTTCTGTCTTGGCCCACTTTTGGGCTTCAGCATCAAAGAGCCAGCAACACCTCATGTGGTCAGTGTGGTGGTACAGTGATATTAGTAGAACCTCCAAGGGAAGGAGATCAGCCACCAACAGTGGCCAGCATCCTCTCCCTCTGTGAAGAGTTTTCTTCCATTACTTGTCTTGGATGGCCATTGTATTAAGGAAATCAGAGGGGTCTCATGATCGGTGATTAGTAGAATCTTGGTTGGAGCAGCCCGTGGCCCATGACTGGAGATTTCAGTATCCAACAGGAAGTGGATAAGAGATCAGAGCTTTAGCAAATGGTTTAAGAGCCAGTACAGGACTTCCATTCTAGGAGGCAGCCAGAATACAAAACATAAATTCCAGAGAAAAGGCACAGTTCATTGGGAATGGCAGGTAAGGGGAGGGCAAGTTTGCAACTCAACTGCTTTGTTCAGAACACTCTAGAAAATAATTTATCAATTCTAGACTTTGTCTTCTACAGGGAACAAGGCTGAAAGTTCCCTCCATAGTCAGTGGAAACTATATGAGTTTCCTCCTCCTGTCCCTTAGTGCTCTGAGAAGCTACCTTCCACAGGTGTCTTGGGAAGGTAGTTTCTAAACTGTGGGCCATGGAACCCCTGGAATTTGTGGGAATATCTCAGGGACCATTAGGTGAAAATGGGAAGAGAAATGGGCCGACCTCAGGCATTCATCACCTTGACCCCAGGAAGTTCCACTTTCCTCTGTTTCGATCAGTGCCTAGAAGAGAGTCTGGCACAAAACAGGCACTCAATAAATGAATTAATGTTTTAGATATTTCAGTTCTTTGTAAGTTTTCATTTGATTAAAGGATTCCACCACTGAAAGTGTATGAAAGCTACTGCATTAGAACATTTTTAGGGCCGGGCGCGGTGGCTCAAGCCTGTAATCCCAGCACTTTGGGAGGCCGAGACGGGCGGATCACGAGGTCAGGAGATCGAGACCATCCTGGCTAATACGGTGAAACCCCGTCTCTACTAAAAAAATACAAAAAACTAGCCGGGCGACGAGGCAGGCGCCTGTAGTCCCAGCTACTCGGGAGGCTGAGACAGGAGAATGGCGTGAACCCGGGAGGCGGAGCTTGCAGTGAGCTGAGAGCCAGCCACTGCACTCCAGCCTGGGCGACAGAGCAAGACTCCGTCTCAAAAAAAAAAAAAGAAGATTTTTAGAATAAGACATCCATCCATACGAGAAGAACTAGAGCAAAGACTCATCTGAAGGTCTCCTCACTTGAGTTCAAAAACCATCTTGGTCTCTTGATTAAGAAAAAGAATAATCAGAGGAGTTTATATATTTTAATCCCCTCCCATGCCTGCACCAGACCTTGATGACAGAGAAGTGAATTTATCCGAGTGACATTCTTGAGGAATTTTTTTTTCATTTTTGGAGAAACATATTCTTTTGATTCTTATATGGTTATATACTTTATTTCCATGAAGGACAAGAATAAAATAACATTCATGATACTGTGAGCCAGGTGTTTTCACACATTATGTCATATAATTTTTACTAGAATCTTCTCAGGTGGATATGATCCTCTTTTTTTTTTTTTTTTTTTTTTTTGAGACAGAGTCTCACTCTGTTGCCCAGGCTGGAGTGCAGTGGTGTCATCTCAGCTCACTACAACCTCGCCTCCCAGGTTCAAGCAATTCTCCTGTTTCAGCCTTCTGAGCAGCTGGGATTACAGGCATCTGCCACCACACCCAGCTAATTTTCGTATTTTTTACTAGAGATGGGGTTTTGCCATGTTGGCCAGGCTGGTCTTGAACTCCTGACCTCAAGTGATCTGCCCATCTCAGCCTCCCAAAGTGCTGGGATTACAGGTGTGAGCCACTGTGCCTGGCCTTTATCTTTTTTCTTTAAATGAGGCAATCAAGGCACAGACACAGAAAGATAAAGTAACTTGCCCAGGATCACACAGAGAGGTAAACCCAGTATCTGCACTCACATCTGCCTGACTCTAGCAGATATGCACTTTTCATCCCGGCTTTTATTGCAGCAGCAAGAGTGATTTTGGGTATTTATGAGAGTTAACTCATTTCTAAGAACTGCAGAGAACTGAGAACTATTACTAAAGCTGGATACATAATCCCTTGCTCTAATACTCTTTCATTCAATAGGCTGGATACTTACCTGCTTAAAGTGCTGAAAGGTGAAGCAGGCCTGGAGACGCAAGTACGGATTGCTCATTTCTGGCCACACCTATCCATTGGTAATTTTGTGGTAGTGCACCTGGATAGGCACCCTTGAGAAAAAAATCAGAGTTGGGAGGCAGGAAAACACATGGAACAAGAAAGGTGAGCGCTTAGAGAAGCAGAGCACTCTCTTTGTCAGGCAGAACCGGGCAGCAGGGGGAAATGCTGGCCTTGAAGCAGGCAGGGAGAGGGTTGTTCCTCTTCCCTCAGAGACCCTTGGATTTTCCTGTTGGTTTAACTCCTGGGGACAGGTGGGGTGGAGCGAATAAGGGCTTTGGAGCCAGCTGAATTTGTTTGAAATCCTGGCTCTACCTTAATCATGGATTGGTCTTAGGCAAATTACTTAATCCGTCCAAACCTCAGTTTTATCTTTCATAATATGAGGATAATAATGTTTCCTCTTTTAGTTATTGTGAAGAATAATGACATAATAAGTTAGCATGCATGGCATAAAATAGATATTCTGTAAATAGTTTCCTCACTCTTTCTTTTCATATGCTGTCCCCCATCCCCACTTCAAATACTGACCACAAGTTTGCTTCTAGTGCTGTAATTTCCAGGTTTGTTTCTAGAAAGCTGACTGAGAGGAACCTTTCTGGTTGCCCTCAGGAGTGTGTTCAATCTTAAAAATGGGAAGGAATATGATGGGCATTTGAATCAGCAAAAACCCAGCCAAGGCCGGGTGCGGTGGCTCACGCCTATGATCCTAGCACTTTTGGAGGCTGGAGTGCAGTGGCATGATCTCCACTCACTGCAAGCTCCGCCTCCCAGGTTCAGGCCATTCTCCTGCCTCAGCCTCCAGAGTAGCTGGGACTACAGGCGCCCGCTACCACGCCTGGCTAATCTTTCTGTATTTTTAGTAGAGACGGGGTTTCACTGTGTTAGCCAGGATGGTCTTGATCTCCTGACCTCGTGATCTGCCCACCTCGGCCTCCCAAAGTGCTGGGATTACAGGCGTGAGCCACCATGCCCGGCCGACAGTCCCCAAAATCTTAACTTATTCCAGCATCATCTTAGAAGTCCAAAGTCCAATGTCTCATTTGAGATTCAAGGAAAGTTCCTTGTAGCTATGAGCCTATAAAATCAAAACCAAGTTATTTATTCTCAAGAAACAATGGTTGTGCAGGCATTGGGTAAACATTCTCATTCTAAAAGGGAGAAATCAGCCAAAAGAAAGGGGTAACAGACTCCATGCAAGGCTGAAATTCAGGAGGACAGACATTAAACCTTGACTCCATGTGCTGTCATCTTATACTCCATGTGCTGCTCCGTGCGCACACTGGGGTGGGAGTTGGGCCCCAAGGGCCTCAGGCAGCCCCACCCCTATGACTTTGCTGAGTGCAGCCCACGTGGTTGCTCATAGGGATTGGAGTTCAGTGCCAGAAGCTTTCCAGGTGGGCTTTGCGTCCTGCCGGTGACCCCATAGTTCTAGGATCCTGGTGGTAGTCCCGTTCCCGTGGCTCCACTAGACATTGTCCTAGCGGGGAGTCTCTGCAGCAACTCTGAGCCCACACTTCTGCTGGGCATTGTTCTAGTGGGGGCCCTTTATGGTGGCTCTGTCCCTGCGACAAGTCTCTGCCGGGCCCCTTTTGAATCCTTTGGAATCTGGGTGGAGGCTGCCAAGCCTCCACACCTCTCACTTTCTGCAAGCCTGTAGAATGAATACCATGTAGATGCCACCAAGGTTTACAATTTATACTTTCTGGAGCTGCAGCACTAGCCGCAAACCACAGCAAACTCCTTTCAACCAAAAGAGGGATGGTGATGGGAGTGGGACTGGGGGAGGTCTAAATGATTGGTGGAAGAATTGAACGCATAATAGTAAGAACACACATTTATCTGGCTCTTAACCACATGCTGTCAGGATTCTTGCTCTCTGTAGTCTCCAGTTTTCTGCATATTGGGTTCATTAGCTTTTCCTGCAGATTAGCTTTCTTGGCTTAGTGGAAATTCTGGCTACTAACAGTTTCCAAATTTCACACTTCTTTCTACCACCAGAAAAAGATTGAACCACCTCCTCTCTCATTGGTGTAAAAAAAAATATTCCAAAGGACAGCCTTATAAACAAAAAAGAAAAAAAAATCAAGGGGCTCAGCTTGAGTAATTTACTTACCCATGGTGCACCTAGCTATGAACTGAAAGGGGTTTTGCAAGAATATGGTGACAGTCACTCAGAAGGGTAGATGTTGTTGGAGTAGGAGGATTTCCTAGAATAAAAGGAATTCTGTTCCTAGAATAAAAGAAAAGGTACTAGGCAGATAATATAATAGAAGTCTCCTACAAAACGTGTAAATCCCACAAATGTATGCTGGGTTGATCACACTCAAACTAGAATTTCTCAAACCAGGAAATGACCACATTCTACAGGTGAGATGTCCTATTTAAATATTGTTGGGCTATTTTATAGATGTTCTGGTTGAATATTCCTGAGACATATTATTGGGCTATTTAAATTCTTGGGGTGCGAGTTTCCAGGGATGCATGTTATTTCTGTGGGGAAGGTTACCTCATCCGAGTGATGAGTGAACTAGATATGTCCATGACAATATGCCTTGTGAGTCACATGGCCTTTGCTTACCATGACAATGGATTAGAGAGGCAAGCTGACACAAGGCTGGGACACCACTGTCTGGCCAGTGGCCTGTGATCAATCATTCATCTATACATCGATTCAACAAATACATATTGAGTGACAGACACTATCCTAGGCACCAGCATATAGTGTTCCTGCCTTCATGAACCTTACATTCAAATGGGAAGACAGGTAATAAATGTACACATGTTATGTGTCATAAAGAATGTAAACCAGCGTGAGAGAATAGAGTGACTCACGTAGCCTGACCCTGAAAGATAAGACGGGTGATCAGATTTCTGAAAGTGGGCTCTGGGAGGCTGAGTTGGTAAGCTGTGAAACCTTAGATAGCCTTAAGATAAGAAGCCCTCAGATTGGGTCAAGTTGTGGCATAAAGTAAGCAGGAGAAATTTCTCCAGGGAAGGATGTTGAGATAAAGTAGAAACAAGAAGCACAAGCAGTTCCCAGAGTTGGAAGGAGAAGCCTCAATTCAGTCTCAACTGAAGTCCCGATTCTCTCATCACTCGGGTTCAAATCCCAGGAGGAGCAGCTTAGATGTCCACCAGAAGTAGTGGCTGGCACAGCTGACACTGGCTCAAGAGCTGATTGTGAGCACCTCTTCTCAAGTCTGTGTTCAGGGACATGATGGAGGCAGCTTGAAATTGGCCATGGAGGGAGGATTTACACTATGGAAATTGGCAAACACTATAGCAGTGGCATTCATAGCTGCACCGCCAACCCCTAGTACAGAGTCCACCACACAGTTAGCTTGGCAAGTATTCATACACAGAATGTAGATGTTTAGTTACGGAATGATTGAATTGGTATCTATAGATTACCAATAGTTAACACCACAGGCTGTATGTTATGTACCAGGAATTGTGTTAAGTATTTTATATACATTCTCTCATTTTATCCTACTACAACTCCTTGAGGCACAACTGTCACCCCCATTTTATAGATAAGGAAACAGAGGCACATAGAGGTCAAATGAGTTCCCCAGAGCCACATCACTGGTAAGTAGCAGGTCAGGGATGAAGGAGTGGAGTGAAGAGTAGCTTGTATGCAATCAAGTGGTGGTGACAAGGAGAGCTAACTGCTCCACTATGTGGCTTCCTTTTCCAGGAAGAAGGGAGATTATAGGGGCTGGTGATGAGGGATGAGTCAACTGGCTGGATTCCACCCTAGGCCCAGGTGGTGAATGGTAAGGAAAGGGGCCCAGGGAAGCATGTGGCTGCAGTTCTGGGTGTGTGTACAATTCCAGCTGGATCCGAGCTTCCCTAAATTGGCAGCCCCAGTGTTAGACTGCTGGCATCCCTCACCAGGGAGCTGGACCTTGAGGTTGCCAGGTGTTTGCGGGGTCCAGAGCCCAGCCATGTGGATTGGGCTCTCACTGGTCATCAAGGAGTTGTTTTTATTTGAATGCAGCTTCAGCTGCAGAGGCATTTCCTGAGGCTTGCCTGAGGCCTAGTGAAGGCTTGAATGTAGCCAGACTTGAAAGCTGAGCAAACCTCAAAACCTGTAGTTGGTAACCTTCTGGAACTGGCATCTGCCAGGGTTCTGGCAGCAAGAAGGCCATTTGGCTGGGTCTAGCATGGGGCTCTAGCCCAGCAGAAATCAGGAGTGGAAAGCACTCACCTCCATAATGTAGTTAGGAATGGAAAGCTCTTCTTCAGTAAGCTGGGTGCCCTAGCCCTGACAGGTGACTACATACCCGTGTTGTTGTGTTTTGTTGTTGTTGTTGTTGTTTGTTTCTTTGTTTGTTTTTAGCTCAATGAGAAGGCAGACTAAGCCTAACAAGACTAGCAGTGCCCCATGGGGTCAGGCTGCTGGGTGTGGACACCAGCCCATATGGGGCCATGTGAGGATGGGTAGACAGAATGGAGTTGTTCTGAGCCAGGGTACTGTGTTATGGCATCAGGGAGACCCGAGTTCAAATCTTGCTGGCTGTGTGGTTACAGGGTCAGAACATAACCCTTTAAGCCTCATACTTATCTCATAGAGTGATTGTGAGAATACATGTGATGTGATAGTCAGTCATAACCACATCACAGCGTTATGTGGTGTCATGACAACGTTATTGTCACGACAGATCAATTTCCATCACAGGCTGAGGCATGGACACTGACTTAGGAGATCACGGAGTCCTTTTTGTGCATGTGTATGTAACTAGAAAGCTAGCATATGATAGTCTCAGAGATTGCTAAGCCCAATTTTCTCATTTTACAGAGGAGGAAATTGAGGTCCAGAGAGACTATAAGGCTTATTAGGTCAGGGCTGGAGCTGGAATCCAATGTCCCTAAGCTTTCTCTCTCATCCAGGCTGTCATTTTCAATCAGTAGTAAGGCTTTGGCTGGGACTGAGGATTTACAGGCTTTTGAAAGCATTCATAGGCTGGTTCTGTGGTAGGGGGTCTGGTGACCAGGACATTCCCAGACATGGAGCTTCCAATTTCTCCACATTCCTGGTGTGGAGCAGCAGCCCGATAAACGTTCATTCAATTGATTGGTAACTCAGGATGCCAAGAAGATGTGAGGGTGTCAGCACTAGATACAACAATGCCTTAAACCCAGCCTTCCCTCTTTCTTTTTCTTGGACATGCCCTTCTGAGGGAAGTCAGCTGCTGGATATGTGCACAGGACGTAAAAGCATTGCAACATGGTGTGAGGAAAGCAGCTGTTTCAAGGGAAGGCAGCATAGAGAAGCAGAAATGGCCCTGGCCTGGGCCCAGAGATCCAAGTCCAAATAGTGGTTCTGCTATAGCCTAGCTGATTGATATTAACCGTCATTCACTTTCTCTGAGCATCAGTTTTCTAATCTGCAAAGGGAGAAATAAGCCCTGGCTTTGCTTATTTTACAGGGAAGCTGTCAGGATTAAATGAAGTTCCCTTAGGCCAGTCGCAGAGGCTCACACCTGTCATCCCAGCACTTTGGGAGGCTGAGGCAGGTGGGTCACTTGAACTCAGGAGCTTGAGACCAGACTGGGCAACATGGTGAAACCTTGCTTCTACAAAAGAATACAAAAATTAGCCAGGGGTGATGGTGTGTACCTGTAGTCCCAGCTACTTGGGAGGCTGAGGTGTGAGGATCGCTTGAGCCCAGGAGGCAGATGTTGCAGTGAGCTGAGATGGCATCACTGCACTCCAGCCTGGAAAGAGTCAGACCTTGTCTCAAAAAGAAAAACGAAACCATAAATGAGATTCCCTCATTTTCTCCATCATAACCAGCATGACTGGCAGTGACTGTGTAGTGGAGACAAGCCCAAACTCTGGAGCCAGACTGCCTGGGTTCAAATTCAGATCTCAGGCTTACCTACTAGCTACATGACCTTGGGCGAGTTACTCTCTGTTACCCCACTTTGCTCACATGCAAGATGGGATAATATTATTTACCTCATAAAGTTATGTCCATCTGGAACCCGTGAATGTGACCTTATTTGAAAAAAGGGCCTTTGCAGATATAAATAATTTAAAGATCTTGAGATGAAATCATCATGAATTACCTGAGTAAGCCCTAAATCCGATGACAAGTGTCCTTGTAAAAGACAATAAGACACAGACATGTGAAAACAGAGGCAGAGATTGGAGTTAAGCTTTCACAAGCCAAGAATCACTTGAAGCCACAAGAAGCTGGAAGAAGTGAGGAAGGAGTTCTCCTCTAGAGCCTCTGAAAAGATTAAAGCTCTGTCAACAACTTGATTTCGGACTTCTGGCCTCCAGAATGTGAGAGAATAATTTCTGTTGTTTTAAGCTACTCAGTTTGGGTGATTTGTTAGAGCGGCCCTAGGAAGCTAATACCTGGTGTCCACCCACGTTGAGAAGAGGCCATCAGCTTTCTGTATCCCGTTGCACAGACATTTATTAAAAGTCTGTTCCCCGCTTGCTGGTGCTGGACTAGAGATGCTGAAAAAGGATAAAGCATGCCTTGTTAATCACAAAATGCTCTACATAAAAATGTGTATTATTAGCTGTTATGATGACTGGTTTTATAGAATCTGACTCTTAAAGTTGGATTGGGATTTTGAAAGTTGTCAGAGTTTAATCTTGAATTTCCCGAATTTAGTTAGTAATAATATCAAGTTTTAATTAAGATCTTTGTGGTGCCGGCTGGGCGCGGTGGCTCAAGCCTGTAATCCCAGCACTTCGGGAGGCCGAGACGGGCAGATCACGAGGTCAGGAGATCGAGACCATCCTGGCTAACACAGTGAAACACCGTCTCTACTAAAAAGATACAAAAAAACTAGCCGGGCGAGGTGGCGGGCGCCTGTAGTCCCAGCTACTTAGGAGGCTGAGGCAGGAGAATGGCGTAAACCCGGGAGGCAGAGCTTGCAGTGAGCTGAGATCCAGCCACTGCACTCCAGCCTGGGCGACAGAGCGAGACTCCGTCTCAACAACAACAAAAAAAACAAAAAACAAAACAAAACAAAACAAAACAAAACAAAAAGATCTTTGTGCTAAGCATCTGATCTTTCTGCTTTACATGTATTCTTTCATATGACATCATAACCACCAAGAGGTACACACAGCTAAGGCCCTGAATTTTGAATGCGGAGAAGTCAGATAACTTAACCTAGATTCTACAGTGACTAAGTGCAGGACCCAGGCATCAAACCTGGGCGCCCTCACTAACCACTTGGTCATGTAACCACACTGCCTCGCCAGTCACTTAGCAAGTGCTGAGTTAGGTGCTGGGTCACAGGGATGAATACAATACAGACCCTGCCCACAGGACAGTGAGAGAGATAAAATATGCAAAAAATATATAATATGGTTAACCAAATTCTACATGGATCGAAGGTCGGAAACAAGTCTAGATATTGGTTGGAGACCGATGTGTGCAGGCATTAATGCCAGATGAAGGAGGTTATTCTGCAGGCAGGGGAGGACCACAGAAAGCTTGTAGGCAGGACTCTGAAGAAAGGGCATCCTGGCGTCAGGGTGCCTGGTGGATGGGGCCTCAAGGAGAGCTGCGGGTAGGGAATGCAGACAGAATCTTCTTTGTCTCCATCTGACTTGGTTTCTGAGGATGCTTAGGGGTTAACAGCTGTCTGGCTATTGCCTCCCTAGCCTGGTCCCCTCACACTTTCTTTCTTTCTTTCTTTCTTTTTCTCTTTTCTTTTCGAGATGGAATTTCACTCTGTCACCCAAGCTGGAGTGCAGTGGCGTGATCTTGGCTCACTGAAACCTCCACTTCCTAGGTTCAAGGGATGCATGTGCCTTAGCCTCCTAAGTAGCCAGGATTACAGGCACATGCCACCACACCCAGCTAATTTTTGTATTTTTAGTACAGATGGGGTTTCGCCATATTGGTCAGGATGGTCTCGAATTCCTGACCTCAGGTGATCCACCCACCTAAGCCTCCCAAACACTTTCTTCACTCTGACCATTGGGAACCCACTGTCCTTTCTTTCTGGGCTCCTCTCACTCTCTTGGCAATTTCCTAATGAGTCAGACTTTCCTTCAGCTGATCCCTGAATGCACTTCTTTCCTAACTGACCAGGTCTCTCAACTGGCATTCTCTTTCATAACTCCCTTTACAGTGTCTTCAACCTGGACCAAATTAGCATTCTTTCCAGGCCCCAATTTCCTATTCTCTTCTTTGATCTTCCTATTCCTGGTAACCCACTCTTAGCTGAGGTGTAGCTGCACTTAAGCAGTCATGAAACGATCCGTTGATCTTAATTGCCACCCCGATGTCCCTCCCAGACACCACAGAGGATGGGCAGATGTGTCTGTCTCCTGCACTGGACAAGGACCTTATCTTCTTTTTGTGTCAGCATAGTGCCTAACTTTTAGAAGATGCTCTATACCTAACTTTTGGAAGATGAACTGTACTTGCTGAATGAGTAAATGAATGAAGAAATAATTTCTGCCTTCAATAGGCTTACCACCTAGGTGGGCAGATAGGTACAGCATGTCTTTCTCATTGGACATCACTGGGGGATTAAAAAAATTCTAGATAAGTGAATTTCCCAGATAAATGAAATTTATTCCTTTAAATATCTAGTTATACTTCTTAGACATTTTAGATGAGAAAATTTAACTTCTTTTTTTAATTTCTTCTTATATTAGTTAGAACTCTTTATGTTCCTGGTAGTAGAAAACTTAATTGAAACTGGCTTTAATAATAAGAGAATTTTCTTATCTGAAAGCATTGGGTTCACATTTACAGGTGTGGTTTGTTTCGGAGCCCAGACAATCTCATCAGAACGTAGTTGGGTTTTTTTTTCCCCTCTCCATCCTTGTTTTTTCTTGCTAAATGTTTGCTTCATTCTCAGACAGGTTTCCCTTTGAGGTACAAAATGGTGCCAGCAGCTCCCAGGGCTACCTTCTGCCTTATTCATATTCAGTAGGAAGAGAAGAGTATCTCTGTTAGCTTTCATAAAAGAAGGAGGCTCATCTTTACCTGCAGCCTCAGAAAATGTCCCTGACTGGTTTACATACCCCTCTCTGAACCGATCGGTAGTAAGGAAATTGGAATACTATGCTTTCTTTTTCTTTCTCTTTCTTTCTTTCTTTCTTTCTTTCTTTCTTTCTTTCTTTCTTTCTTTCTTTCTTTCTTTCTTTCTTTCTTTCTTTCTTTCTTTTTTTGAGAAGGAGTCTTGCTCTGTCGCCCAGGCTGGAGTGCAATGGCGAGATCTCAGTTCACTGCAACCTCTGCCTCTTGGGTTCAAGCGATTCTCTGCCTCAGCTTCCCAAGTAGCTGGGACTACAGGCACCCGCCACCATGCCCGGCGAATTCTTTGGGCCAATCAAACCCACTCCTGGGGGTGGCATCAATCACACTCAATCACCAGGGCTGACATAGGAAGGCTGGAGAGAGAAGGGGAAACGGATGCTGGAGAGCAACCAACCAATGTATACCACCTCCTTCTCTTCCTTCCTCTCTTTCTTTATTATCTTCTCTACCTCTCCCCTCTATGACAAGTTCTGTGCGAGGAGCAGAGGCTATAAACATGAGAATATATTTCCTGCCCCTGAGGCCCTCCTGGGCCAGTCAAGGGGTGACATGTAAGAACAGTAATTATAGCAATGGTTAAAAGCTATTAATTGAGAAATGGGAACACAGCAGAGAGGTGCACAGTATTATTGGCCTGGGGAGGACAAAGAAGGCTTTCCAAAACTGTTAGAACTTGAGCTGATTTTGTAGATTGCCTAAGAGGTCACCAAATAGTCAAGAACAGACACAGCATTCCTTTCAGAGGGAACAGAAAATCCCAGTGCAAGTAGATGTGAAAGATGGAGGTGAACTCCAAGTGGTTCTGTATGGCTGTAAGAGACTCTGTGGTAGGGCCTGGCGAGACAGGATGGAACTAAGACAGACTGGGTGTTTGTCAGACACGCTACCGGGCATGGTAAACGCACCACCCTGTTTAGTTCTTACAGTGACCCAATGTGTTCTGTGATGGATAAACCACTGTTAACTCCTACAATGACCTGATGTGTTCTGTCATGGATAAGCCACTTCACAGCTGTTACTCCTCCTTAGGCCACTTGGCATCATTCTCCACTCTCCATCCTCCCACCATCTCTAAGTATAGAAAAGATAAAAGTGTCAGAAACAGATTTTTTTAGGGGAAAAGCAATGAAAACAGAAGAAATACAATCCCTGGACAGGCAGTTCTCTCTGAGAAGATGTGACTTCTCAGGCACTTGTCATGTGGGAGTGGCTGTGGCAAGGATAAAGGGGATGGATGTGAGTATAACCTGCTGGAACAGGGAAAGCTGGTGAGAAGGTTCTGTTAGGGCAGAAGGGTAAGAGGCTCCCAAGAATGGAGTGCTAGAGCAGAGGACAGGGCAAGGGATTTAGTGCATTTCTGTGAATTGAATTTTTGGACCCTGTATTCATTATCTATATGTACCTAAGTATTACAAAACTTGGCCTAAAATAATATAAATATTTATCTCACACAGTTTCAGTGGGTCAGGGGTTTGGTAGTAGCTTAACTGGGAGGTTCTGGCTCAGAGTCCATCATGCAGGGAGGTGTTGGCCAGGCTTGACTAGGCTGAGAAGAGTCACTTTCATGATGATCTTCCCACATGGCTGTGGGCAAGAGGCCTCAGTTCCCCACCACATGGATCTCTCCACTGAGCATCCTCATGGCATGGCAACTGGCACCCCCCAAGATTGAGTAATCCAGGAAATAGCAAGACGGATGTGGCAATGTCAGAAGTCACACACAGTCATTTCAGCAATCTCTGAATTCAGTCCTCTCTGGTGTTGGCAGAAGGGACCTATACAAGGGCATGAATGCCAGGAAGTGAGAATCACCTGGGGCGTTGGAGGCCAGCCATCACAGAGATCCTTAAATGTTTGCGGAAGACCTGAAGAAAGAATTAAAACTTTTCACTCTAGGCCACATTCATTAAATGCTTTGCTGCTCAAAAACTGAACAATTTTGACTTCCGTCTTTATATGCCCATTTTGGTGCCTTTAAACCCTATTTTGCAGATGGAAAATATTACTCTATGTCATGGAGTATGACATGACATGAGTATGATCTTGGTCCACCCAAAGCCGAAACCCACGTAGCCTCCACAGGGTGAGATCAAAGATAGGAAAACATGTGAAGAGGCTCTGCAGTGACAGTCCGTAGTTAACCAGTAAGTGGATTGCAGAACCAGGACGTGATTCCAGTTATTTCTTGCCCTCTAGTCCAAACTCATTCTATTGTTCTGGACAATAGAGTTTCTAAATTTATCTTTCTTTCACTGTATTCATCAATTCAATGAATATTTTAGAAGCATAAAAACAACTTATTCAAGGGAAAAGACTCTTTCTTATTAATGTTGCTATTCCAACATCAAAAACAATGTCTTGAACATAGTAGGTAATCAATATATCTTAATTTTTGATTGCTTTAATTTTATTATTAATGATTCATTACCTTGGGCAATGTATCAGTTAGGGTTGTCAGGCAAATAGAAGTTACTGTAGGCGTTTCAGGTTGGAGGTGAATTTAGTATGAGGAGATAGGGGCTTACACAATCCTTGGAAGGGCTGAGGAGCAATGATTGGGAAGACTACTGCTCACTACCAAGGAATCTGATTACCAATAATCCTGGTAAAGCCACCACCAGGATCTAGGCTACCTGCAGCACCTAGTGATGATTCTCAGGATGGTACCTAGAAACCCCACAGCTGCCTCCGGAAAACAATGTCTTCCTCTTATTTCTCTTCCAAATTTCATGTGATTATCTCTCATTGGCAGAGGCCCTGCTGGCAGGGGACTCTGGGAAATGTAATTTCTAGATTTTCAGTGTTTGTGGTACAAAAGACAGTGATGGGGAGCATACTGACCGTCAAAAGACATTATCTGGTATAGGTGATCGATGCTTTCAGATTCTTAGGGCTAATCTTAAAGGGAACTTGCATTTGCTTATTATGATATGATATTCTTTGGAGGGCTAAAAATTCACATCACAGATAGTTAAGATCTTCGAAAGAATTATTAGTCTTGTTTTTAATAACATTAACTATTAACAGTAACTATTATTCGTAGTGACAACAACAGCATAAGTCAATCAGTATGATCATGAGTTTTAGAATTCTAAAAACCTAGGTGTGAATGTCTGATCTGTGACTTTGGGGAAGTTATTTAGCCTCCTGACTAGGATGAAGATTTCTCCTCGCGATGGAGATAATAGAATCTTCCTTATAAGCTTGTGGTGAGGATTAAATTAAGTAAAACCTATAAAATATCCAGGAAATACTTAAGAAGGGGGGACTCTTTTTATTCAATACCAATCACAAAATACTTCAACATACATGGTGACATGTGACTAGCCCAATTGGGAGGGGAAACATGAGGAGCAAGAGAAGAGTAAGATACATGAATTCAAGGAAGGGTCTAGAAGGTTAGAGGGAAAGGCCGAGATGCAGGACCCCAGGTGAAGGGCTACAGTGGGGATGGCCTGGCAGGCCCCAGAAGAACACTAGTAGACTTGGACTTGGCATAACCATCATCTTGTCAACAGCCTCCCTCCTGATGTCTCTGTTTAAATTGGAGGACTGGAAATAGAAACAAGTGCAGAGTCTATAAAGGCTCTGAATGCTAACATCTGAATGATGACCAAAGATTGAGATACTTTTTTTTTTTTTGCTAAATATTAAAACAATAATGTAAACACTGAGGCTTTTCTCAGGCCACAGCTCCAGCCCCGGAGGCTTCTGTGGCTCTATTTATAACTAACAGATGAAGAGCAGAGACTGTGGGCTTTGCTAGGCCCATTAACTTGGTCTAATTATTGGGAAATGTTTTTTGCCAGTGATTAATCACAGATGAAATATTTCAACTGACCTCATGATTTTTTTCCCTTGCTGTTTCTGGAGCAAACATACTCACACACTTCTCTGTTCCTGTCTTTTACTTTGGGAACAGACACTGCATCACGCACATCTCGGGCAGTCTTGGAGAAGCACCATGCTGCCCCAAGGAGAGCAGGAATTCAGGGCCACACTTCTGAGAGGGCTACATCGTGGTCTTCAGCACCCCCAAAGCCACCCATTTGGGTGTCCTTAGTTTTTGATATGGGAACTCGATATTTTCTCAATCAAGTCAAAGCATTTGTAGAAATAAGTTTTGCAATTTTTATTAATTTGTAACACATTCTAACTTAAAGTAATGTGTTACACACATTTGGATTTAAGTCAATTTCCTTTTCAACTAGGCTGCAACCCCTGATCCCGAATAGAAATTGAGGAGCTGGTGTTTTTCATCACAGCTCTGCCTCTTTTTAACTGTGTAGTTATCTTATTTTTTTTTTTTTTTTTTTTTTTTTGAGACGGAGTCTCGCTCTGTCGCCCAGGCTGGAGTGCAGTGGCCAGATTCCTCAGCTCACTGCGAAGCCTCCGCCATCCCGAGGTTTTACCGCCATATCTCCTGCCTCAGCCTCCCAAAGTAAGCTGGCTGGACTACAGCGCCCGCCGCACCTCGCCCCTGGCCTACTTTTTTGTATGTTTTTAGTAGAGACGGGGTTTCACCGCATGTTGTAGCCAGATCGTCTCGATCTCCTGACCTCGTGAATCCTGCCCGTCTCGGCCTCCCAAAGTGCTGGGATGTACAGGCTTGAGCCCACCGCGCCCGGCAACTGGTGTAGTTATCTATGTCACTTCTGTAGGCTTCAGTTTCTTCTTCTGTGAACGTGGAATAACCTCCCCTATTTCTCGCAGTTGTTATGGATATTAAATAGGTAACATATAAAGCACACAGCATGTTATTTGACAAATAGAAAATGCTTAGTAAATAATTATCATCATAGCTAGCCAGCATTAGTCCCAACATCATACAATTAGTAAAAGGCAGAATCAAAATTTGATCATATACATCAACCTAAGACATTTCTGCACAGCAAAGGAAACAATCAACAAAACGAAAAGGCAAACCATGGAATGGGAGAAAATGTTTGCAAACCATAAATCCAATTAGGGGTTAATGTCCAAAATACATTAGGTACTCATATAACTCAATAGCAAAAAAAAAAAAAAGGTTTTCAATGGGAGAAGAACCATAACAAATAGACATTTTTCCAAAAAAGATATACGAATGACCTACAGATATATGAAAAAGCATTCAACATAATTAATCATCGGGGAAATGCAAATCAACACCACAGTGAGATACCATCTCACACCTGTTAGGATGACTGTTATCAAAAGTCAAAGGGTTGACAAGGATGTAGAGAAAAAGGAAACATTTATACACTGTTGATGAGAATGTTGATTGGTATAGCCATTATGGAAAACAGTACAGAGGTTCCACAAAAAGTAAAAAGTAGAACTACCATGAGATTGATCCGGCAATCTCATTCCTGTGTATATATCCAAAGAAAATAAGATCACTACCCCAAAGAGATCTCTGCACTCCCATGTTTATTGCACTGTTATTTACAATAGCCAAGATGTGAAGAAAACCTAAGTGTTCACTGGTGAGTGATTAAAGAAAATGTGATATAGATCACAGAATATTTTTCAATCTTAAAAATGTCACCACTTGCGATAACATGGATAAACCTGGAGAACATTATGCCAAGTGAAATAAGCCAGACGCAGAAAGACAAACACCTTATAATCTCACAAATGTAGAATCTAAAAATGTTGAACTCATAGAAGCAGAGAGTAGAAAGGTGGTTACTAGGAGTCAGGGGGTGGGGAAAATAGGGAGATGTTGGTCGAAGTGTAAAAACTTTCAGTCATAACGTGAATAAGTTCTGGAGATCTACTGTCCAGTATGATGACTAAGGTTAATAATAACATATCATATACTCAAAATTTGCTAAGGGAATAGATCTTAAGAATTCTCACCGTGCAGACACAGAAACAGTAACTCTCTAAGGTGATAGATATGTTAATTAGCCTGATTGTGGCAATGATTTTACAATATATACATGTATCAAAACATTACATTGTGTACCTTAAATATATACATTTTTTTTTTCTTTTTGAGACAGAGTCCTGTTCTGTTGCCCAGGCTGGAGTGCAGTGGCACGATCTTGGCTCACAGCAACCTCCGCCTCCTGGGTTCAAGCTATTTTCATACCTCAGCTTTCCAAGTAGCTGGGATCACAGGCATGAGCCACCATGCCCAAGCTACAATTTTTATTTGTCAGTTGTACCTCAATAGATCTGGAAAAACAATACAAATGATATACACACATACATGCATAATATGCAGCTGGGGAAAGAGATGCATATGGGGAAGTAGATACCACTCTGTTAAAAATAGTTATTGCTTGATGGTGGGATAATAATAATTTTGTTTGATGGATTTTCAAATCTTCTATAATGTAAATAAAATAGTTATAAATAAGAAAGAAGCAAAAAAAAAAAAAAGACCCCAGAAAAGACTAAAAAACCCTCTGCCCTTTCTACATATAATTCTGCCTTCCAGCTGGGTGAAAGATTCAAGACTTGTTTCTTTGCTTTACATACTTGCCAGCCAGAGAAAGAACAAAGATTTAGTTATTTTCATCCAACAGGTGAGGTGGGGGAATAAACCAGACCCCAAAGAGCAATGAAAGGAAGCACGTGATAAGAGACCTAATAAGAGGGAAAGGAAGTACCAGGGTAACACAAAGATCAGGGGAGGCTTAATATGATAAGCAGACAGGAGGTAGCAGGCAGCTTCTTTTTTGTACTTATTCCCTTAATTGACGGACATCCTAGAGCCAAATCTTTCTCTTGAACTAGGGGTGCAGACTTAGGTTGAAGTCCTGGCTTTGCACTTACTGGGTATGTGAACTTGGGGCCTCACTTCACCTCAGTCTGGGTCTCAGTATCCAGTTTAAGAAGAAGAGGGAGTTAGACTCCTTAAGCTGCTCTCAACTTCAGCTTGTCCTGGGAGAATGCAGTGCTATTTTCATGGTCCCACGACATTTTGTAGGGTTATCTTGTTTTACTTTGGGTTTGTTGATTTTAAGTAAGAGAAACCCAATCAAAATCAGTTTAGAGGCCAGGTGCGGTGGCTCATACCTACAATCCCTGCACTTAGGACAGCCGAGGTGGGAGGATCACTTGAGCCCAGGAGTTTGAGACCAGCCCTGGCAACACAGCAAGACCCTGTCTCTACAAAAAAAAAAAAAAGAAAAAAAAAAATTAGCCAGGCAGGCACGGTTGCATAAGCCTGTTGTCTCAGCTACTCTGGAGGCTGAGGTGGGAGAATCACTTGAGCTTAGGAGGTCAAGGCTGCAGCAAGCAGTGATCATGTCTCTGCATTCCAGTTTGGGTGACAGAGCGAGACTGTCTTTAAAAAAAAGTTTAGAGAGGTAAGGGGAAGTACATATTACACGACTCTAGGAATATATACCTCACTTTTACCCAAGAACAGAAAAGCATTCTGGCTTCATAACTGGAAAAGCCCAGGGAGAATTCTCTCTCTCTCTCTCTCTCTCTCTCTCTCTCTCTCTCTCTCTCTCTCTGTCTCTCTCTCTGTTTGGCTCTATCTTTGATTTTTCTTGCTACATGTCTGCTTGCCTCTCATTTCTCTTTGCAAACAAGTTCTCTCTACTTGCTCTTTAATATACAAAGCCCCAAAACATGCAGCCCACCCACCAAAACACAACCCTGCCTTGGTTCCCATAACTTCACAGGTGCATCTCCCACCGCTCACTAACTCAATTTGTGCCCCAATTCCACAGTCTTGTGAGGGAAATATGATTGACCCACCTGTGGCCAGGGGAAGCTGCTTGGTCTGATCATCTGTGAGTAACAATCCCACAGTGGAGGCCAGTCCCTGTCCTTTGGCAGAGTGCAGTTGGGGTAGAATGGGAAAACCATTTTGGTACTCATCCTTTCCTGACTTTGGATCAACTTCAGTTTCATTGCTCCCACACCAGACTGTGAGTTCCTCCTTCATCTTCGCATCTCCTGTGCCCAACAGAGAGTCTCAGAAATCACAGTACTTGTGGAACTGAAAGGATACAAAATATAAACAACATTGAATGTCCACATAGCTTTTTACAGTTTACATTGCAGTTTTCATGTGCATGATCTCATTGGACTCTCATAGAACTGCGATAAGTAGGTATTATTACCTCGGTTTACATCTGAGGAAAATAAAGCTAGCTCAAAGTCACATTACCACAAGTGGTGGAATCAGGACTCAACTCTCAATATCATGGCTTGAAATCCCAGCATCCAACTAGATGGTACTAAGGATCCTCTGGTCCTAACATCAACCAATGCAAGGACATTTATATCATTGCATATGAAAAACAAAAAACAAAAAACTCCACATTCCCATCTGTCTTGGTAATTATTTCCATCTCCCAATGTTAGCTTTGTTTCATTATATGGCCAATAAGATGTTGCACTTCTAAAAAGCATACCACATCAGATCTCCTTTTATCCTCGAAGATATATTTCACTTGAAAGTGGGGAGAATGGAGAGGAATTAAGACCCTCACAATAAAAAAGAGGAAGGCTCATGAAGTGTGGTCTGGCTAGTCTTTAATGAGAAGCAGCAGACTCCACTATTGAGGCCATCTGGGGTGGGGGCTGGGAATCTGACTGAGGTTTCCAGTATAACTGTAGTCACAGGCAGCCCCAGGCACCTGCACAAGTAGCCCTCTACTATTGAAATGTCAGGAATGCCTTTTATTTCATTTAGTGGTATAGGCCATGTCTTTGACTTGGTAGTGTTTGAGTAAATCTTGACCAAGGCTTTCAGCTTTCAACCCTGGGGCACTGCTGACTGGAGAATTGCATTCTTTCAGAGTTACTGCCTTTTAAGAGCAATAACACACATATTATTATTTATTGATTACCCTGCAATGTGTCAGGTAGGTAGTAAACAATTTATATAATAATATTCATTTAATTTTCGTCACAACCCCATGAGATAAAGTAACATAGTCCCCATTTTATAGTCCCCATTCAGGGTCACTGAGATCTACAAGAATAGAGCAAGATCCCACAGATAATAAACAGCAGAACTGTCATATAATCAGTTAACCCAGATTTGGTTGGCCCTGAAGTGAATGCTCTTAACCATTAGGTTCAGGGTCTCTTAAGCCTGGAGTGGACATATGGAGCAAAAGCTAGCTATGAACCCAGTTTTACCTATTCCAAAACCTGTGCTTCAAAGAGAACACTCTGCTTTTATATGCTTTATAAATTTAGATTCTACATAACATTGTTTTTTTTTAAAGCTTCAAAGCAAAAACTATAATAATTGTTGTATTAAGATGCTCTAGCATTGCTATAAAGAAGTACCCGAGGCTGGGTAGTTTATAAAGAAAAGAGGTTTAACTGACTTGTGGCTCTCAGGCTGTACAGGAAGCATGGCACTGGCATCTGCTTCTGGTGGGGCCCTCAGAAGCTTACAATCATGGCAGAAGGCAAAGCGGGTGAAGACGTGTCACATGGAGAGAATGGGAGTGAGAGAGAGGGGGAGGTGCCATACACTTTTAAACAACCAGAGCTCAGGTGAACTCAGAGAGAGAACCCACTCATCACCCAGGGGATGGGACCAAGGCCATTCATGAGGAATCTGCCCCCATAATCTGAGCACTTCCTACCAGACCCCACCTCCAACACTGGGGATTACAATTCAACATGAGATTTGGAGGGGACAAATATCGAAACCATATCGATTGTGATAATGACTTTGAAATGCACTCCACTCCATTGTCATTCAGAATTTCTCCCAGTTGTTTCTCACCACCACATCCACCTATTTCCCCTTCTTCCCAGGCATCTGGCTAGACCACCTGTCCCCACCCTCTGTGTGCTCATGAGTGGCCATGTGACTGAGTGCTGGCAGGTGGCCTCTCCAAATTGTTCTCTCTGAGGCAGAGAGAATGCTGTGTGCCACATCAGTTCCAGTACTTTGCTTTCTCTCTTCCCTGTCTCCTGGCTGGATATCTGCTCCCAGGGGGACCTCAGAAGCCACGTGTTGACAGTGGCAGAGCCTCCCTCAGTCTCCGTCACTGAAAGATTCCGTGAGGCAGAATGCCTATCCTCATGCCCTTTACCAGTTAAACTTTGCTTGAGTCAATGAAATTTCCTAGTTAATCCACAGCATACTCTCCCCCTCCTGCTGGAACTTGTTTATAAATAAAAGGCCCGTGTTTGAACCAGGCCTTGCTTCACAATGAGGCTCACACCATAATATTCTGAAACCTGGTCCAAGACCTCATTTACCTGTATGTGGTGATTAGGAACCTTTGGCTGACACCATCCTAACTCTGTTATCACCCTAATCATTTGTTTTCTACTTACAGCCAAATTGATAACTGCGAAGCATTCTCTCCACTCTTGCTTAGAAGAGAGCTTAAATTGATTTAGCCATTTTCTTCCTGTCTTTTGGGCACATGTTCTCCCTCTTTTGTTTATGTCTGACTTTTCCATCATCAGAGCTCTAGAGTAAGACTGGGGCAGAGAGGACCCCATTATTTTAAAAATTTCCCAGAGAACTTTAAGATTCACTAGTCTACATCTCTCATTTTACTGTTGACAAAAGAGAGGCCCAGGAAGATAGTCACTTGCTATGAACATACAATAGTTAGTGACAGAAGTGGTGCTAGAACCCAGGGCCAGGGCTGGGGTAGGGTGAGCAAGGCACCCAGGATGCACTGTTCAGGGAGGCACTCACTCTCAGCTGCTAACCCTGGGTTCATGACCGACAGCCCTCTGTGACGTTCTTTTCTATAAGAAATAGCCATGTCTACAGCTGAGTAGTGTCCTCAGACTGCCTCTCACTCCTAAAAACTCAGGAGCAAAGAAACTTCTCTTTATTTTGAATTGTCACTGTCTGTTTTAGTTCATGCTAATGTAACTCCCTTGGAAACTTTGTGCAAGAGTATAGCACACTCCATTAGACAAAAACTACACTCAACATTCTTTGCAAGGCAGACCTTTCTTTCTTGGCTTACTCATAGGTATTTTGAGATTAGGCTACTGTGACACTGTATCCTGAAAACCTGAATAGAACAAACCCTGGTATGGCTGAATAAGAGAGAACTTCTGCCTGTCTTTAAGGTAGAACATCCATCTTTTCCTGCCCTTGAAATGGAACTTATGCTACCAGCTCTCCTTGTTCTCAGGCCTTCAGATTTGGAGTGGAACATACAACATTGGCTCTCTTGGTTCTCAGGTTTTGGGACTCAGATTGTAACTACACCATGAGCTCTCCTGGGTCTCCAGCTTGCCAGCTGCAGATCTTGGGACTTCTCAGCCTCCATATTTATGTGAGCCAATTAATAAAGTTATTTCCATATATACATATGTATTTTCATGTTATATGTTATATGTTTTATAGCATATAAAACATATGGACTTTGGTTGGTGCATGCACATTTATACATGTTTGGGTGTGCGTATGCATATTCTTATATATTCTTTTGGTTCTGTTCCTGGAGAACACTGACTAATACTTCCAGTATTCCTGGAGCTGTGGGATGGGTACAGGGAATCATCATAATGCTTAACATTGATCAAGTGATCACACCCCAGGCACTGTTTTAAGTGCCTTACTTCTATTAACTTATTTAATTACCATAACAATTCTACGGTGTAGGCATTTTTATTGTAACCAGTTAAAAAAAGATGAATTGGAGATACAGAGTGGGTAAGTAACTTGCCCAAGGCCACACAGCCACCAATGAAAGGTCTGAGTTTGCACCCAGGTGGTCTGACTGTAGAACTTGTGATGTAACCACTATGCTTTACTGACTTTCTAAAAAGGAAAGGAAGTGGTAGGGGAATGAGCAAGACAAGGAGGAGCTAACAGATGATACAAGAGAGGTCTTCAGCGCCCAGATCATAACGAATTTTGTGTGTCTGCAAAGTTCACGTAACCCCTTTAAGTGCTTCTTTCAAACAGAGACTCTCAGGATCTATGTATGTGCACATTTTACCCCTCTCCCCGGCCTAGTTTGTTGAACTGGATCCAACTTGGGCCAATAGTAATCTTTCAGGAATTTTGAATTAGTACGGAGAAGTTCTGGATTGGTCTGGATGGGACTGTTACAACTAAAGGGAGTACTATCAGAAACGGTGGGAGCCACATTCTGCCCACCTGTGGCCTTGAGACACCTGGTCTTGACAGAAAAAGAACTATAAGTGCAGGAGAGAACAGGGAAGATTGACGATGAGGCTCCTTCTGTTCTAGGTCCCAGCAGATCCCTGTATTCCAGCCTTCAGGTCTGTGAGGGCCTCCCAATTCCCCCATTTCCTTCTTATATTAGGGCCCATTGATATGTGGCACTTGCTCCAAACTCCTAGGGATTTTGTCCACCCAGAGCATGAGCTTAAACTGTATTTGAAGGTGACAAGGGCTCTCAGAACGATTTAAAAGCAGGTAAGAGAAAGAGGGGACAAAACTGTCTTGTCTGTACCAAAGGGTGGAGATTACAGGGAGGCAATCTGAGCTCAGAAAAAAGAAGAACTTCCTAAACTAATGCTGTCTAAAATCAGAACAACTTGATTCCTGAATTGTAAGATTCCCTGGCACTTGCTCCGTGCAAGCCCAGAATAATCAACCACGTGACAGAGGAAATTCAAGCTTCAGGAGGAGCAGGAGTGACCACGGATGACTTCTGGTGTGGCTTCCACCCTGAGGTTTTGTGATCCTGTGACTCTGGATTGGGGCCTGGACAGTTTTCAGCCAGCTCTTTGTTTCTGGTGAGGAAGGCATGCCTGGTTCAGAACACACAGTTGTACCAGCTACCTATGCATGAGAGAGGCTATGAGAAGACGCTGGCTGCATGGGCCCTGCACTGTCAGTGTGGAGGCAGGAACCAGGGCCTTTCTTGTTTCAATAAACAGTGTTTATTCCTCCCACCTGCCATGATGAGCTGGCCAGTTCCTTGGGCATGTTAATGAGCTTCTCTCTGGTGACAGTCAGAGACACAGCATAGGACACTGCTCCTCTGGCCCTGAAGGGCAATTAAGTCCCAGTAGTGTCTGAGAGCCTGACGGCTGGCTTCTGGGACTCCACACACCCTTCCATACATATTCTCCTTCTCTCCATCCCCTCAAATATCATAGCTGTCTCAGGTTCTAAAAGCAATAATGACTTCTTAGTAAAGACATTCTGAAAAGCCTAAAGAAAATAGAAATGATTCAAACTCCTACCTCTCAGAACTAGCTACTACTCACTTTTTTGGTGAACCCAAAGCCCCTCTCTCACACACATCTCTCATTTAATGATCTCATCCTTGGAGCTGTTGTGTAACCTGCTTTTTCACTTAATCACCTCTCCCAGACATGTTTTTATATGTCGATAAACACAGACAGCCCTGACACTCACTTCCCCCTCTTCTCGCTTCCTGATGATTTTCCTGCTTCATGTGGATTGCCTGTCTAGCCCAGCCAGTCAGGCGGGCTTCCTTCCCTGAGACATCAATAATTGAACAAAAGCCTCCACAGACTTGGGGCTGGGCACCAAGGTGGCCGCCCACTGCCCAGAGGCTGCTCAACCCTTCTCCGCCACGACCTTCCTGCTGAGGCTTTGCAGAAACCAGCTGCCGGAAAATCACACTGAAAGAAAGTGACAACGGAAATTTCTTTTGGCTCCTTGGCTGCCTTGTCTTGTTCCTTCTTTATGGAATTCTTGGTTTGTCTCTAATTATCTAGCACCCAGAACTTCAGAGCAAAGCGATGCTTTCAACCACTTGACAAGGGAATTGAGACACTATAGAAAATGGATGAATGTGGCTTCGCAGATGAGAGCTGTGGCTCCTCAGCGTGAGGAGGGGTGCCTGATTCACAGGGGATATGCCTGATGGGGGAGCTGCTGTTGGCATCCCCACAGGAACATTTGTCCTAATGGGGGCCTAACTTCCTACTCAGTGGCTTGTCCCAAAACAGCAATCAGTGTTTCCAAACCTATGCTTCCTCTTTGGATTTTTGTTTTTCCTCTAGTTGGAGGGAATAAAAATAGCACATGATTTCTCAACCTTGACACTACTGACATTTGCACTGCGTAATTCTTCGTTGTGAGGGGCTATTGTGCATTGCATGACACTTAGAAGCATCCTGGTGTCTATCCATTAGATGCCAATAGTATGCCCCTCAGTGTGACAACCAAAAATATCTCCAGACATTTGCCAAATGTCCCTGGCAAGCAATGTCACTCCTGATTGAGAACCACTGGGGTAGAGGTTAACAGGGTAAGCATTGCAGCCAGACCAGTCTGAGTTCAAGTGCCGGCACTGACCCTGGCTTACCTATGTGACTTTAGCAAAGTTATTTGAACACTTTTGATCCTCAACTTCCCCATCTTTACAATGCGGAAAGTAATTATTTCTTCTTTTTTTTTTTTTTTTTTTTTTTTTTTTTGAGACGGAGTCACGCTCTGTCGCCCAGGCTGGAGTGCATGGCCGGATCTCAGCTCACTGAAGCTTCCGCCTCCCGGGTTTACGCCCTTCTCCTGCCTCAGCCTCCCGAGTGCTGGGAACTATAGGCGGCCGCCACCTCGCCGGCTAATTTTTTGTATTTTTTTAGTAGAGACGGAGGTTTCACCGTATTAGCCAGGGATTGTCTGATCTCCTGACCTCGTGATCCGCCCGTCTCGGCCTCCCCAAAGTGCTGGGATTACAGGCTTGAGCCACCGCGCACCGGCCGGAAAGTAATTATTTGCTAATCACAAGAGAGGATTAAATATTATGAGGGAAATACATTGGTTAACAAGAGACTCAGGCCGGGCACAGTGGCTCACGCCTATAATCCCAGCACTTTGGGAGGCCGAGGAGGGTGGATCACAAGGTCAGGAGTTCAAGACCAGCCTGGCCAAGATGTCGAAACCCCGTCTCCACTAAAAATACAAAAAAATTAGCTGGGCATGGTGGCAGGCGCCTGTAATCCCATCTACTCCGGAAGCTGAGGCAGATAATTGCTTGAACCTGGGAGGCCGAGGTTGCAGTGAGCTGAGATTGTGCCACTGCAGTCCAGTCTGGGTGACAGAGCGAGATTCCGTCTCAAAAAAAAAAAAAAAAAAAAAAAAAAAAAAAAAAAGGAAAAAAACGAGAGGCTTAAGGAATTATCCTATTTTGTTTTCACAGTAATTGTTTGAGGTGGTTAATAACTATATCCCCATTCTTCAGAAGAGAAAATTGAAATTTAGGGATATTGGATGACTTCCATAATTAGTAAGTGGCCTATGATGTTAATTCCTAGAGCAAAGGAACTTCCCGACCACACCTGGAATAGGTTACTGATATGCTGAGATACCAGTTTTCTAAACTTAGGGGTGGCTGGCAGAGCCTGGTGTGCCAGACCCATGGACTAGTTATCTCAGTTTACCCAGGGTACTTCATAGATGTCATCATTTTCTCTGAGTGCCAGATTGTACATGAAAGCCTTTTGTACTCCAAGGCATTGTGCAAATGCAAGCTGTTATTATGGTACAGACTTGTCCCTCTGAGAATGTAAATACACAAGGACAGGTGTCTTACTCTCTAGAAATTGGACCTTATTGACCTTGAAAATTCTTTTTATTGCTTAGGATTTTATGGATTCAACATCTTACAAGTGAAGATGCTGAGAACCATTGTTGATGGGAAAAGGAAAGAAAGGCTGAGAGTAGCCAGAGTTGAAGAGTTGGGAAGGGGCTAAAATCCCAAGACAACCAGCAGGACCGAGCGGTTCGACAGATGCTCTGATGGAAGGATGCTTCCTTTCTGAGGATGGGTCTCTCTTCTGCTCCATCTCAAACTTCCAGAATCAAGACTCAATTTTGGCCGAGTGTGGTGGCTCATGCCTGTTATCCCAGCACTTTGGGAGCCTGAGGCAGGCGGATCACCTGGGGTCAGCAGTTCAAGACCAGCCTGACCAACATAGTGAAAACCCATCTCTACAAAAAAATACAAAAATTAGCTGTGTGTGGTGGCACACACCTGTAGTCCCAGCTACTTGGGAGACTGAGGCAGGAGAATCGCTAGAACCCAGGAGGCGGATATTCCAGTGGGCCGAAATCAGGCCACTGCACTCCAGCCTGGGTGACAGAAAAGGACTCCGTTTCAAAAAAACAAAACAAAAAAACAAAAAAGACTCAATTGTGGGTAAATAGAGAAATGAATAGATAAGTGGTAAACATAGCAAAATGTTAATAATGGCATCTAAGTGGTGGGTGTATGGGTGTTCATTGTAACATTATTTCACTTTACTGTATGTTTGAATTTTTTATACTACTAATAAAAATATTTAATCTCTGGTAGAATGAGGGTCTCCAGAGGCCAGAGACCCTGTCTGAGGGTACGTACAGGCATCAAGACCTCCTCTTCTTATTCTAACCAATGAACTCCTGGGCAAGTGCTGCTGGGCTGTGGCTGCCCCCACTTCAGTGCCATGTCTGTGGTCATGGTGTATAGGGATGGTGTGGCAAGGGGCAGAGGGGAGGACAAAGTGAAGACTCATTGGATCATGTTGCGAAATGCTACAATTTTCTTTTCTTTTTTCTTTTCTTTTTTTTTTTTTTTTTTTTTTTTTTTTTTTTTTTTTGAGATAGAGTCTCGCTCTGTCATCCAGGCTGGAATGCAGTGGCGTGATCTCGACTCACTGCAACCTCCACCTCCCAGGTTCAAGGAATTCTCCTACCTCAGCCTCCTGAGTAGCTGGGATTAGGTGCCCACCACCATGTCTGGCTAATTTTATTTTTGTATTTTTAGTAGAAATGGGGTTTCACCATGTTGGCCAGGCTGGTCTCGAACTCCTGACCTCAGGTGATCTGCCTGCTTCGGCCTCCCAAAGTGCTAGGATCACAGGCATGAGTCACCGCCCAGACGGACTACAGTTTGATTCCTGTGCTGTCTCATGTCTTCTTGCCCCTGTCTGCCTTCCCTACGTGCGGTAGCCCCATGGAAGAGCTAGCCCGCCCTGGACATGGGCCCCTTCTCGGGGACTGTCTCGCCGACACCCATTTCAGCTCTAACCTCACTGGGCTCCGGTCCTCAGAAGCCCTATCCTGGCCTCTGATGCTGACAGTGACTTCTCAGAATAGCCCTGCTTTACTAGTCTATTACAGCTTCCGCTGGATTTACTGATACTCCCCCTTCAGATGTATTTACAATTTTACTAGAAATCTCGCAGTTAACATTTCTTTCCTTTTCAATTTTAAGCCTGAATATATGTTGAAAAGGTTTTAAAGTTTTTTGTAAAACACAAAACGTTTCCCACAACCCCTTCATCCTAACCCTCTGTTTTTCTGTTTTTACTGGTTGAGGTCACTGTCTTTGGACAGGCATGGGTTGGAATCCCAGCTCTGGCACTTGCTCACTCTGTGAGTATGGAAAATCACAATCTCTCTGTGCCTCATTTTCCTTATCTATAAGGTGACAATTCCTGCTTAATGTTGTTTTGAAAATGAGAACATAATATAGCTCTTCATGATGTCTAGCACAAAGTACATTCTCAATTAATGGAAGTTATTAATATTATTATCACCACTATTTTATTTCCCTATTATCCTTCAGCCCTTGTTTATAGACATCCAAATTTCTAAATAGTTGAAAGAATGGTTTACTTACATATAGAATTCTCTAAAAAAATTATTTTTCAGATGGAGTCTCACTCTGTCACCCAGGTTAGAGTGCAGTGGCACGATCTTGGCTCAGTGAAGCTTCCACCTCCCAGGCTCAAGCAATTCTCCTGCCTCAGCCTCCCGAGTAGCTGGAATTACAGGCGCGTACTACCACACTGGCTAATTTTTGTATTTTTAGTAGAGACGAGGTTTTGCCATGTTGGCCAGACTGGTCTCAAACTCCTGACCTCAAGTGATCTGTCCATCTCAGCCTCCCAAAGTGCTGGGATTACAGGCCTGAGCCACAGTGCCTGGCCCATATAGAATTTTTGACACTAGGAGGCACTGGCTGTCTGGCTGCTAAGTGCTAGGGTAGCATTATCAATCTCTCAGAAATTTATTTATATTTGTCAAGCTCATAGAAGGCTGAAATATAAACCCAAATGTCAATTTGTTGATTTACTGAGTCTCCATTGTACAATAAAAAGAGAGAGAGAAAAAGATAGAGAAAGAAATACAGATCGAAGGGTCTAAGGTCTAAGGGCTCTTAGCCATTTTCTAACTAAGAGAAGGGCTTTCCTGATTTATATAGTGATGGGTTGGTTTAACATAAGAATGGTTGATTGATTTGCAGTTTCGGAGAACAATTTTTTTTCCTACAACAATCATTCTGGGAGATTAATGAACAATAAGATGCTTATCAGGTTTTGTGGTCATTCCATATTTTATAGTTGGAAGTCATTTTCCTGTTAGATTAAACAGGAAGTCTGAAATGAAGAGTCTTAGAAGAATTTTTTGAAATCTTGAATATCACTAGAACCTTCTGTTGTTTTTTCAAAAAAAAAAAAACAAAAAAACATGGTCTCACCCTGTTGCCCAGGCTGGAGTGCAGTGGTGTGATCGTGGCTCACTGCAGCCTCAACCTCCTGAGCTCAGGGGATCCTCTTGCCTCAGCCTCCAAAGTGGCAGGGCCACAGTTGTGTGCTACCACACTCAGCTCATTTTTAAATTTTTTGTAGAGATGGGGTCTCACCATGTTGCCTAGGCTGGTCTCCAACTACTGGGCTCAAGCAATCTTCCCACCTTGGCCTCCCAAAGTGCTTAGATTACAGGCATGAGCCACTGCAACCGGCCCTAGAAGCTTCTTGATACTTCTTGATAACGTAATATTTTTAAAAGTCATATTTATTTAAATGTATCATTCTAAATCTATCATTTGCTATGTGGGTAGTATAGGCACATGATTAAAAAATCGAAAGTATAAATGGCAAAACAATGATAGGTCTCCTTTCTACCTGTGTAGAAGTCACCTACTCTCCCTTCTTACAGGAAATCACTTCTGTTAATTTTTTTTTACCCATTCTGTCAGAGACATATCGTGCATACACAAGTAAACAGACTGTATTACAGTTAAATACATTCTCTGGCCCACCTGTCTAGACTCTGGGTCCTTGTGCTTCTGAGGACACCAAAATGTAAATGTCTTCCAGCTGCCTTTCCTTATCTCACTGAGGAGGGGACTGACTAGCCCAGTACCTGTGTCAACAAGATGATTTCTTCTCAAGCCTTCTGATTAAATGCCATTGTGCCTTATGGCCTATATTTTCATTTAATATTAGTGAAGGCCGAAAGAAATATTTTAAGCTTATAATTTCTGTTTCCATACACTGATATCAGACACAACAACATGCGACTTTGATTTGGAAGTAAGCAAAGAAAGGAATCAGCTTTCATGTTATCGGTGCTAAGTCAAGTTCCTCATACAGAAGGTGTATTGATTAAAGCATGCTGATTTTGCCGGGCACGGTGGCTCATGCCTGTAATCCTAGCACTTTGGGAGACTGAGGTGGGTAGATGACCTGAAGTCAGGAGTTCGAGACCAGCCTGGCCAACATGGTGAAACCCCTTCTCTACTAAAAATACAAAAAAATTAGCCAGGCGTGCTGGCCGATGCCTGTAATTCCAGCCACTCGGGAGGCTGAGGCAGGATAATTGCTTGAACCCTGGGGACAGAGGTTGCAGTGAGCCAAGATCACACCACTGCACCCCATCCTGGGCGAGAGAATGAGACTGTCTCGAAAAAAAAAATGCTGATTTTATGTCTGTTTCTTAGAGAAAAATCTTATCTACTTTTTTTTAAGGGTACAACCTAGTTAATTCCAAGTACTTTTTACACTATTATTTTTTATTTTGAACATATTATAAATATTTATTTAAGTATATTTTTAATGATGGAATGTCATAAACTCTGGTCTATTGTAGCGGAGACCATCTGAGACAAGACAGAAGGGGTACACTGTGTTTTCCACAGATGGTCACCACAGTGTCTCCCATCCCACCTGCTGCTTTACAATGTGACCTTGCCATGCTCCCCATCAAGAGGTAAAGCCTCTCACTTAGAATCTGAGCTGGTCTATGAGTCAGTTACTAGTAACTAGTAGAACGCAACAGAAGTGGTACTGTGTAATTTCCAAGGCTAAGTCGAAACACATCCTGTATCTTCCACCTGGCTTTCTTGGGCCTCTCCTTGAGTAAGCCTTGGAAAGAGCATTGAGACCTCTGTGCTAGAGAGGCCACATATAGACACTTCAGTTGACAATCACAGAAGTGTCTAGTATTCTAGCCATCCCCACTACGGCACCAGGCATGTTAATGAAACAGTCTCACGCTCTTCAGACTAGCCCATCTGCCAGCTGAGTACTGCAGCCAGGGAGCAGAGGAGTGACCCAGCCATGTCCCACTGAAATTCTTTGCCCACAGAATCCATAAGATGTAATAAAGTGGAAAATGTTTTAATCCTCTAAACTTTGAGTTGTCCCACAGCACCAGTAACTGGAACGAGGAGCTTAGGGAACATTACAATTTTAAGAAACATTCAACTAATATAGTGTCGTCTATATGTTGGGCACTATACAAGATTCTGGGGATTACAGCAAACAGTCAGATGAGACCCCTATTTGCAAGGAGCTTCCAGATCACTTAATGGAAGTCAACTTGCACATAAGATAAACACAATCAAATAAACAAATGCATATGACTCATTTTCCCTGAAAACATCTGAGTATTGTTCTGTATATGACTAACTAGACTTACCCTTCAATGAGCTAAGCAGTTTTCTTATACACACATTATAAAATTTAGCAACAAGGAGGATAAGTGACCACCAACATTTATTTAATTTGATAAACATTATTTAAGCACCTATTCAGTGAAGACAGAACAAGATGCAGCACATGAGGATACAAAGATAGATAAATGGTTCTGTGATTGCATAGTATGATAGAGACAAATGCATACAAAAATGGTATTGATATATGGGCACCTGTGAAAATATAATAACTTTCATTTCAATTATGCTTTTATGGTTCATGATGTGGTTTGGCTCTGTGTCCCTACCCAAATCTCATCTTGAATTGTAATCCTCATGTGTTAAGGAGAAACCTGGTGGGAGGTAATTAGATCATGAGGTGGTTTCCCCCATACTGTTGTTCTCATGAAATCTGATGCTTTAAAAGTGTTTGGCAGTTCCCCTGCTCACCCTCACCCCCTCTGCCACCAACTCACTGCCGCCATGTAAGATGTGCCTTGCTTCTCCTTCGCCTTTTGCCATGATTGTAAGTTTCCTGAGGCCTCCACAGCCATGCAGAACTGTGAGTCAATTAAACCTCTTTTCTTCATAAATTCCCAAGTCTCAGGTACTATCTTTATAGCAGTGTGAGAGCGAACTAATACAGTCTACAAAGGACTTTCATGTTCCATTCTTATTCATTTAGACCCCACAAAAATCCATGAAGTATATGAAGATTGTTATCTCAGTTTTGCAGAAGAGAACGTTGTGGTTCAGAGTTGTTGACTACCCTAAGATTATGTAACAAATAAGGAGAGTCAGGCTTCAAGTCTTTCACACAATTCTCTGTATTATTCTGCTTTTTGTATATAACATGAAAGGACAGGGCATTAGTGAGTTCTCTTTAAGTAATGCTATGGACTGAATTTTTGTTTCTCCAAAATTCATGTGTTGAAGCCCTAATTTCCAATGTGATGGTATTTCAAAGTGGGACATTTGGGACCCATTGGGAACCTTTGGGAGATAATTAAGTTTATCTCCATGAGGGTAGAGCCCCATGATAAGATTTGTGACCTTATAAAAGAAGAAGAGACCAGAGCCCTCTCTCTCCACCATGTGAGGATACAGCAAGAAAGTGGCCGTCTACGAACTAGGAAGAGGGTCCTCAGCAGGTGCCTAATATGTCAGCACTTTGATCTTAGATTTCCCAGCATCGAGGACTATGAGAATAAATGCCGGTTATTGGAGCCATATAGTCTATGGTGTTTTGTTACAGCAGCCCAAACTCATTAAAGCAAATGTTAAGTCCAAGAACATATGCATTTGTTCTGTCAGGGAAGGCTGACCTGCTTATGTCACATCCAAATCATTTTACTGGCTTCTCAAGCCCTGGATGAAGTCCAAATTCTTGGACCTAGTAGATGAGGCCCTCCATCACTGGTGGTTTTTGCTGGAAACTTTGGCTTTATGTCTGCCATTCTCATCCTTGAGCTCCTGCAGTACATTGGTACTTGCAGTTCCTCATGCACTTCACATAGTTTATTGCCTTTGCCTAAGTTGTCTTCTCTGCCTGGAATGTAGTTTTGTCCCATCTAACTGGACAACCTCCTGTCATCTTTAAGACTCGGCTATTCTACTTCCTATTGGAAGTTTTTCAGACTCTACCAGAATCAGTTACGTTTTCATCCTGCATGTTTCCATAATATGCTAATTGTATTGTCCTCATTTTAGTATACTCACGTTTATGAGCCTCTTTCCTTTATTAAACTATAAGTCAAATGAGGGCAGGAACTAGGTTTTATTTTTCTCTGATACCTCTCACATAGAAAGTGCTGAGGGCTGTACAAATGACCAGGTTCATTAAAAACATAATCACCCCTGAAGTGAGGCTCAGGACAGTATATGACAGACCATTATAGGTCTTTTATATTTTAAGGGTTGCAATTGGTAGATAAGAGAAGTTGCTCACTGGTTACATCAGTCTGTCTGCCATCCCCCTTAGTCTAGACTGGAGGATGTAGTAAAGACATAATACAGTAAAATCTTCCTAGTAAAGAAGAGGCAACTAAATAGAGGTAGCCTGAAATGTTGAAATAAGCAAATTATACTTTTATTAAAAGAGAATAGTAATATTATAAAAAGTTTAAATCAAAGATGCTTTATTCCTAGAAGCAGATAATTAGAGGTAGGTGAAACACAAACAATTGTCTAGGTCAGTCCTAAGGTGTAATTATTTTTTTTTAATTTTTTTTTTTTTAGAGACGGAGTCTTGCTCTGTCATCCAGGCTGGAGTGCTGTGGCGCGATCTTGGCTCACTGCAAGCTCCGCCTCCCGGGTTCACGCCATTCTCCTGCCTCAGCCTCCCGAGTAGCTGGGACTACAGGCGCCCGCCACTATGCCTGGCTCATTTTGTGTGTGTGTGTGTGTGTGTGTGTGTGTGTGTGTGTGTGTGTGTGTGTTTTTAGTAGAGACGGGGTTTCACCGTGTTAGCCAAGATGGTCTCTATCTCCTGACCTCGTGATCCGCCCGCCTCGGCCTCCTAAAGTGCTGGGATTACAGGCGTGAGCCACCGCGCCCGGCCCTAAGGTGTAATTATTACACACATACTCATACACGATGCTGAATTTCACTACTAATGCAAACAATGCAAATAAGAGTAACATAGTAATCCTATTACTTTATTTCTCTATTCCAGCAGTTACCCTTCCTTTCTCCTAGATGGTCAATTAGTACCTTTTCCTTTTTTTTTTTTTTTTTCCTACTTCATTGAGAAAAGGAGTGTTGTACTGATAGTAGCACCTAGAATCCCTGTTCAGGAATAGGGGTCTGTTGTGCCACTTGAGTCACTAGGCAACCCAAAGAGAACCTCTGAAGCCATCTGGCTCACCATATTTTTCATCTTCTCCCAAACTTACCATGACCCAAGCTAAACTTGATTTCTCCCCAATTCTCAACCTGTTCCTCCAGCAATCCCTATCTCAGTAAACAATTCTATCTTTTTAATTGTTCAGGACAAAAAACTTGGGGTCATTCTTGACTTGCTTATTTTTCTCATATCCCACATGCAAACCATTAGAAATCTTGTAAATGCTGCATATCTGACCACTGTCCTCATCTTCACTGCTACTACCCTGGTTGAAGCCATTACCATCCTTCCCTTAGATTTTTACTCTAGTCTCCTAACTCATCTCACAGCTTTGCCTCTACAGCTTGTTCACTACCCAGCAGCTGGAGGGATCCTTTAAACTATGTCAGATCATGTCCTACCTCAGCTCAAAACATTCCAAAGGTTTTCATTTCACTTGATTAACATTTCAAAAATTTACAGGGTTTTTAACATGACCTCCTGCCACTGACCTCACTGTGTTCATTCTGCCTCAGCCATGTGGGCCTTTTCCTTGTTCTATTATAAAACATACGGATAGACTCCTGCCCCATGGTTTTCCTTCCTGCTCTTCTCTAGTCCAGGAAGGATCTTCCCATAGACATATGCTTGGACCATTCTTTTTCTTCGGGTTTCTGTTCAAGCGCCTAAGATGAGTGTCCTGTGCATAGCCTACTAAGTTCCAGCCTTCTTTCCCTGCATTTCCTATCACTTTATTTTGTATAGTTAAAATAAGGGATAATCAAAATATGATTTCACAAATCACATAGAGTATTGCCATACAAAGATGTTTTGTTTCTTTTTGTATCGCCGAAAGAAGGGAAGAATAATAAGAACAAATCTAGAGGGAATACACTTGATAGATGATGTACATTAACCACATAGTGAGTTCCAATTTTGTTAGAGTCCAGTTATTAGTCTAGTTGCTCAATTAGGATAGAAGCAGGCCTCTGTGGAAAGTAAAGTCTAAGTGAAATTTGAGGCATACTGTCATAAGAGAGGTTCTCAGGAGACATGACTTGAACAACACAGTAGCGATCCATGAAGGCACCTAAGGTCTTGCGACGTTAGAGGGCAGTGCTAGTGTTAACTGAGGAGGCTTTAAAGCTCAAAGGCTAACTAAGCATGGCCTTGTTACAGCCTGAGCCGGAAACCTTGAAGAAGCGACTGACAAGAGTGTGTACTGCCACAGGCTGAGCATTCAATGTCTGCCAAGCTCTTGAGTTTATATGTATTTTGGAGTCAGTAACTCATGGATGAGTTAAGGTCAGTAACTCATGCATGTGGTCTGATAAGTTGTGACATAACATTCTCAAGGGGAAGGAGAGTACACTTCAAGTTCTTATCACAGCAAAAGTTGTCACTCATGTAGTGAACTATGTAAGTGTTTGGAACAATTTCAAAGCTTATCTAATTGTATTTTTCTTTACAACTCTTATTACCACCTGATCTATTATATACACAGTACATATTTGTTATTACATTTATTACCTCTTTTACCACTAAAGCAAAATTAATATTGGTGTGGACAGAAACTTAGTATTTTACCCTGAAGTATCTGGAGGAACTAAAATGTACCTGGCACATGATAGGCACTCAGTACATATGTGTTGATTGATTGAATGAATGAATGAATGAACAAATTACTTATCACACTGCAAAACTTGAAAAGATTAATAATACTTCATAATGGTGAGGATATGGAGAACTAGCATTATACTCAGTTGGAGGATGAATTATTTTAGATAGCTAATTGACACTTGGAAATATCCATCAAAATAAAACACAAACATTCCCTTTGCTCCAGCAACTCAATTTCTAGGAGTTTCCATCATAACAATACTAGTTCACAAAGAAATACGGCCAACAACAGTTACAGAAGTATTTTTTTCAAGAATAAAATAAATAACAATAACCTTAATGCCCATCAATAGGGAATTAGTTAAATAGATTTTGTTGTATTGGAAAACAACTTTGAAAGCAAACAAGGCAGATCTCTATGTTAATGCTGCTTCGGATCTGGTGTTGAGGAAAAAAATAGCAGGTTGTAGAAATATATGAATAGAATGGTCCTTCTTATTTTTTTCAAAGAGAACATTACATAGATTTATGTGTACACATGCTTACACACATTAGATGGTACCTGGTAGGATGTCATCAGCTTGGAATGGTGATTATCTCTGGGGGATGTGGGAGGGAATTTTGCTTTCTGATTTGAGCACTTCTTAGCTATTCGAGTTTTTTCATCATTATTTTAAATGATGGAAATTAAACATTTTTACTTTATTTTAAAATTATTTTTCAATGCCAAGTTTCTCAGAAAGCCTAAAAGAGCAATAAAGATTGATATGAGGACTTGGTTTGAATATTGGCTCTGTAACTTACTAGCTATGTGACCTTTAGCTATCAATTTAATCTCTCTAGAAATCACATCCATTACTTGACAAGGAGGCAGGCAGCATATGACTCCCACCTGGCTGTGCAATGGGGAACCTTTTTGGACACTGAACCACGCTAAGGGATAGTAGATAACTGAATAGACGAGATTTTGGAGAGGACGTTAGCATAATGCTGTTTCATGTCATTTAATATTGACATTAATAGGCTCCATAAAGCTTCTTCCCTTTTTACCCAGGATGTGAACCAGACATCTTTAAGATTACAGCAGTTAATTTTATCCATTCAAGCTTCCCAATCAATGCTTTTACTTGGAAAATATTTATGCTTAGGATGCTGAAAAGCTTTCCCCACAGTCAGGTCCCTAAGGCATTCTAACATCACTTTTTAGAGTTAAGTGCTGAGACCTTGGGCCCTTGATGTGAGAAACAATAAATAATAACGACTACAGCACTTGGCAAATATAAAGCTCTAGGCAAAGTTGTAGAAAGAATACTCAAGCATGCAGAATAAACAAGATAATATATACAATATAACTCTCTCAGTTTTCGATCCTAAAAATTAGAAGTAAAAACAGCAGCTGTAATTTTGAATGTTGGACAATCACCTGGCAAGCGTTTTGTATACCAACTGTCATTGCTTATTAGGGCATGTTTCCTTTGCTTTTCAGTCTCTGTCTCTCTGTTTCCATTTGCACTCACCAACCTCACCCTGTTTACCCTCAGAATCAACTGCTGAGCTCTCCCTCTCAAGGTCCTCGCTGGTATCCATTTTCCATGTATCCCCAGAAGATTCAACTTTCCACATCCCTAATTTCAACACGTCCGTCTTCTGCTTAAGTGTTTCCTAACAGATGCAGAATAAAGTTTAACTTTTTAAAATTGGTACTCAAGGCTTCTTCTGTAATCTGTTTCCCTCATTTTGTCATAAGAGAAAGAGTAGAGTACGTGGTGTTAACAGACCTGGGTTCGAGTTTAAACTATGATTAGCTTGTTTGGATTTCTTGATGTCTTTTAGCTTCAATTGTCTCATTTGTATAATGAGATTAATAGTAATGCCTATCTCTCAACGTTATTGTGAAGATCAAATGAATCCATGCTTGTGAAAGCACTCTAGACAGTAGGCACTGTAAAATACAATAATAGTACTAACATTTATTGAGTACTTGTATGAATCCAAACCTCACAGCAACCTAGAGGACTTATTACCATTTCCATTTTATAAAAAACTGAGGTACACTTGGGTTAAATAAGGCATCCTGGTTACACAGTCATGCAGTGGCACAGCTAGATGTCAAACCCAGGCAGTGTGGCCCAGAACCCATGCTCTCACCACTCTGTGGCACTGCCACTGGACATGATGACCCAGGCAGGGTGGCCCAGAGCCCATGCTCTCACCACTCTGTGACACTGTCACTGGATGTGATGACTGCACCTTCCTAAAAAAGAGGCATTCATTCAGTCTCCCATGCCAGTTCTCTGTTCTCAATCTTTTGCAGCATACACATTCATTAGATGGATCTATTAATAATTCCTCTGTTTTCCAGCATTCAACAGGATAGACAGTGCTCAATGATCATTTATTGAATAAGTGAGTATTATCTAATTTCGTATTCTTCAAATTTACCCATTTATAAGAATCACCCTGGACACTTGTTAAAAATACACATTTCTTGCACATTAAAACCACAATGAGGTATCACTCCTCTCACCTCTTAGAATGGCTATGATTAAGAAGACTGAAGATAACAAATGTTGGCAAGGATGTGAAGAAAAGAAAACCCTTGTACACTGTTGGAGGGAACAGAAATTAGTACAGCAATTAGGGAAAACAGTATGGAGTTTCTTCAAAACACTAAAAACCGAACCAGCATGTAATCCAGGAATTCCACTTCTGGGTATATATTTAAAGGATATGAAATCAGTTTGTTGAAGAGATCTGCACTCCCGTGTGCATTACAGCACTAGTCACAATAGCCACAATTTAAAATCAACCTAAGTGTTTATCAGGGATGAATGAATGAAGAAATTGTGGGATACATACACAATGGACTACTATTCAGCCTTAAAAAGAAAGAAATCTTGTCATTTAAAACAACATAAATGAACATAAAGAACATAAAGGAAGGCTGGGCACGGTGGCTCACACCTGTAGTCCCAGCACTTTGGGACACCAAGGCGGGTGGATCACCTGAGGTCAGGAGTTCCAGACCAGCCTGGCCAACATGGTGAAACCCCATCTCTACTAAAAATACAAAGATTAGCCAGGGGTGATGGCACATGCCTGTAATTCCAGATACTTGGGAGGCTGAGGCAGGAGAATCACTTGAACCTGTGAGGCAGAGGTTGCAGCGAGCAGAAATCGTGCCACTGCACACCAGTTTGGGCAACAAGAGTGAAACTCAGTCTCAAAAAAAAAAAAAAAAAGTGAAGTAAGTCAGGCACAGAAAGTCAAATGCTGCATGATCTCATTTTCATGGGAACCTAAAAAAGCTGAACTCAGAAGCTGAGAGCAGAATGGCAGTCACCAGATGCTAGGGGTTGGGGGCACCTGAAGGGATGTGGATCAAAAGGTACAGAACTTCAGGTAGAGAGGAGGACTAAGTTCAAGAAAGATCGTACATCATGGTGACTATAATTACTGACATATTTTGTCTACTTGAAAATTGTCAAGTGGTTAGATTTTAAGTGTTCTCACCACAAAAAAATGATAAATATGTGAGGAAATACATATGTTAATTAGCTTGATTTAGCCATTCCACAATGTATATGTATGCCAAAATGCCATTCCGTATGCAATAAATATATATAATTTTATTTGTCATTTTAGAAAATAAAATATGCATTTCTGTGCTCTGAGACCAGCTGAATCGGTAACTCTGGAGGTAGGTGGAACTACATAAATCCAGAGTTTTATAAGGTCCTCAGGTGATTCTTTTAATCAGGTAAGGCTGGCAAGTACCAGTCTAATTCAACACATCTGAATCTTCCAGGAAGCTTTTCAAACCAGGCAAACCCATTTTTATCTCCACCTCCCTTCAGAGATTCTGATTAAGTCTAGGATATATATCAAAAAAGCTTCTTAGGTGATTCTTATGCTTCCCTTTCCCATCCCTGCCTCAGTTAAAAACCCATTTCTACTTGTTTCCTGTATAATGTACACACTGTGGTCCACAACTTCATACTTCCACCCCAAACGAGACTGAAATATGGATGCTTTGGGAGGCCAAGGCGGGCAGATCACGAGGTCAGGAGATCAAGACCATGCTGACTAACATGGCAAAACCCTGTCTCTACTAAAAAATACAAAAAATTAGCCTGGCGTGGTGGTGGATGCCTGTAGTCCCAGATACTCGGGAGGCTGAGGCAGGAGAATGATGTGAACCCGGGAGGCAGAGCTTGCAGCTAGCTGAGATGGCTCCACTGCACTCCAGCCTGGGCCACAGAGCGAGACTCTGTCTCAAAAAAAAAAAAAAAAAAAAAAAAAAAAAAAAAAGAAAAGAAAGAAAACAAAATATGGATGGTAAGCACTGTGTCTTATAATTCTGAATCCAACACATGCCAAGGACATAATGGCATAATGGTCGTTCAGTTGAATTAAAATTTCTGTTTTATTTCCTTATCCATCCCTGGGTTCAAGTTTAAACTATGATTAGCTCGTTTGGATATCTTATTTACTCATTTTATAACTTAGTTACTCATTTTCTGCCTAACTACCCTTCTACCTGGCCATGTGTCCAATCTTTTGGTTTAACTCACTTGTGTCTTTTGCCCGCTTAGCTATCTCCCTACCCTGGAATCCATAGTCAGTGCCTTCAAAACCCACCCTCATTGGAATCCTACATTATTTCAAATTGCACACCCTAATAATTCAGGCCATTCATTGACCCTCAATGCCAATAAGCCTCTGTGCTTGTCTTTCTTTTCTAAAAATTTAATTTATTTGTTTCAATAAAAGTAGAGATGGAGTCTTGCTATGTTGCCCAGGCTGGCCTTGAATTCCTAGGCTTAAGTAATCTTCCCACCTTGGCCTCCTAAAGTGCTGGGATTACAGGCATGAGCTACTGCACCTGGTCATTGCCCTTCTTAATTATATATACCCAACAAAGTCTATTCTGCTATAAATGAATCATGGATCACCCTATGATATGACCAAACACATGGAGTGCTCATGCAGAAAACATCTCCCCAACAGACCTGCTCAGGTGCCTAGAATTTCTAATATGATGGCTGTACATCTTCTCTCCAGATCAATGCGAACATGACATGGGAGCATATTAACATCCTCATGAACACACTGGTTTATCCAGGTAGCTGAGAAGAAGGCCGTAAGTGTAAAACATGGCTCTAGTCAGATGGCCTGTCTGGCACATAGGCAGAGACTCTAATAGGCACTCTGACATACAAGCATTCATGACCCAAGAAGGACACAGAAAAGGGCAGAGATATTTGGTCAAGTTGAGAAAGGGAAACCCAAAACATAGCTTGCCATGTAACACTTTCTGAGAATTAGAAGTCTAATACTTTCTAATAATTTGATTTATATAATTTCTAACTTCACAAACTCTCGCTCTTTTTTTTTTTTTTTGAGACGGAGTCTCGCTCTGTCACCCAGGCTGGAGTGCAATGGCCGGATCTCAGCTCACTGCAAACTCCGCCCCCCGGGTTTACACCATTCTCCTGCCTCAGCCTCCCAAGTAGCTGGGACTACAGGCGCCCGCCACCTCGCCCGGCTAGTTTTTTTGTATTTTTTAGTAGAGACGGGGTTTCACCGTATTAGCCAGGATGGTCTCGATCTCCTGACCTCGTGATCCGCCCGTCTCGGCCTCCCAAAGTGCTGGGATTACAGGCTTGAGCCACCGCGCCCGGCCACAAACTCTCTTAATCTAATGATTTTAAGATGCTGACTCTTATTGCTACTGTTTTTTTCATCCTCTCATTCACTCTCTCAGACCCACTCTTATTTCTTTTCCTTGTCTCTAGAATCTTTTAAACATGCTCTTTCCCCTCAGGATATTCCTGATTTTTACTTCTCCAACCCTGCTTGAATGTGGGATGGGTTGGTAAAAAAAAAAAAAAAAAAAAGACAGGGAAAAAAGACTTCAAGTTGGAATTCATTATTTGTCTGCTCTACTGTTGTGTGTGTGTGTGGTGCGTGTGCACGCACGCGCATGTGTGCGCATGTGTGAGAAACATTGAGAGAGACAGAGAGAAAAAGGAAACAGAGAGACAGAAAGGTTAATTGATTCTGTATTTTCCTTAAAGAGAATTAGGAGTTCACTGTGTTACGTAATTATATAATATGATTGGGTTTATTTCTTTTCTTTCACTTTTTTCTTTTCTTTTTGTCCCTCCCTTTTCCTTAAGTTGCTTTGAATTACAATAAAGGCTAAACAATCTGCCTTTGTATGCAATTTGTGCACAAGCTGCCAAGCTGGCTGCCAGGTTTAGTCCTGATGTGATCAAAAATGGTTGGGTTACAAAGCCACTGAAAAAACCGGTTTTCCACAGGAAATAGAATTTATTAAAATCAGGCCTCCCCAAATGCCCTGGCTGTTAGACTGGCAGACTGCCAGGTCAGCCGGGCTGGAAGAGAAGGAGATGAGCAGATGTGATCCTGCAGCCCCTACTCAAGCCAGGCGGGGGGCAGGGAACACTGCAGGATCCTAGAGAAGCAACTGTCATACAAACAAAAGAATCTCCATCAAGAACATCAAAATTGTGGTTTCCCACTCTCTGACATTTTTAGGTTTTCTGGGGTGTGCCATTTGGATTCTGGCCATTCATGGGCTCCCAAACTATATTTCAAAAAGTCTGATTTTTCCCAGCAGAATAAAATGTTAATACGCTTACAGAGTCTTGGGTTCTAATGCCTTAACCTCTTTGAGCCTCAGTTACCTCATCTCTACAAGGGGAATAATACCCACCCCATGAATTATGAACTTAAATGAAATAACAACTGAGAACTGATAAGAATTGCCATTGTTATCTCCTTCCACCACAGGATGGGCTAAGCCAGGCAACTGCTGCCTCTCATTAATCACTGGTTTGGATGCTGCTTTGGTTCAGAGCACAAAGCCTAAAGAGGCACTGGCCTGGCTCTCCTGGGTTTCTTCTGACACTGTGATAATAGCTAACACTTACTCAGGGCTTACTTGAATTTGGACCAGCAATTGCTCTAGGTGCTTTAGAACTATTAAGTCATTTAATCCTCACATAAAACTTCTTAGTGGTTACTACTCTTATCAGATTAGGAACCAGGCCACAGAGAGGTGTTGCTCACCCACGGCCAATGTTTGGTGGTGCTCAGAGGGGAGTCCAGGCAGTGTGGCTCCAGAGCTGTGCACATGAATGCAGTGCTGTAGAACCCAAACTCTTTCTTGTTGAAAGAAGGAAGTTTTTAATGTGTACTTTTCAGAGCATCAGCATCTAATGCAGTGCTGGGAATTTGGGAAACAGATAAAAGACAGATACTGCAGGAGTAATAAGGGACTGAGGAGGAGAAGCAGCTCAGATTGTTCTGGGGTAGGGAGCAAGCACATCTTGCAATCAGACTTTCATTGGGATGAAGTGCCTTGGCAAAAGCCTTGGGGTCAGAGCCCACTACATTTCCTCAGGCCTGGCCTCTTCCCCACTTCCCAAGCTTCCCGCCTAGCTCCACCCCTCTTAAGTTTTCTGAGCAGCCTCTGCGCCTAATCCTCTTGCCTCTTCTTTCCACCATCTTCAGACACAATAATTCTAGCTGGCATTCACTGAACCTGACACTGTGTGAAGCACTTTATATGCATTTTATTATTTAACTCCAATAATAACTCTGTGAAATAAGTACTATTATTTTCTCCATTTCACAATGAGGGAGGTAAGGCTCAGAGAGAACCCTTTGTCCAGAGCCACATCATATAGCCTGGTGCACAGGTCTGAACTGAGTCTGGTTGAATCCAGAACCCAGGTTTTTCCATTTACGATCAGATTAAGATGGATATTAAGTTTGACCCTGGAAGGAAAAAATAGCCTGTCTGTGGGGATCTCAACTTATTAGCAATATCTTACCCCATTCAAAATTTCTTAATCCTTTATTTTAGTAAAAGGCTCCATCATCCCTCATGTCAACCATAATCCCTGACCCCTCTCTCCTGGAGTCCAATTCATCACCAAATCTTGTTAATTTCGCCTTCTACACAACCTGGAATCCATCTGCTTTTTGTCTTCTCTCTGCTCTGCCCTTGGCAGTTCTCCATCACTTCTCACCTGGGTTCCTGTCTCAAGCTTGGTCTGGCCACTGCCTCTTTCTCTTACCTCATTTCTCTCATCTCTTGCCTATCAATTCTGCAACACAGTTACAGCCAACTATTTTCAGGTCTTCTCAGGTGTTGTATCCCCTCACCTATATCTGGTGGGTTGCAAGGCAAGCTGTTCCCTTGGCCCATGCACTCTTCCCCAATTCTCTTTATTGCCTGTTAGCTCCACTTATTCTTCAGAACTCAGATTAGATGGTGCTTCATGCAGGAAGCTTTTCCTGAGCTCTTAAATCTAGATTAAGTGTCGTCCTGCCCCCATGACTCCCAACCCAGCTTGAACTTCGCCCATCGTACCACTTCTCTTTATTCCAACTGAATAAATATATGTTGAATATGTACATAAACGAGTGAATAAACAAAATAATGAGCCAATGGTCCCATGTCCCCTCCAAAGTCACTGCCATTGGTCAGGAGTGAGAAAGTAAAACCTAGACTTGAAGTTCCTGAAGAAGAGAAATGGAGTGTCTGCTCTTCTGTTTGTTCTCTGCTATGACTGCCTATTCTCCAGTTTACAAACACATTGATCAAACACCAAAAATGTATGAGGCCAATCCCTTATCCTACATCAATCTCACCCTACTGCCAACCACAGCTGGGAATGGTGATCACTGCATCAGATGAGCAATATTTACTCTGCTACACTTCCTCTTATTAAATCATAACACCAGAAAAAAAGATTAAGTAAGCAACAAAAAAGAACAAAGGTACTTGTTTACACCAATGAGAACACATAGAATGATTCTGCCTCCACCACGAAAGCACCATTGTCATTGCCTCTCTTGTCTGCTGTCCACATAGCTGCATTACAAAGGGACTTTAAGGCAGCATTTAAGTAATTATTGAGTACCTAATACATGTCAGACACTGTTGAAGGCATAAGGGCTGCAGCAGTGAGGAAAACAGAATTCCAGTCTGTGTGGAACATAAATGCTAGAGCCAGGAGAAAAGAAGGCAGATCTCCAAATATGGTTATTATGATCAATTTTTAAAAAATGATCTATACATATTAAAAATTAGAAGTGTCTTACTTTTTACCAAATAGACAAAGAACCTGTCTTGGCATAAAATTTGGGAGCAAGTTACTTCTAGTTATCTAGGACAGGCCTATCCTTTCACAATTCACATTGCATAGTAATGATCATTATTGAAATATCTCCTGGACCATCCCTATTGCGTAGTACAAGGCCTGGCACATAATTGAACAACTGGAGACTTTTTTCACTCTAGTAGTAGAGAGAGGTTTCTATTGATTTATCTATGCTTTCTGCACTAGATTGCAAAAGTGAACAAAATTCTTCACTCCTCCTTGCATTTATGTCCTTGGTAATATGGCTTTGTGGTCCTTCCTATAAAGAGTCTTCCTGTAAAGACTCAATTCACCCTCCCCTCAAGTCTAGTCTGGACCTGTTTTGGCCAATAATTTAGCAGAAGTAATGATGTGCCAGTTCTGAACCCAGGCCTCAAGAGACCTTGAACATTTCCTCTCTTCCTCTGGATACCAGTCCAGTTACCCCATGACCAAGCCTGTGCTAGTCTGTTGAAGGATGAAGACCAAGACGAGCAAAGACAAGCTGTCCCAGTTGAGTCCCCCTAAACCAGAGAGACTTCAGCTAAGCTGGATGCTGACTGCAGATACGTGGACAAGCCCCATTGCTACAATCTGAGAAGCTGACTCTGACCCAAATTGCTGATATGAAGGATTGCAAGTTAAATAAATGACTGTTGTTTGAGTCACAAAATTTGAGGGTGGTTTGTTACACAGCAAAAGTTAGCTTTTGTGATCAACAAATCCACTGCCATGCCCTTGTAGATGTTAGGATGGATTAATGAGGATCTGTGTATATCTAAAACCAGAGAACCCTTGTTCACAGAAAGATTGTACTTATGACTTAACTTTAGAACAAACTGAATGTGGGGAAAATTCAGATTTGGGGAAAATCGTGAGCTGGTTTTTTAAAGCATAGAAATTAATGTTTTTCTTGAAATTCACATGATCTCTTTTTAAACTGAAAGACAAAGAGTTTGGAAGATTCCATCTACTTGGTTCTAAGTTTCCCAAGCTTTGTAATAAAATTCAGACTAAAAAACAAGTCCAAATATTTTATTCATAATTAATTGTGTATTTATTTATTTATTTGCCAGAATGAGACAGGATATCATTTAGATGCTCAAACCAAACAATACAGCATGCTCCTGGGGTTCACGTCCATTTAAGCTTTCTTGAAAGTTTGAGAACATTCTTTAGATTTCCTTTGATATGGCTCTCTTCTCACTTTTGGTCAAATTAATAAAATTAATATATTCAACCCCAAGTTAAAGAAAAAAAGAATTATTGAACTTTTCTGATTCTTTCTTTGTGAGAATTAAATGTTTTATGTGGGACAGTGGCACAGGACTTAAAATTTTATCAGTAAGGCTAACAACTGGGGGTCCCCAGGTCTAGAGGAACTGGATACTTAAGTCTCGGAACGTTCTGATTGATAGAATGTAATCAACTGTGCAGCTCAGAGCTTTTCTAACATGGCAAAGTCTTGAATGTTGAATCTTATTCCCCACCAAACCCCCAGGTCCAGAACACTATAGTTTACTGCCCTTAGATATTAACCAAATTGCTCTTGATCACAGAGCACCTGTTCTCCCAGGCCCTATCTAGGTCTCTTGGATTCTAGACCTGCATGTTACATTGAAGGCTGACATTAGGCCATCTCTTTCTGCGACCACCTGGACTGACCAGCCGGACTGCTGCTACTTGTGTTCCACTGTGCTCTGACCTAGGAACATCCTAATTTACGAGGTGTTAATGGACTGTTTATACCACTGAAGCCTACAAATTCTGAAATGCAGTGTGGGCCTAATCATCCCACAGTTCATTTATGCTAATCTATTTTAAGACTGGAAGAAAGTACTTAAAGGAAAACTCAGGATTAGGTCCCTTTTTATGTCTATTGATTTCACAGAAAATCGTAGAAACCCCTGTCCTAGCCTACCCAGGATATTTGGTCACTAACCAAGATGTAAATGCCTAGAATTCTCTGTCTCCAGTCCTCTTCAAAGTGAGTCAGACATTTCTGCAAGTGCAAAAATACAATAATGTAAAATATTTTTAAAATATATAAAATTATCCTTTCTCTCATTTATCAATTATTAATGCATATTAAAATGTGGTAAAGGCTATTGTAAACTACCCATTGAATCATCAATAAATGACTACATGAGTATGGATAAACTATATTATTAACAGAACTGACTTTTTAAAATTTTGCTACCAGTTTGGTTTCTAGCATTGAGGACACTGAGTCACCCTTTGCTCTAGAACAGAAGTAGCAGCCAGCATCGCTTCCCTTCCCTCTTCTCCCCTTCTTCCTATCTTGAATAAACAGATGAAGTCTGGAACCCTATCAGTCTTTTTTTTTTTTTTTTTTTAAGACAGTCTTATTCAGTTGCCTGGAGTGCAGTGGTGTATGATCATAACTTACTGCAACCTAGAGCTCTTCGGCTCAAGCTATCCTCCTGCCTCACCTTCCTGAGGTGAGGCTAACTGTAAAAAATATTTTTAGTAGAAACAGGATCTCACTGTATTGCCTAGGTTGTTCTCAAACTCTGGCTCAAGCAATCCTTCTGCCTTGGTTTTCCAAAGTGCTGGGATTACAGGCATGAGCCACCATGCCCAGCTTTCTAGCAGCCATCTTGTAATCAAGAAGCAAGAGGCATGGAGACAAAAGCCAACATCCTAAAAATGGTAGCGTGGAAAGAGAAAAAGCTTGGTCTTTGATGGCTTCATTGCACAACTAGCTGAACCAATGCCAGCAACTGCCCACCTAAGGGCTCCTTATTTTGTGAAAAAAAATGAGTCCCTACCTCTTTAATACAAATGTTATTTGCCACGGAACATAGGAAAAAGTTGACTCATATGACACAATATGAGAACTCAGAGTTATTTAAACAATTTTGAACACTAAAGTAATATCTTATTAGTAGCCTTCACTGGTGACATTGAGGTTTATTTTGGACATACTCTAAGTTAATTATTATACATATACTTAATGAGAACAATATCTTAGTTACGAAGTTTTATTTTAAAATGGATGGCAACTTGTGAACACATCTAGTATATATAATTTTCTCCGCTACAGAAAACATTTTTTTTTTTCTATCAGTGAAGCATTGTTAACATGAGCTAGTTGTTAAGACATGCAAAAAGCCTCAGGAGATCAGGATGGATGCTGTAATTGTATTTGTTGAAACAGAATTCAACTTGTAAATATAATTACCCTTGGCTCTTCAAGTGATCACTTTTCATTTGGATTCCAGTCTGGTCCCTAGAACTTGAAAGTGAGATGAAGAGTTGGGGAGAGGGTTTGAACATTGAGAGGCCATAACAAAGAATGAAAAGGTCTGGGGTTGGTTAGTACAGATCGCAGAAGGGTATAGAACATTTAAAATTAGCCTTCAGATCTATTAAGGGATATTGCTCAGAAAATGAGAGCCAGCTGCGCTCCATCTTTTATGATGAAAACCCCAAATCAAGTGGGCTTATACTTTTGCATCTGGGAATCAGATTAGCCAAAGAGAATTCTCTCCTGGGAGGTGGTTAAATACTAGAGTTGAATATTTAGATAAGGTTTGAGATCTCACTCTCTGGAGAGATTGGCTTAAATTTAACTCTGGGTCTCCGTATATTCTTAGTTAAGCTTCCAAATAACAGAGATGCACAGGATCCCCCATCATCTCCCAGCCGACACCATCGCTCCATTTCCTCGTTAGGGGCATCCATGGCCTGTAAGAGAGCAGCAGGGAAGCAAAGGAGGCCTAGGTGGCGGGCAGGCCCTGGAGCCTTCTAACTGTCTGTCAGGTCCTAGGGAAGTTCCTCCCTCCCTCAGGTAGGAGGGGGAGCAGCTCTCAGTGGATGCACTGATGTCTGGAAGTCATTAAACAAAAACCAGGCTCATTCTCATGTACAAGAGGGTGGTTTCTGTGTGGTCCTGCCTGAAGCCAGTGGTGAGGACTGACTGATTTCTCCAAGTTGGCTCTATGATTTTATCAACGTGAATAATTTGTAAGCTCTGGGCTCTTTTTCTTTTAGTAAACCTTTCCTAGTACTGAGTAAACATCTTTCTTGGGAGGAAAAACAAAGTATTCCGCTCTTATAAAGTGGTCGTGTGCCATACTAGCCTTTAAAAGCATGAGAAGGCTTGGTGCTTGGCTTCCAGTGAAGGGTCTCTTAAGTGCATGAAATAGCTAACTGGCGCCATCTGGAGGGGAAGTGGAGTCTAAACAACAGCGCAAGTTTAAAAAATACTGTTTGACAATGACGTATATGCAAAATTTTAGAATATTTATTTTATGTATTTTTATTTTTATTTTATAATTTTAAGATGGAGTCCTGCTCTGTCGCCCAGTCTGGAGTGCAGTGACCCGGTCTCTGCTCACTGCAACCTCCGCCTCCCGGGTTCAAGCGATTCTCGTGCCCCAGGCCTGCGTAGCACCTGGGACTACAGGAATGCGCCACCACGCCCGGCTAATTTAGAACGTTTTTAAAAATGAAATTTCCTGCCTCTCTCTTCTCCTCTCTTTTCAGAATCCATCCAGACTGATCACAAGGGGGCTGGGGCTTCACGTTCCTATAGAGCCTTAACTTCAGATCTGACATCATATCCAATGGAGGGTATGAGTCAGTTGTGGAGCTTTACTATACATGACACACTCCGTTATCAAATGGCACGATTTGGCATGCCATGTTAATCACATTTGAAATTAATCTCAGAATTACATTGTGTCTCCAAGTGTCATCCACTGATCATCTTCATCAGAATCAACTGGGGTAATTTTGTTGTTGTTGTTGTTGTTGTTGTTGTTGTTGTTGAGACGGAGTCTCGCTCTGTCGCCCAGGCTAGAGTGCAGTAGTGCCATCTCGGCTCACTGCAAGCTCCGCCGGGGTTCACGCCATTCGCCTGCCTCAGCCTCCCGAGTAGCAGGGACTACAGGCGCCTGCCACCACGCCTGGCTAATTTTTTGTATTTTTAGTAGAAACAGGGTTTCACCGTGTTAGCCAGGATGGTCTCCATCTCCTGACCTCGTGATCCTCCCGCCTTGGCCTCCCAAAGTGCTGGGATTACAGGCGTGAGCCACCGCGCCCGACCAGTTGGGGTAATTTTTAAAACTGCAGGTTTATAGACTTCAGTTCAGGCCCTCTGAATCTGAATTTCTTTCATAGTGCATGGGATCAATTAACTAAATAGAAGTAAAATTTGTTTTTTATTTTATCAAACACATAAATAGTGCTTACTATAGGCCAGGCGCTATTCTTAGCACTTTGCAAATATTAATATATTGATGCATTTATTTGGTTTTCTCAACAACCTAGGTGTGTTTATTTTGTTTTGTTTTTTGAGACAAGGTCTTGCTCTGTTGCCCAGGGTGGAGTGCAGTGACATCATCACAGATCACTGCAGCCTCAATCTCCCAGGCTCAAGCAATCCGCCCACCACAGCCTCCTGAGTAGCTAGGACTATGGGTATGTGCCACCACATTTGGCTAATTAAAAAAAAATTTTTTTTTTTTTTTTGAGACTGAGTCTCACTTTGTCGCCCAGGCTGGAGTGTAGTGGCCAGATCTCGGCTCACTGCAAGCTCCGCCTCCCGGGTTTACGCCATTCTCCTGCCTCAGCCTCCCGAATAGCTGGGACTACAGGCGCCTGCCACCTCGCCCGGCTAGTTTTTTGTATTTTTTAGTAGAGACGGGGTTTCACCGTGTTAGCCACGATGGTCTCGATCTCCTGACCTCGTGATCCGCCCGTCTCGGCCTCCCAAAGTGCTGGGATTACAGGCTTGAGCCACCGCGCCCGGCCTAAAAAAAATTTTTGTAGAGACAGGGATCTCACTATGTTGCCCAGGTTGGTCTTGAGCTCCTGGGTTCAAGAGATCCTTCCAACTCGTTCTCCCAAAGCGTTGGGATTACAGGCATGAGCCACCATGCCTGGCTATTATCTATTCTTGACTTGATGAGGAAAGCCAAGGTGAAGGAAGGTGAAGTAACTTGCCCAAAGTCACACAGCTAGTCAGCAGGGGGCAGATCCAGGCAGTCTGGCTGTAGAATCTGGGCTCCTAAACACCCTCCCATGCTGCCTCTCCTATGTTAAAGAGTTGGAAATATTCTTAATTGGAATTAAAAGAAACTTCTACTTTGGTCTTCATTTATTTTTTTTTTCTGTTTGAACCTAAAATAGAAAATATAACTACAGCCTGGTAATGAAAATTTCTATGACATGTTGGTGAATTTTACCAAAATATAAGGGTGAAATTATACCAGTTCTACAAAAACTCTTTCACAAAATTAAAGAGGACAGAATTTTTCCCAATTCATTCTATGAGGCTCGCATTACTGTGATACCAAACCTAGACAAAGACATTTCAAGAAAAGAAAACTACAGCCAATTTCTCTCAAGAACAGAGATGTAAACATTCTAAAAGAAAAAAATCAATGTAAGTTACCATATTAATAAATTAAAAAAGAAAACTCTTAAATTCATCTTAATAGACGTGGAAAAAGTATTAAACAGAATCTAACTTCTATTTCTGATAAAAACTCATAGCAGATTAGAAGTTGCAGGAAACCTCCTCAACTGGATAAAAGGCATCTTTGAAAAATCTACAGCTAACATTGTACTTAATGATAAAAGACCACAAGCTTTCCTCCTCAGTTCAAGAACAAGACAAGGGCATTAATTTACACTGATTCTTTTCAATACCATATTAGGGATTCTAGCCAGTTCAGTAAGTCAACAAAAAGAAGTAAGTACATCTAGATTGAAAAGGAAGAAGCAAAACTGTCTTTAAATCTACAACATAGACACTAGAACTAACGAGACTGGTAATATTGCAAGATACAAGATCAATATGCAGAAATCAATTGTATTTCTATATATTAGCAAATAATAATTTGACATTTAAGAGTAACACTATCTAGAACAGTACCAAAAAATACTTACAGAAAAATCTGACAAATGGTACGCAACATGTGGACAACTGAACATTAGAAAGCATTGCTAAAAGATATTATAGAAGACCCAAATAAATGAAGACTTCATGAGTGGGAAGACTCAACATAGTGAGTCTATAAAATGTCAGTCCTCCCCAGATTGAGCCATAGATTCAATACAATCCCAATCGAAATCTCCACGTGATTTTTTGTAGGCACTGAAGGACTGATTCTAAAATTTATATCATAATGTAAAAGATGTAGAATAGCTAAAACAATTTTTAAAAAGAAGAACAAAGCTAGAGGGTTAGCATTACCTTATTTTAAGATACATAATAAAGCTACAGTAATCAAGACAATGCAGTACTGGCATAAAGACAGACAAACATATCAGTAGAACAGTATAGATAGTCCAGAAATAGACACACACATATATGGATAATTGATTTTCAATAAAGGTATTAAGACAATTCAGTGGAGAAAGGATAGTCTTTTAAGCAAGTGGTGTTGGGACAACTAAATATGCAAAAATAGAGGAGAGGGAAGGAAGTAAAAAAAAAAGCTGGAGAGGGAGGGCAAAAAATCTACATGAACACCAATCCTTGCACCTATATAAAAATGTATATGGCTGGTTCTTTGCACCCATATAAAAATTAATTCTTAATGGATCACAGACCTAAATGTAAAACCTAAAATTAAAAAATTTCTACAATAAAAATCTTTGTGACTTTGGATTAGGCAATGATTTATGAGATATACCATCAAAAGCACAATCTATATAAGAAACAATTTGATAAGTTGGACTTTATCAAAATTCAAAACTTCTGCTCTTTGAAAAACACTATTAAGGTAATCAGGCTGGGCATGGTGGCTCATGCCTGTAGTCCCAGCACTTTGGGAGGCTTAACTGGGCAGATCACTTGAGGTCAGGAGTTCAAGACCAGCCTGGCCAACATGGTGGAACCCTGTCTCTACTAAAAAAAGATAAAAATTAGCTAAGCGTGGTGGTACACACCTGTAATCCCAGCTACTCAGGAGGCTGAGGCAAGAGAATTGCTTGAACCTGGGAGGTGGAGGTTGCAGTGAGCTGAGATTGCACCACTGCTTTCCACCCTGGACAACGAGTGAGACTCTGTCTCAAAAATAAAGTAATGAAAAGACAAAAACAGACTTATCACTAGTTTCCAAATTATGTATCTGTAAATCATCTATCTGATAAAGAACTTATATCCAGGATACACAAGAACTCTCAAAACTTAATAATAGGAAAACAAACATCCCAGTAAAAAAAAATAGGCAAAAGATTTGGACAAAACATTTCATTAAAGAAGATACAAGGACTGCAAATAAGCACATGAGAAAATGCTCATCATCATAGTCTTTGGGGAAATACAAATTAAAATGAGATTCTTCTACGTATCTTAGAATGGCTAACATTTAATAGATTGACTAAGCCAGGCACAGTGGCTCACACTCGTAATCCTAGCACTTTGGGAGGCTGAGGCAGGAGGATTGCTTGAGCCTAAAAGTTTTAGACCAGTCTGGGCAACATAGTGAGAGCCCATATCCACAAAAAAATACAAAATAATAAAAAAATTTTTTTTAATTAGCCAGGAACAGCAGTGTGTGCCTGTTGTCCTAGCTACTTGGGAAGCAGAGGTGGGATGATTGTTTGAACCTGGAAGGTTGAGGCTATAGTGAGCTATGATTGCACCACTGCACCCCAGCCTGGTGACAGAGTGAGACCTTGTCTAAAAAACAAAAACAAAAACAAACAAACAAAAAAACTTCTTCCTTTTTTCTTTCTTCCCTTCTTCCTTCCTTTCTTCTTTTTAATCGGGACAGGGGTTTCACTATGTTGATCAGGGCTAGTCTTGGACTCCTGAACTCAGGCAATCCTCATGCCTCGGCCTCCCAAAGTGTGGGGATTACAGGTGTGAGCTACCATATCTAGCCCTGACAATTTCTTAAAAACTTAAACATATACCTACCATATAATCCAGCCATTTCAGTTCTATTTACCCAAAAGAAAATAAAACATAAGTCCATATAAAGACTTAAACACATTGTTCGTATAAGCTGTATTAATTTTCTATCACTACACAACAAATTACCCCAAAGTTAGCAGGTTAAAACAGCTTACATGGTTGTTGACAGAATTCAATTTCTTGAGTTTGTAGGACCAAGGTCCCTATTTTCTGGTTGACTGTCAGCCAATGGCTCCTCTCAGCTCCTGCAGTTGCCAGCAATTCCTGTTAGGTGGCCTTCCCACATGACAGCTTACTTCTTCAAAGCTAGCAGGAGAATCTCTCTCTAGTTTGCTTAAGATGGAGTCTTAATACGACATAATGTAATGACAGCAGCGTCATCACATCACTTTGCTATGTTCTATTGACTAGAAGACACAGGTTCTATTTACACTCAAGGATTGTGTAAGGGTTTGACTCGTTGTTGGTCATCTTAGGATGGATTTGCCACAGTAACTTTTATATTTGTAATAGTCTCACACTGAAAACAACACAAATGTCCACCAACAGGTGAATGTATAAACAAATTGTGGTATATCCATACAGTAGAATACTACTCAGCAATAAAAATGAATATGGATATACAAAAGATAAAGAAATCTCAACATAATTGTGCTGAGTGAAATCAGCCACACAGCTTGCTTTCTTGCTTTCCTGCTTTTCTTTCTTTCTTTCTTTTTCTTTCTTTCCCCTTCCTTTCTTCCTTCCTTCCTTCCTTCCTTCTTTTCTTTTCTTTTCTTTTCTTTCCTCCCTCCCTCCTCCCCATCCCTCCCTCCCCCTCCCTCCCTCTCCTTCCTTCCTTCCTTCCTTCCTTCCTTCCTTCTTCTTTTTTTTTTTGAGATGGAATCTCACTCTGTCACCCAGGCTGGACTGCAATGGCACGGTCTTGGCTCACTGCAACATTTGCCTCCCAGATTCAAGCGATTCTCCTGCCTCAGCCTCCTGAGTAGCTGGGATTACAGACAACCGCCACCACGTCCGGCTAATTTTTGTATTTTTAGTAGAGACGGGGTTTCACCATGTTAGCCAGGCTGGTCTCAAACTCCTGACCTCGTAATCTGCCCGCCTTGGCCTCCCAAAGTGCTGGAATTACAGGCGCAAGCCACCATGCCCAGCCTGCATAATTTCATTTATATAAAACTAGAAATTGCACACTAATCTGCAGTGACAGAAAGCAGATCAGTGATACTGACTGATCTTATGAAAAGGAACGGCAGGAAATAGGAGCAGGAGAGACGTATTACCACGAAGCAAGGGGAAACTTTTGGGGTGACAGATGTGTTCCCAATGTTGATAGTAGCAGGATTACATGAAGGCATCATATATAAAAACTTAACATCGTACACTTTGAATTGCTCAACTTCTTCTACGTCAATCATACCTCAATAAAGCTATTTTTAAAAACCTAGTGCCTTCTTCCAGAATCAACTCTATCAAGGTATTTCTGCTTGTTATTAAAAGTTCTTTTTTTTGTTACTTTTGAATTCACTCATTTGCTAAGATTTCCAAGTTTATTTTTTAACAGTAAACTCTAACACAGTGAAACAGGAGCTTTTGTTTGAGACATTGTGGCAGCTGTTGGAATGTAGTCCTATATTATTGAGTATCATTAGGATGGAGTCTGTCTGGTTGGCTTCTACTTTGAAGGTTTAATGGGAGAAGCAAATGTGCAAACAGACAATTTCAATAAAATTGAATGGCAGACACATACACATACTACATGGTGCCCACAGAGTGACAGCCAGAGAGCCAGAGAGAGACCCAGCCTGGAGTAGGGTATGTGGAGTGCAGAGAAAACTCTGGAGGTGATGCCTGAGCTGAGTTTTAGGGGCTGAATAGGTGTTAGCCAACTGAAGAGGGGAAAAGGAATTCTCGGTAGAGGAAATGGCATAAGCACAGGCAGGGAAGCAGGAAAATGCTGTTACGTGTGGGGAAGTACAAGGAGTTCAGTAATATTAGACACAATGTTGTAGCCTGAATGTTTGTGTCCCCTTCCAAAATTCACATATTGACACCCTAACCCCCAAGGGAATGGTATTTGGAGGTATGGCCTTTGGGAAATTATTTTGTCACGAGAGTGAAACCCTCATAAATGGAATCTGTGCTCTTATAAAAGAGGTCTAAGAGAGACTCAGAATGTTGTGGTTCTGGTCACAGGGGGATAGCAAAAGTGTAGGTACTACAGTCTGTTGGGACACTACTGTCTGAACTACCAGAGGGAGACTTGGAAATATTTAGCTTGCCAGGAGAGTGCAAAGAGACCAGATACATGTAGTAGAGCTTTCTTTTTTTCATGGGAACTAAAATCAGTTTCCCTAAAAATGAGAGAGAGACCTATTTGATAACTACATCCAAGGTCAGACATATAGATCATTGTGGCATTTTTGAGAAGACATACGTGTGTAGGTATGTAGGCCTCAAAATAGGTCTCTCTGAAGCCACGGCAATAAACACTTCAAAATAAGAAGATGATCAATAATATCAAACATGAGTTTTGGCAGTAAGAAAATCACGGTGATCCCAGCAAATTTTAGTGAAGTAGAATGGAAGATAGATTTCATTGTGCAGTGGATGCAAATGTGAAATGAATGAAAGAAATAAAGAGAGAATGTTAGACTACCATCAATAAATCTGACTGAGAAAAATGAGTGAATAATGGTGAGGTAAGCAGAGATGGGGTCAAAGGCAGAGACATATTTTAGAATAGGAGAGACCCAAGCATACGTATAGGTTGAGACAACATGGCAAAAAGAGACAGAGAAAATAAAGTTATAAGAATACGAGGAGATAGAAGGTCTACTTTATATAAAACTAGAAATTGTGCACTAATCTGCAGTGCCAGAAAGCAGATCAGTGATACTGACTGATCTTATGAAAAGTAAGGGCAGGAAATAGGAGCAGGAGAGACGTATTACCATGAAGCAGGGGGAGACTTTTGGGGTGACAGATATGTTCCCATGTACTCTGGGATAAAACAGAAGGGAAACATTAGTAAATAGTGACATCTCATTCCTTGAATATGGAGGAAACAAGACAAGAAAGCAGGCAGATGTAGGTCCATGTATAGATCCTGCTATTTGAGGTCATGTCCAGCCTCTGAAGCTCTTAATTGCTCCTCTCCTATCCCAGCCTCTTTCTGACCCATTCTCTGCCTGCAAAAACTTGTGTCCAGTAGCCTAACAACTGTGGGAGTGTCACACCATTGATTGGCATATGGCAATGAACATCCCTAACTTTGGTAACTTAGTTCTAAAGAAAGTCAAAGCAACATCTTTACTGATTTGTACTTATATTTGTAATTTGTACTTGCTTGTACTTGCAGTGAGCGGGTGAGAACAGCCTGAAAAAAATGAAATCCAAGTTCTGAGAGTCTTCCAAAATTGCTCCACAACACTGGGCTATGGCAGAGGCTGTTTAGTTTTTTAATCTGATAATGTTCTGCTTAATCTTCTAAAGTATTTGTATTGAGAGTGTTGGTCCAGGAGATTAGCTCTTCCACTTCCTCTTCCCTGGGCTCATCTATGTCATTTTCATATAATGAAGTGTCACTCTTCCACCCCTCCTCTTCTGTTTCATAAATGCTTGTGACACTATTTATTGGAGTTGGTGACTCAAGAAAAATTTCATCTGTGGTGGGAATTATAAAAAACAGAAATTTAATAGACATACAGGAAAAACAATGAAAAGAGTGTTCCTGAATTTGTAGGATAATGCCAAAGACCATCTGAATGAATGCGAGCAATCTTTTGTACACTTTCTAAACTTCATGTTTTATAAGTAACTTTATTTGTCATAAATCATTCCATCTTGCTCAGTCTTTTGATGCTTTGTTAGTTTGTTCATTTAACATATATATTTACTGGGTCCCTGCTAACGGCCGGTTGATGTGCAAGGGAAAAGCTGCTTTGGGAGCACAGGGAGGGAATCACTATGTCTAAGTGAAAACAGACTCGGACTTTGAAACAGGAGGAGCAGTTTGTTAGACAGAGAAGGGAGGTCAGAACATGTTAGAAAGAAGAAACAGCACACATCATATAAGCACAAAGGTATGAGAGGACTTGACAGGGTTAGGGGTGATCAGAGTGGATTCTCCCGCACTTCCACTGTGCCAGGTGCGGTGGCTAAGCAGTCGACAGCTATAATATTATTTAACTCAGACACAACCCTTGTGATGGGCAGGTATTATTATTCTTATTTTACAGATGAGGAAACTAAGGCTGAGTGACCTATAGTAACTTGACCAAAGATATCCAGCTAATAACAAGACTCATCCCAGATCTGTCTATCCACAACCACAATGTTGTAGTATACAGAAAGTTTCGTGGAGCTGGAAGGGAGGCTGAAGCCGGATCAGGAAAGCCTCATATGTCATGCAAAGGACTTTCATTTTTATCTTACAGGCCTTGTAAACAGGGAAATAAACTGATTATACTTTTCAAAAGAAGAATATAGATATAATGTCTATATTTCTAGATGTATATTTCCACACAGCATGGGGACCTTGCTTTCTGGGGATGAACTCTAGCTGGTGCTATTTATGTTCTGTTAACTCTAAAACCTTACTGCATTCTCTCCCATTTTTCCTAGTTGTCACCAGATTCACTGCCGATTATGGGTTCCAGGACAAATTTTGTTTGCCTTATATGTTTATTTCCCTCACTTACATATGAAATAAACTCTGTAATATTTGTTGTCTTCTAATGTTATAGACACAGGCTACAAGTGACTTGTTTTCCTTCTCTCTTTGGTTTATAGAACGATACACAGCGAGGCCAGGCATGGTGGCTTCCACCTGTAATCCCAGCATTTTGGGAAGCCAAGGCAGGTGGATCACTTGAGGTCAGGGATTCGAGACCAGCCTGGCCAACATGGTGAAACCCTGTCTCTACTAAAATATGAAAATTAGCCAGGTGTGGTGGCAGGAGCCTGTAATCTCAGCTGTTCTGGAGGCTGAGGCAGGACAATCGCTTGAACTCAGAAGGCAGAGGTTGCAGTGAGCTGAGATTGACCCACTGCACTCCAGCCTGGGCGACAGAGTGAGACTCCATCTCAAAACAAAACAAAGAGAGAGAGATACACAGAGAGATTTGAGTTTACACAGTTACCATTATCCTATGGGTATCCTGAGGCCCCCAGTGATTTTTAATTTTCATACTTTTGATACTAATATTTAGTTGTAACTAATTTAAAACTAAATTCTGTCTGTGCCTTGAGAAAAGCATCTACTTTATTTTCCATGAACATATTATTGATGGACTAACTCCAGTTCTTTCTAACCATGTTTGGGCCTTTCTGATTCCACATGCTTTTGATTACAAGAAATATACAGCCAAGTCAACCCAGTTTAAACAATAGGAGAATGTTTTATCTCACATAAGATAAAAGCCAGAGTGGAGGGCAGGATTGAATGTTGCGGTGACTCCACAATGTCACGAAGGACACAGTTCTTTTCACTGCTTGCTTTGCTAACTGAGGTGTTGTCTTCATCTTCACAGTGCACAGCAAGAGAGCTACAGCTATTCTAGTAACCACACCAGGTACAGCAACATCCAGAGGAAAAGGCGGTCTTCTCACCAAGAGCTCATTTTTAAGAGTGGATGGGAAAACCATCCCCTAAAGCACCCAGCATATTTCCCCTCAAGGAGGATCCTGTCACATGCCCTTTCTTTTATTTTAATTTAATTTTATTCTTTTTGAGGCAGGGTTTCACTCCTGTTGCCCAGGCTGGAGTACAGTGGCATGCTCTTAGCTCACTGCAACCTCCGCCTCCTGGGATCAAGTGATTCTCCCACCTCAGCCTCCCAAGTAACTGGGACTACAGACGTTCACCACCACGCCCAGCTATTTTTTTAAATTAATTAATTTATTATTATTATTATTATTTTTAGTAGGGATGGGGTTTTACCATGTTGGCCAGGCTGGTCTCGAACTCCTGACCTCAGGTGATCTGCCCACCTTGGCCTCCCAAAGTGTTGGGATTACAGGTGTAAGCCACTGCACCCCACCCCATTTCTAAACTAGTTACTGGGAAGGGAAATGGGATCACCATGATTGGTTGACATGAGTTGCTGGCGTGGAATGAAAGTTGGGAATCAACCACCTTGACTATTTGCCCTCTTACTTCCTGCCCTGTTAAAATCTCCCAGGAAGCATAAAAAGAAACCTGGCTAGATCAACAGAGTATGATGCGAAATAAATATAGAAATGTTTCTTTAGAACATAAAAACATAGATTATTTTGAATTTCTCTCCTCCAGGAAATCTTAAGCTTTATAAATCCCTCTGAGACACCTTGGATTTGGTGGTTGGAATCAGTAATAAAGGAGGGGATTTTGTTACTATGTTAACAAAATAAGTTATGGAAGCACAAATTCTAACTGCCTTATATTTTCCATGCCTTTCTTGGGTTGGATCATGGAAACTCTACCTCTGATAATTTATTTTTTAATTTGAAAATAGTTTAGCTAGTAAAGATATTAAAATCTGTGCTGACTGATGGGCTCTGATGATTGCCAAATGGTTTATCTCTATTCAGTCCTGTTTTCAGTCTGGATTCAGTTAGGAAAACAGAGCCACTACAAGTAACACAAGAGTGAGAGTCTAACACAGGAATTTGGGATTATCCAGGTGTGGGAGGACCCAGGGGAGTGAAGATCTGGAAGCTACAGCTGGAGAATTGAAAAAAGTCGTGATCCTGATGCACGGACATGAGTGGGAAACCAGAAGCTCATGGAGTACAAGGAGCTGCACACATTTAGCCACCCAAAGTGTGACAAAAACGAGGAGTTCATGGGGATATCTGTGCAGCCACCATATCTGTGAAGTGAGGCTGTGGAAAGATGTGTGAAAATGCCGTATCTGAGGAACCCACCATGCCTGATATGAGCAACTTCCCAAGGCTAACGGCCTCGACTTCCCTCCCACCTGCCAAATCTCTGGTGAGTTTCTCCCATTGGCAAACTATGACATGCCATCCTTCTTTGCAAAAGAGAGGCACACAGTTCTTTCCTTTTCTGAGTCACACTTCCCTTTGATATGGTATATAAGTTCACTCTTGCTACATAATAACTCTCTTGCTATATAATAAACAACCACAAAATCTTAGTGACATACAGCAATAGTATTTGTTTCGGTCACATGTCAGCAGATCAATAGGTGGTTGGCTTCTTTGGCTGGGGAATGGCTGGGAAACGTGGCTGGGCAAGCTCAGATCTATGCCTTGAATCTTTCTCTGTGATCAGAGGGCCAGTCCAGGCATGCTCTTGTGATGATGGCAGAAGAGAAAAAGAGCAAGCCAAATCATGCAAACCCTTTCCAAACCCTGGGGGCACACTGCACCCACTAATATTCCATTGATGAAAACATGTCACAAGGAAAAGCTCAAAGTCAAGGTGCAAGGAAATATATTCTGTTCATGTAGGTGGAGCAGGAATGAATATTTCTGAACAATAATCAAATTTACCACAACGTCTCAGGTATACTCTCTTCCAGAGTAGACAGAAAGAAGAGTCTATTCCATGTTCAAAGAGAACAAGGCTCAGCACTGAAGAGCTAACCAGTTTCTGGACATTAAACTTAAAATGTTGCCTCTTCCAGCTTGCCTTTCTTTTTCCCACTCATCATGGGTTTTCACCCTTTTTTCCCATAATCACAAGGCAGATAAAAACATGACAATTTTACTTCATCCTACTATTTACTTACTCATTTTTTAAATGAGCATTGATAGCTACTGTATGCCAACCACTGTGCTGTGGAAGATTGGGAGGTGAGCAGTCCCTTCCCTTAAGAAGCTCACTCGTTTTCAAAGGAGACAGGCAGTAAAAAGAATGATAACACAGCATGCGTGCTGGACAGACTCCCAGGTGGCCCCCAGAATCCCTGCATCATGGTATTTACACCTTAGTGTAAACTCCTCTTTTCTGAGTGAGGATAAGACCCGTGACTTCTAACCAATAAAATATGATGCAAGTGATAAGGTCTCATTCGCATGATGATGTTACATCACATACAACTCCATCTTGCTATCAGACTTGCTCTAAAGACTCTTGCTGGATAAAGTAAGAGGCCATGCTAGGAGAGCCCACATGGCAAGGAACCGTGTGCAGCCCTCGGCAGGTGAGGGAGGTTTCCAGCATATACCCAGCCAGAGCCAGGGCCCTCATTCCTAAAGACAGAAGAAAATGAATTCTGGCCGGGCGCGGTGGCTCAAGCCTGTAATCCCAGCACTTTGGGAGGCCGAGACGGGTGGATCACAAGGTCAGGAGATCGAGACCATCGTGGCTAACACGGTGAAACCCCGTCTCTACTAAAAAATACAAAAAACTAGCCGGGCGAGGTGGCAGGCGCCTGTAGTCCCAGCTACTCGGGAGGCTGAGGCAGGAGAATGGCGTAAACCCGGGAGGCGGAGCTTGCAGTGAGCCGAGATCCGGCCACTGTACTCCAGCCTGGGCGACAGAGCGAGACTCCGTCTCAAAAAAAAAAAAAAAGAAAAGAAAAGAAAATGAATTCTGTCGACAACCTCACTGGGCTGGGAAGCAGATTCCTCCCCCATTCAAACCACTGGGATGAGAATGCAGCCCAGCCGATGTCTTGATTGCAGCTTTCTGAGACCCTAAGCAGAGGATCCAGCTAAGCTGTGCCTGTACTCCAGGCCCACAGAAACAGTAAAATAATAAATGTGTGTTGTTTTAAACCATTCAATGTGTGCTAATTTGTGACACAGCAATAGAAAACAAATAGAGCATGATACAGCTATGGTAGAAATGCCATGATAACCCACAGAGAAAGTTTCCTAGAGAAGATAATACTTGAACTGAATGTTAAAGGATGCTAGGCATTAGAAAGTAAAGAAGGGGAGAGAAGAGCATTTAGAGTAGGGGTAAGAGAAAACACAGTGTGCTGCTCAAGCTTTTTAATGAAATGAGATAGGGAACAAACGATCATGACCCACTAGCTTAGTATAGCATTTAGGGTGTGAAGGGGAGTGGCAGGGAATGTCACTGCAAAGACAGAGATAAGTATTAGAGCATTAAGGATTTTCTGTGTCAAAGAGTCTAAATTTTATCCTGAAGGAAAATGGGAGACAATTAAAGTATTTTAGATCTGGTAAAAACATAAGCAGAGCTGAGCTACAGAGACATAGCTTTGTCACCAGTCTGACAAAGCATAGACAGAAATTACTGTAATCACAACAACTTACCCAAGTGATCTCTTCCACTGGTGAAGATGGTGGGGATGTTGAAAGACACAGATTGCAGAGAGGAGTAGGGAAATCATGGAGAAAGCAAAGAGTAAGGCTGGAGAAGGCAACATTTCCTACCTCGCAGGTACCCTGAAATCTGGAAGAAGGCAGCGTTGAATGGAGAAGGCTGAGGCTGCTAATACAGAGGAGAAAATCTGCGTGGCACACCAGACAAGTAGGAGGGAGAGTGGTCGATACTGAGCAGGGAAAAGAAACTTGGAGATATGGGGGCAGGGCCCTTGGAGAATCACTGAATGAAGGTGATTGCCTGTGCCTGGCATTTATATGCTGTTATGTTTAGTGGCCAGGTGACAGGAAAAAATAGTAACTATTATTTTTTGTACTTTTCAGTTCACAAAGAAATTGTATACACACGGAGTCATTTAGTCATAAGAATCCTGCGAGTTAGGGCAGAATTTTAGCAACTAGCAATTGTTGAACATCTTCCACGTACACAGTAGTAGCTGAGGATGAAAAAACTAAGTTCAGAGGTTGAGTGACCTTTCCATAATAGTACAGAACTGAGATCTGAACCTAAGTTCTCTAACCCCAAATGTCATGCTTTCCCCTCTATACCAGCTGACTTACATGGTAAGTTACCAGCTTACCCCACTGAAGAGTCACTCTCAACCTATCCCAACAAGTAAATGGTAATTTTTAAAAGAGCACAAAAAACAACTCAGCACTGTTTCTTTCTTTTCAGCCATATTGTATATATCTTTGAATATACAATGAGTTTTAGGGATCAGTTTATTAGTGCTCTGTGTGTTTTGGCTGCTTTTTCATATTTTGAAACTTAACCTTAAAATTTCAAATTGTATATCAACCTATTAAAGGGTAGTAAGCTTGGAAATATAAGTAACTCAATTTTGTCAAAGTTCCAATTCCTATGTGAGTAATTTACCAAATTAATTCGGAAAGTCCGAAGAAGTTAAAGCAACCTTAAAAGGAGAACACAAGGATTAGCCCTTACGTATTCCAACTTATTTAAATGGAAAAAAGTTTAAAATTATGCATATTGTGCGTAACATGTTAGTTGCAAAAGCTAAACAAATAGAGTGAATCGATTTACTTTGAGTTGGGCAGAGCTTAATTCCTTCCATTGAGTGTCTGACTTCATGAGGCATTCTATTTTTTCTAGCAAGCCAACACTTGATAACAGAATACCTAGAAAGAGAAAAGAAAATTAAATTCCCAAATGAATTTTGGTAAGAGTATATTTACTTCTGAGAAAAATACGTGAAACAAATGAAATGAAGCATAAAAGTAGAACAATAGGCTTTGAATATGGAACCATTCTGAGTGTTGACTAATTTAATGGTAAAATAAAATTATTTCAGTATGTGCTTTCCAACAGAATAGAAGTTGGAAAAGCAAATGAATATGACATAAGTTTACTATTGTAAAAGTAGTAAAAACATCATGTGGTATAGCAAGGTATATTAGTTTCCTTGGGCCACCTTAACAAATGACCACAAACTTGGTGACTTAAAATAACAGAAATGTATTCTCTCTCATAGTTCTGGAGGCTAAATGTTGGGGATCAAGGTGACAGCAGGGCCTCCCTCCCTTGGAAAGCCCTAAGGAAGAATCTTCTATTGCCTCTTCCTAGCCTCTGCTGGCTGTCAGCAATCCTTTACGTCATATGTCTTATCACTGCATCATTCCAGTCTCTGCCTCCAATGTCACATGACCTTTTCTAGGTGGGTCTCTGTCATTCTACTCCTCTTATAAGGACAACAGTCACTGGACTCAGGGTCCCCCTGAATCTAGTATAGCCTCATCTTAACTAATGACTATTTATATCTACAAAGACCCTATATTGAAATAAGGTCATATACTGAGGTTTTGGGAGGACAGGTGTTTGTTTTGTGGGGACATGATTCAACCCACTACACAAGGGAGAAATTCTATCAGAAAAATTCATGACTCATCCTGGATAAAACAACAGGCTTATGGGAGACATCAATGAGTCGAAGTCAAGCTCTTAGAGCATTTCCTTGGAAAAGGAGTTTACATATGGAAATGAAAAATTTTACAAAATTGTTTTGGGGACGACTACTTTTGGAATACATGATGAAAAGAAAACTTTTGGTAACAAAGTTTTCTTGATGAAAAGTAGGTGGCATAGAAATGTTTTTGTCAAAAACAAGAAATGGGGAAAGGATTCCCTATTTAATAAATGGTGCTGGGAAAACTGGCTAGCCATATGTAGAAAGCTGAAACTGGATCCCTTCCTTACACCTTATACAAAATTAACTCGAGATGGATTAAAGACTTAAATGTTAGACCTAAAACCATAAAAGCCCTAGAAGAAAACCTACGCAATACCATTCAGGACATAGGCATGTGCAAGGACTTCATGACTAAAACACCAAAAGCAATGGCAACAAAAGCCAAAACTGACAAATGGGATCTAGTTAAACTAAAGAGCTTCTGCACAGCAAAAGAAACTACCATCAGAGTGAACAGGGAACCTACAGAATGGGTGAAAATTTTGCAATCTACCCATCTGACAAAGGACTAATATCCATAATTTACAAAGAACAACTTAAACAATTTTACTAGGAAAAAAAACCCCACCCATCAAAAGTGGCCAAAGATATACAAGACACTTTTTTCAAAGAAGACAATTTATTGAGCCACAGACACATGAAAAAAAAAAATGCTATCATTTCATTCACTCTGGTATCAGAGAAATGCAAATCAAAACCACAATGAGATACCATTTCACACCAGTTAGAATGGTGATCATTAAAAAGTAAGGAAACAACAGGTGCTGGAGAGGATGTGGGGAAATAGAAACACTTTTACACTGTTGGTGGGAGTATAAACTAGTTCAACTATTGTGGAAGACAGTGTTGCAATTCCTCAAGGATCTAGAACTAGAAATACCATTTGACCCAGCCATCCCATTACTGGGTATATACCCAAAGGATTATAAACCATGCTACTATAAAGACACAGGCATACATATGCTTATTGTGGCACTATTCACAATAGCAAAGACTTGGAACCCATCCAAATGTCCATCTATTATAGACTGGATTAAGAAAATGTGGCACATATATGCCATGGAACACTATGCAACCATAAAAAAGGATGAGTTCATGTCCTTTGCAGGGACATGGATGAAGCTGGAAACCATCATTCTGAGCAAGCTATCACAAGAACAGAAAACCAAACACCGCATGTTCTCACTCATAGGGAATTGAACAATGAGAACACTTGGACACAGGATGGGGAACATCACACATGGGGGCCTGCCATGGGGTAGGGGGCAGGGGGAGAGATAGGATTAAGAGAAATACCTAATGTAAATGACAAGTTAATGGGTGCAGCAAACCAACATGGTACATGTATACCTAAACAAACCTGCATGCTGAGCACAAGTACACTAGAACTTAAAAGTATATATAAAAAAAGAAATGTTTTTGTCACACAAGTGTACCTCACTTATACAGTACTACCAGAAAGTTCATTCATTTAATAAATATTCATTGAACACTAACCTTGTGCCAGACACTATTTTAGGAGCTAATAATACAGGAAGAACAAGACAGACAAGGTCTCTGACTTCATGGAAGAGACAAAATGAACAAATATAAAATCAAGATAAATCAGTAGTGATACATGCTACAATGAAAATAAAGCCTCCAATAAAATGTTGTGGGAAAGTAGTGACAGCAGACATCCTTGCCTTGTTCCTGACATTTGGGGCAAACATTCTGTTTTTTTAGCATTATATATGATTCTGGCTATAGTTTTTTCATAAATATGCTTTATCAGGTAGAGGAAGTTCTTTCCTATTCTTAATTTACTGAGAGGTTTTTTTTTCCAGTGTATGAAAATCTTTTATTTAACTCTCTCCCATCTTTGAGAGATTTTAATTTTAATTTTACATGAAAAGTTTGTTTGGGTGAAATTCACATAACAAATAATTAACCTTTTTTATCTTCAACTTTTATTTTAAATTCAGGGGTACATGTACAGGATGTGCAGGTTTGTTACATAGGTAAACGTGTGCCATAGTGATTTGCTGCACAGATCATCCCATCACCTAGGTACTGAGCCCAGAATCCATTAGCTATTCTTCATGATGCTCTCCCTCCCCAACACACCCCCCTCACCAACAGGCCTCAGTGTGTGTTGTTCCCTGTCATGTGTCCATGAGTTCTCATCATTCAGCTCCCACTTCTAAGTGAGAACACAAGGTGTTTGGTTTTCTGTTCCTGTGTTAGTTTGCTGAGGATAATGGCTTCCGACTCCATCCATGACCCTGCAAAGGACATGATCTCGTTCCTTTTTATGGCTGCATAGTATTCCATGTGTATATGTACCACATTTTCTGTATCCAGTCTATCATTGAAGGGCATTTGGGTTGATTCCATGTCTTTGCTATCGTGAATAGTGCTGCAATGAACATAGGCATGCATGTGTCCTTATAACACAATGATTTATATTCCTTTGGGTATATACTCAGGATTTGAATTGCTGAGTCAAATAGTATTTCTGCCTCTAGGTCTTTGAGGAATCACCCACACTGTCTTCCACAATGGTTGAACTAATTTACAAACCTACCAACAGTGTAAAAGCATTCCTTTTTCTCTGCAACCTCACCAGCATCTGTTGTTTTTTGACTTTTTAATAATAGTCATTCTGACTGGCATGAGATGGTATTTCATTGTGGTTTTGATTTACATTTCTCTAATGATCAGTCAAGTTTAGCTTTTTTTCATATGTTTGTTGGCTGCATGTATATCTTCTTTTGAGAAGCTTCTGTTCATGTCTTTTGCACATTTTTTAATGGTTTTTTTTTTCTTGTAAATTTGTTTAAGTCCCTTGTAGATGCTGGATAGATGTCAGATGGATAGATGGCAAAAATTTTCTCCCTTTCTTTAGGTTGTCTGTTCACTCTGATGATAGTTTCTTTCACTGTGCAGAAGCTCTTTAATTAGATCCCATTTGTCAATGTTTGCTTTTGTTGCAATTGCTTTTGGCATTTTCATCATGAAATCTTTGCCCGTGCCTATGTCCTGAATGGTACTGCCTATATTTTCATCTAGCGTTTTTATAGTTTTGAGTTTTACATTTAAGTCTCTAATCCATCTTGAGTTAATTTTTGTGTAAGGTGGAAGGAAGGGATTCACTTTCAATTATCTGCATATGGCTAGCCAGTTTTCCCAGCACCATTTATTAAATAGGGAATCATTTCCCCATTGCTTGTTTTTGTCAGATTTGTTGAAGGTCAGACAGTTGTAGGTGTGTGGTCTTATTTCTGAGTTCTCTGTTCTGTTCCATTGGTCTATGTCTCTGTTCTTGTCCTAGTATCATACTGTTTTGGTTACAGTAGCCTTACAGTGTAGTTTGAAGTTGGGTGGCATGATGCCTCCAGCTTTGTTCTATTTGCTTAGGATTGTCTTGGCTATTTGGGCTCTTTTTTGGTCCATACAAATTTTAAAATAGTTTATTCTAATTCTGTGAAGAATGTCAATGGTAATTTAAAGGGAATAGCATTGAATCTATAAATTACTTTGGGCAGTATGGCCATTTTCGCAATATTGATTCTGTCTATCCATGAGCGTGGAATGTTTTTCCATTTGTTTGTGTCCTCTGATTTTTTTGAGCAGTGGTTTGTGGTTCTCTGTGAAGAGGTCCTTCACTTCCCTTGTTAGCTGTATTCCTTGGTATTTTATTTTATTTTGTAGCAATTGTGAATAGGAGTTCATTCATGATTTGGCTCTCTGCTTGCCTGTTGTTTGGTGTATAGGAATGATAGCAATTTTTGCACATTGATTCATTGATTTTGTATCCTGAGACTTTACTGAAGTTGCTTATCAGTTTAAGAAGCTTTTGGGCTGAGATGATGGGGTTTTCTAGACATAGGATCACGTCATCAGCAAACAAAGATAATTTGGAGATAACTTCCTCTCTTCCTATTTGAATACCCTTTATTTCTTTCTCTTGCCTAATTGCCCTGGCCAGAACTTCCAATACTATGTTGAATAGGAGTGGTGAGAAAGGGCATCCTTGTCTCGTGCCAGTTTTCAAGGGGAATGCTTCCAGCTTTTGCCTATTCAGTGGTTCTGTTTAGGTGATGAACCACATTTATTGATTTGTGTATGCTGAGCCAAACTTGCATCCTAAGGATGAAGCCAACTTGATCGTGGTGGATAAGTTTTTTGATGTGCTGCTAGATTCAGTTGGCCAGTATTTTATTGAGAATTTTTGCATCAATGTTCATTAGGGATATTGGCCTGAAGTTTTATTGTTTCTTGTTGTATCTCTGCCAGGTTTTGGTATCAGGATGATGCTGGCCTCATAAAATGAGTTAAGGAGTAGTCTCTTCTTTTCAAATTTTTTTGGAGTAGTTTCAGTAGAAATGGTACCAGCTCTTCTCTGTACCTCTGGTAGAATTCAGCTGTGAATCTGTCTGGTTCTGAGCTTTTTTTTTTTTTTTTGGTTCTACCAATGGTGGAACTCATTGGTCAATTCAGGGATTTGATTTCTTCCCAGTTCAGTCTTGGGAGGGTGTGTGTGCCCAGAAATTTATCAATTTCTTCTAGATTTTCCAGTTTGTATGCATAGAGGTGTTTATAGTATTATCTGGTGGTTGTTTGTATTTCTGTGGGATCAGTGGTGATATCTCCCTTATCATGTCTGACTGTGTTTATCTGATTCTTCTCTTTTCTTCTTTGTCTAGCTAGTGGTCTATTTTATTACTATTTTTTTTCAAAAACACAGCTCCTGAAGATTGGTCGATTTTTTTAAGGGTTTTTTGTGTCTCTATCTCATTCAGTTCCACTGTGATCTTGGTTATTTCTTATCTTCTACTAGCTTTGGGGTTTGTTTGCTCTTGGTTCTCTAGTTCTTTTAGTTAGGATGTTAGAATGTTAACTTGAGATCTTTCTAGCTTTTTCCTGAGGGCATTTAGTGCTATACATTTCCCTCTCAACACTACTTTAGCTGCATCCCAGAGACTCTGGTATATCATCTCTTGGTTCTCATTTGCTTCAAAGAACTTCTTGATTTCTGCCTTAATTTCATTATCTACCCAGGAGTCATTCAGGAGCAGGTTGTTCAATTTCCATTTAGTTGTGTGGTTCTGAGTAAATTTCTTAATTTTGAGTTCTAATTTGATTGTGCTGTGGTCTGAGAGTCTGTTATAACTTCAGTTCTTTTGCATTTGCTGAGCAGTGTTTTACTTCTGATTATGTGATGGATTTTAGAGCAAGTGCTGTGTGGCCATGAGAAGAATGTATATTTTGTTGTTTTGGGGTGGAGAGTTGTGTAGATATCTATCAGGTCCACCTGACCCACAGCTGAATTCAGGTTCTGAGTATCTTTGTTATTTCTCTGTCTTGATGATCTGTCTAATATTGTCAGCGGGGTGTTAAAGTCCCCCACTATTACTGTGTGGGAGTCTAAGTCTTTTTCTAGGCCTCTAAGAACTTGCTTTATGAATCTGGGTACTCCTGTATTGGGTGCATATATATTTAGGCTAGTTAGCTCTTGTTGTCAAATTGAACCCTTTACCATTGTGTAATGCCCTTCTTTGTGTTTTTTGATCTTTGTTAGTTTAAAGTCTGTTTTCAGAAACTAGGATTGCAACCCCTGCTTTTTTCTGTTTTCCATTTGCTTGGTAAATTTTCCTCCATCCCTTTATTTTGAACCTATGTGGATCTTTGCGTTAAGATGGGTCTCTTGTAGACAGCATACCGATGGGTCTTGGTTCTTTATTCAGCTTGCCACTCTATGTCTTCTATTTGGGGCATTTAGCACATTTGCATTTAAGATTACTATTATTATGTGTGATTTTGATCCTGCCATCATGATGCTAGCTGGTTATTTTGCAGACTTGTTTATGTGATTGCTTCATAGTGTCACTGGTCTGTATGCTTCAGTATGTTTTTGTAGTGGCTGGTAATGATTTTTCCTTTCCATATTTAGTACTTCCTTCAGGAGCTCTTGCAAGGCAGGCCTGGTGGTGATGAATTCCCTCAGCATTTGCTTGTCTGAAAAGGATCTTGTTTATCCTTCTGTTATGAAGGTAAGTTTAGGCAGATATGAAATTCTGGGTTGGAAATTCTTTTCTTTAAGAATGTTGAATATTGGTCCCTAATCTTTTCCAGCTTGTAGAGTTTCTGCTGAGAGGTCCACTATTAGTCTGCTGGGCTTCCCTACGGGTGACTTGGACTTTCTCTGTCTTCCCTTAACATTTTTTCCTTCATTTCAACCTTGGAGAATCTGATGATTATGTGTCTTGGGGTTGATCTTCTTGTGGAATATCTTACTGGGTTCTCCGGATTTCCTGAATTTGAATATTTGCCTGTCTTGCTAGGTTGGGGAAGTTCTCCTGGATGATATTCTGAAGTATGTTTTCCAACTTGGTTCCATTCTCCCCATCTCTTTCAGTAACCCCAATCAGTGGTAAGTTTGGTCTCCTTACATAATCCCATATATCTAGGAGGTTTTGTTCATTCCTTTTCATTCTTTTTTCTCTGTTGTCTGCCTATCTTATTTCAGAAAGATAGTCTTCAAGTTCTGAAATTCTATCCTCCACTTGATCTATTCTGCTATTGATACTTGTGATTGCATTGTGAAGTTCTCATGTTGTGTTTTTCAGCTCCATCAGGTTGGTTATGTTCCTCTCTAAACTGGGTATTCTGATTATAAGCTCCTGTATTGTTTTATCATGATTCTCAGCTTCTTTGCATTGATTTACAACCTGTTCCTTTAGCTCAGTGAAGTTTGTTATTACCCACCTTCTGAAGCTTACTTCTGTCAATTCAACTATCTCAGCCTCAGCCCAGTTCTGTACCCTTGCTGGAGAGGTGTTGCAGTCATGTGGAGGAGAAAAGGCACTCTGGCTTTTTGAGTTTTCAGCATTTTTGCATTGACTTTTCTCATCTTTATGGGCTTATCTACTTTCAATCTTTGAGGTTACTGACCTTTGAATGAGGTTTTTGTGGGGTCTTGTTGTTTTCTGTTTGTTTGTTTTTCTTTTAACAGGTAGGCCACTGACTGTTAGCAAACGTAGCACTGCTATGGTTTGCTGGAGCTCCACTCCAGACCCTAGTTGCCTCCACTTTTCCTGTACTTGGAAGTATCACCAGTGCAGGCTGCAAAATAGCAAAAATGGCAGCCTGCTCCTTTCTCTGGAAGCTCCATCCTGGAGGGGTACTGACCTACTGCAGGCCCAAGCACTCCTGTAGGAGGTGTCTGGAGACCCCTGTTGGAAGGTCTTACCCAGTCAGAAGGAACAGGATCAGGGACCCACTTCCAGAAGCCATCTGGCTGCTTTTTGGTAGAGAAGGTGTGCTGTGCTGGGGGGCACCCTTCCTCATCCGGACCACCTGGCCTCCCCAGAGCCAGCAGGCTGAAACAGCTGAGTCAACTGAGCCACAGAGATGGTGGCCACTCCTCCCCCCAGGAGCTCCATCCCAGGGTGAGATCAGAGTTCTGTCCAGATAAGCCTGGCTAGAGTGACTGAAAGCCCCCTACAGGAGGTAGTGGAAAGGAATGGACTGGAATCCTGCTTAAAGAAGAGGTCTGGACACAGTCTGGTAAAGCAGGTATGTTGTGTTGGTGGGGAGACCCCTTCTCGTCTGGAATGCCTGGACTCTCCAGAGCTGGCAGACTGGCATGCTGAGTCAACAGAACTGCAGAAATAGTGACTGTCTTTTCCCCAGGAACTCCCTCCTGTCTTAAGCAGACTCAGCCTATTGCTGCTGGTTGGCTGGAGCTCCAAGCTAGTGGGTCCCAACTTGTGAGGTGCTGTGAAAGTGGGACCCCCAGGACAGTGCTGCTTGGCTCCCTGGATTCAACCCCCTTCCTAGGGGAATGTATGGATGGATCTGGTGCCTCACTGGGGGATTCTAGGACCAGATTATGTAAAACATCTGGGTCTCTGTGTGTGTGCACGACTGTTCTGCTGAGATTACATACAGCTCTGTATATTGGACCCAAGGCCCTGGTAGCAGGGGCTCATGAGGGGATCTCCTGATCTGCGAGTTGCAAAGATCCATGGGAGAAGCATGGTTTCCTGGGTGGGGTCACACAGTCACTCACCGCCTCCCTTGTCTTGGGGTGGGGATTTTGTTGGCTTCACGCCGCTCCCGAGTGGGCTCTTGCCTCACCCTGCTTTTCTTTGCTCTCCACAGGTTGCACTGATTGCCTGGTCAGTCCCAATGTGAGAACCTCGATACTTCACTTGAAGGTGCCAAATTCACTCCCTGCTCTGAGTTTTTTCTTTTTTAGATTGGGAATGGATACTGAATTTCTTTTCATCTATTGAGAGGATCATATGGTTCTTCTTTCTTATACTAATTTACATTGTTTGCATTTTTCAAGTGTTAAACCAAGGTTGCATTTCTAGTATAAACTCCATATAGTCAAGATGAATTATCATAGTTATTTATAATTATTTATCATAATTAATCATGATCAAGTATAGTTTATATCAGGAATGTAATCTTGATTTAACATTCAAAAAACTAACAAATTTTAAAACTATATTATACATGTTACACATATATTTAGATTAAATATACTAAAATTATTGCATATATGTCTATATTGATCTGTAATTTTCATGTGATGTCTTTGGTTTTGTTATTGAGGTAATGCTGACTCTGTAACATGTGCTGGGAAGTGTTTCCTTCTATTTTCTGAGTTTGCGTATATTAATGTTTTCCTTAAATGTCTGGGAACATTCTCCAGTGAAGCCATCTGGGTTTAAAGTTGTCTTTGTGTGAAGGCTTTTAACTATACATTCCTTTATTAGATATAGGATTACTCAGGTTATCCATTTCTTTTTAAGTGAGCCTTGGTAGCTGTTGCCTTTCAAGAAATGTGTTCATTTCAACTATGTGGTTGGATTTATTAGTCAAAAAAAGTTTTTATTTTACCTTCATTTTAGAGAGATCTTTTCACTGGTTATAAAATTCTATGTTTAATAATTTCTTTCAAGCACTTTGAAGTTGTCATTTATTATATTTTGACTTGCAAGGCTTCTGACGTGAAGTTTTTGCTTATTCTTATCTTTGCTCCTTTATGTGTAACATGTGGGGTTTCTTTTATCCTTTCCTACTTTTAAGATTTTCTCTTCATTTCTCAGTTTCAACAATTCAATTATGATGTGCTTTGGTATGGCTTCTTTATATTTCTGTTTCTTGGGATTCATTGAACTTCTTGGTCTGTGAATTTGCAGGCTTCATCATATTTGGAAAATTTTGAATCATAATTATTTCTTCAAATAATTATCTTCAAATATCTCTCCCCTCCTCTGGAACCCCATTTATATGTATCTTATACCACTTGATATTGTCCCACAGCTCACTGAGGCTCTTTTGTTTCTTTTCAGTCTTTTTTCCTATCTTTTTAAAAAGAGATTATATTGCTACTCTTTCAAGTTCATGGGTCATTTCTTCTGCAGTGTCTAACTTGCTGTTCTTCCCCTTAAGTAGATATATTTTTAAATATTTGATTAATTTTTATCTCTAGATATTCCACTGGTCTTTTGTATATCTTCCATTTCTTTCATCATATACATGTTTGTCTTTAGATACTTGAGTATATTTTATAAGATGTATAGTAGCTGCTTTAAAGCCTATATCTGTTAATTCTATCCTCTTTATCACTTATGGATCTATTTGTATTGATTTAATTTCTTTTGGTTATGGGTCATATTTTTCTGCTTATTTGTACGACTGGTGATTTTTTTTGTTTGTTTTTGAGACAGAGTCTCACTCTGTCACCCAGGCTGGAGTGCAGTGGCATGATCTTGGCTCACTGAAACCTCTGCCTCCCGGGTCCGAGCGATTCTCCTGCCTCAGCCTCCTGAGTAACTGGGATTACAGGTGCCCACCACCTTGCCTGGCTAATTTTTTGTATTTTTAGTACAGATGGGGTTTCACCATGTTGGCCAAGCTGGTCTTGAACTCCTGACCATCTGCCTGCCTCGGCCTCCCAAAGTGCTAGGATTATAGGCGTGAGCCACCGCACCCGCTGACTGGTGATTTTTTAATGGGATGCTGGACGTTGTAAATGTTAGGTTGTTAGGTGCTAAATTTTGTTATGTTTCTTTAAATCTGATTGTTCTTCATTCTAGCACACAGTTCAGTTTTTTGTGAAAATCAGTTTGATGCTCAATATGGCCCTACTATAAAGCATAGCTCTTCTAAATTCTAGTCAATGTCTGTTAAATTATAATGTCTCTCCACTCTAGCTGGCAGGATTTCCAGCTCTTTGTGAGGCTTGTGTAAGTTTTAAAAAGCCATTAGGATTTTATTTTCCTCAGGGCAAATATGATTTTAGAAAACAACAGAACTTGATTTATACCTTTTCTTCTCTATTGACAAATCTTTGTCTTCAAAAAAACATATAAGCAGTATTTCCTTCTTCAACCATTTGCCTTTATATAATTAAAACCACAAATTATAAAACAAAATTTTAATGTTACTAAAAAATGCAAATCAAATGACTGTGAAGTAAAATGTCGTAATATTAAGTAAAAAAGAAAAGTAAAATGAAAAACCCTAATGCTTGTTCATTTTTTAATTTCTCACATGGATTGGTGCACCATAAATTGCAACATGTTCTTGAAAAGGAGCTTTACATGTGTAAGAAGAAGAATAAAACTTACTGTATCCTTCCATTAGTAATTTGACTTTTGGCAACATTTTCTAAGGGAAGTTTTTTGCTTCCTTCTCATTCCTGCCTTTTTCTGATAAAATACAGTCTCTTACGACTCCGGGGAATACAGCCCTTCCCGCCTTAAGCCTGCTCAGACAGAGAACCTGAGCAGGACCTAAGCCAACCCATGTATCGGATTTCTCTGGTCACAGGGAGGGGGACTGAGGGGCGAGAAAGAGGGACAGGAGAGGGAGGAAGGCCATAGAGGGAGAAAGAACCCCTTAAAATGTGGGAGCACAACACCAAGGAAAGAGTTCTCTTAAGAAAAAATCATATGTATTTGTGACTCATATTAAAACTGTCTTAGTTCATTTAGTGTTGCTACAAATACCTGCGAGTGGGTAATTTATAAGGAAAACAGGTTTATTTAGCTCACAATTCTGCTGACTGGAAGACTAGGCATCTGGTAAAAGCTGTTTCCACTCACGGCAGAGACGAAGGGGAGCCCGTGTGTGCAGAGGTCACGTGGCGAGAGAGGAGGCAAGAGAGGGAGGGGAAATGCCAAGCTTTTGTGTGTGTGTGTGTGTGTGTGTGTGTGAGACAGGTCTTGCTCTGCACCGCGGCTGGAGTGCAGTGGCACAACCATGGCTCACCGCAGCCTCGACCTACTGGGCTCAAATGTTCCTCTCACCTCAGCCTCCCACTTAGGTAGGACCACAGGCATGTGCCACTATGCTTGGCTAATTTTTTAATTTTTTGTAGAGATGGGGGTCTCACTGTATTGTTCAGGCCGGTCTCAAATACTGGCTTCAAGCATTCTTCCTGCCTTGGCCTCCCGAAGTGCTGGGATTACAGGCTTGAGCCTCCATTCCCAGCTGCCAAGCTCTTTTGAACAACTGGCACTCCCGGGAACTAATGGAGAACTTACTTATCCGCCATACTCCTCCGCCCTCCTGCCCTGCCCAAGGGAAGGCATTAGTCTCTTCATAAGGGACCTGCCCCCGTGACCCAAACACCTCCTATTTTCCAACACTGGGGATCAAATATCAACATGAGATTTGGGGAACATCTAAACTAGCACCATATATGTTTGTGACTCATACTAAAATTCCTCTTTTTAAGGAGCGAGGAAGGGAGAAGCCCTAAGCCACGGTGTTTATAGTAGGAGTGGTTCCACTGGATTTTGTGCTACAACCAGAAATCGGTGGTAACATTTTGAGGCTACACTGGAGAGAGAAATTGATGGAATGAATTATATCCATAAGAGGGAACCAATAAAGAATACTGAATTCATAAAAATCAGCTGAAGGAACGGAGTGTGTTTATTCCAAAAAAGAGACGTAAGAGGAGGTAGGAGAAAGACATGATAACTATCTTCTGAGGCTTCCAGGGCAATTTCACAAAGCAGAAATGGCCTTATTTGTGTGGTTTCCAAGGACAAGTGGCAATATTTTCTTTTCTGCCTTAATAGCTTCCTTTGAATCCTGCCTTCCACCAATCCCCAAAGCCATCTCTAGGTTCTCAGTGTCTGACATGGTGCCTGGTATACTAATGCCAGCTTGATTTAAGGAAAAAAGCGTGGCTTGTGGTATCTGGCAGGCCTGCATTTGAATTTCAGCTTTGTTACTAAATATATAACCTTAGGGAATTTTCTTTAACCTTTTCTGCACACCTTCTTTATGAAATGGAGATAATTTCTCATTTCTGGAATGGTTGACTATCAAAAGGTGTTAGATATAAGCTAGAACTGAAGAGGATTAGAGCTATTTAATGCTTCTTGAATTACCAAGCTTCCTATCTTTAAAAACATCCAAGCAGAGACTAAATAGTTGCTTGGCAAAAGTCATTTTTTCCTAAAGGATTTTCCCCCCTTTGTTTATAATTTTTCCCACGCCTGTATTTAATACAGGCAATGTCCATTCTAATGCTAATTCACTTATTAACCACAAGATGGCAGTCAAGGTTTAATTTTGGGGAATAAACCAAGCTGGCACTACTTAAAAATGTATTAAATATATAATTATGGAAACTTATAAAAATCATGTTTAAATTACATAACCAGAAAGGACAGCACAAACATATATTAAAAGAATCTACTCAGCATGAATATTTTCCATATAAAGGGGATCAAACATAGGTATACCAAAAGAAAGATTACTTATCTTTTGTGAGTTAAAACATGCTCACAAAATCAGACACCAAAGAAATGCAGAAAAAATATGGACTAGCCCCTTAATTTAAAAGACAGGACAAGTAAGTCCAGAGTATGATTTACAAATATAAGAAAGTTTTTTATTGGTATTTGATATTGCACAGATGTTCTTTTTTTACATATAAGAAAAAAAGAACTAACATTGTTTCATAATAGAATTTAATATTGAGAAAAAACACGACTTTTCCACAAAAGGTAGACTTGATTGTACTTGCAATTGGGTAGGCAATATTTTTACACTTACCTGAACAATTTAAACTTTTAATAAGTACATATTAGGAGGCAAGTAAGAAACAGTTTAAATTTGCAAATAAAATTTATGTTTATCAATAACCTGAGGAAAACTCGCTAATCTCTGTGCCTCCATTTCTCTCCTGGTAAACGGGGGATAATATCTGTCTCTACCTTTACAGAATGTCTGGAGCATCAGGGGTTGGGGGATGGTCTTAGGGGTGGTCATCCATTGTAAAGGAGGTTAGGAATCAGGTCTTGGGCTGTCAGCAAGGCAAGCAAAGTGGTCTGACTTGGAGTACTGGTTGATTTGTTGTGGCTTGGAAGGAGGCTGATGGGTATTATTGTGGGTTACACTTACACACGCGACTGTCAACTCCACAGGATGGCCAGCATGAATTACGAAATGAAGGGAGAATACCGGGCAAACAGGAAGTACTCAGCCATGTTAGTTCCGGTTCCCTCCATACCTCCTCGGTATAAACAAGAATCAATATTCTTTTCTAAAGCGACACCGAATGTAAACCGCCACCAGAACCGATAAGTTTTATTTAGACAACTTGCTAGCTGCCAAAGCTTAGAATACTGATAAAGATTTTTCTGTTGTCACAGAAGCAATCATTAGCTAGAGTATGGCACAAACATAGTTTTATATGTGCATAACCAAGAACACTCAAAAGAAAAGCTTTCATTGCTTTCTGATTTTATATCTTTTACTATTTCTCTGGAGAACTTAAATATAAACTACTGATTAGATTACAGATTCATATCCTTTAGCGGAAATAAAGCATTTTCATAAATACAAAAGACACTCAAGGCAATAGGAAAGAAGAAAGGCCTTAGAAAGGAACACCATACCAAATAATTGATTAATGAATATTTATGAGCTGCTTATAATGACAATGTTTCTATTAATAGTAACAAAGACTTGCCAAATTAGAGATTTTGCATAAAACATTCATGACAGCCATTTACATTTCCAGTTTTCAATCACTGTTTCCAACTACACCTTAGAACTCCCAAAATAGAACCCTAAATCTTTACATTACGATGAACCTTAAAAGTCTGCAACTAAATTTTATTTTTCTAAAATTAACTGCCTTCACTTTTAATCCTAATACTAATTGAAAAAAACAGGGTGTGAACGCATCTTTCGACTAACATTAATTGAGTGCCTACTATTTGCCAGGCACATGCTAGATACAGAGAATGCAAAGGGACACTCACATCCTTGCCCTGGTCCCTCTTCATGAACAGATGAATTTCCACATCACACATGCTGAAAGACATTGGAACAGAGAATATGGAGAGAGAGGATGAGGTAACTGTGAATGCCTGAGCTTGTCAGTGACTGTCTCCACAGAAAGACATTTGGTTCAGCTCTTCACACCACCTTTGTGAAGTATTTCACCAGGCAGAAGAAATGATGGAGGTGGAGTAGAGAAGGAAAAAGAACCAGAGGCATATAGGAACTACAATAAACGTGGTTATGACAGGTGTTGTTTTCTAACCTGAGAAAAGACAAATTTTACATGTTTCCAACAGATTGTTTTTATTCTCTGAAAAGTTGGGTGGCATGAACTTTCATCTCCTCCTCTCCCCAGGAACTAAAATGTATCGAATGCCTATGTGTGATGCTATATTAATTTTTATTATATATATATAACTTAT
>NW_016806642.1:5180879-5300571 GCF_001698545.2 Rhinopithecus bieti
TATATAACTTATATATAATGTATATTATATATACATTATATATAATTTTTTATTTATATCTCTTGAATGAAATCATATATTTATATCTCTTGAATGAAATCTATATATAAAATAATAAGTGTCAAATGCAAAACAACTTTGCAAGGTAGGTAAGGTTATCTCCATTTAACAGATAAGAAAACAGATTAGGAAAGAATTTCTCCAAGATCTGTCTGACTCTGAAGCTCATGCTCTTCCCCTATCCTGCTTCCAAAGAAAGATTTTTCATCTGAAAATGGAATGAGGGCCACAGTAAAGTTTTAAAAGCATGAATAATAACGAACTTTATGAGTGCTTACCGTGCACCAGATACTGTTTGATGCATTTTACATATATTTATTTGATCCTCACACCTTCCCTGGGAGGTAGGTACACTTATTACTGCCACTTAACAGATAAATCTGGGGCACAAAAAAAATCAGTGACCTTGCTCAAGGTCACAGAGCTGGTAATTGGCAGAGCCAAAATTCAAATCCAGACAGTCTGGCTCCAGTGCCCCTGCGCTTAAGAGCTCCACATTCCACCTTTTAACTAACCAAATCCTAGCTCTAGACCAGCAGCAAAGACCTCGCTGATCCGAGGCAGAAGGTACAAAGTGGTAAAGAGGTCTTAGGTCCCCAAGTAATTGTAAGAAAAGAGAATTCAGTGCGGCTTAAGAATAGGGTATTGATTGATGAGGGTAGGGAAGGAAGTAGCAGGAGAGACAGGTTTCTCTTTTTCTTCAATGCTATGCAAATAAAGGGTTCTCAATTTACATTTCCTGTTTTTGTGAAATAGGAAATTGCAGCGTGAGGAAAGCATTTTCAAAGATTAAAAACTGAGATATGCATAATATGGCGTGCAGAATATTACTAATGTGCATAGATCCCCAAACATTTTCTACTTGATTCTCTGTGAATTGTCCTCTTTATCATACCCCATGTATTTTGACGAACACGACTTTTGATAATTTGAAAAGAAGTTTAATTTTGCCATTCTTTAGATTTTTTTAGATTTTACTATACCTCTAACATTTGCATAGTCAATATTTATGCCACAATAAAATGCAGATAAATGTAATATATTTTTAAAACTATTTAAATAGTGGGGTTTTTGACTAATCAACACCAGCGTTTTGAAGCAGCAAATACCATTTGATCTAAATATATTCTCATCAACCACCAGATGGCATAAGGTGTGAGGGTTTTATTTTGACAGGGTCACTATGCACATGATAATTTGACCTGTAACTTTGAAATAATGTATTTGGAAAAATGTTCCAGCACTCAAACAGCTCACAATTATTTTAGCCATATGTAGAAGTGGATGGATAAATTGAAAATGACATGATTCTACTTTTTCTAAATTTTGGGGTTCTGCGGGATGTTGGCATTACATAATGAATCGATGATCAAACAAAAAAAACAGTTCTGTTAAAGGAAATAAAAAAGAAAGTCACGTCAAAGCAAAATTAACCTTATATTCTAAGCAGGTTTCTTCAACTCTAAAAGAAACTTAAAATATGCCTTTAAGAAAAAAAACATGCTTATACTCCTTCAAATTTTGCTTGATAAAAACTTCCTACTCCCTGTAATTTACCCTGCAAGCAGAAAAGTATATCCAATGCAAAAGCTCTTCTCTACTTTAGCTTGAAAGTTGTTACAGAATCAACAGAAGAAAGAAAATACAACCGAAAAACTCAGTCTGAACTATATGGTGCTAAAGGATAGGGAAGTATATTTTAATATACTCAATGAAAGTAATATATCAATTCCTCAATTGTTTCACAAATTCAAAATACAGCACATTATCTTTATTCATCATATATTTCCATCTAGAAAAGAGGGCACATGGTTAACAGTAAATTGAAGAGTTAAAAAAATTGAGATAAATAAGACAAATGCAAAGAATAGGATCTTTAATTCCCCTATCTTTATGGTAGCACACTCATTGAGTACCTTGGAATAAGCACACCAGAACAAATGACTAGCACAACACAGCCAATACCACAGAACTGAAATGGCATCTTTACTCTAACATGATGAAGCAGAAATACTGCCTTCAGGGGTCAAGAGACCAAAGATGAGATTAAGGTTCCTTCTTTAATGTAGTCTAAGAGTCAATGATTTCTAAAGATATACTAATTTTTGTTTGTGTTTTACTATATCCTTCCTCATTAGATTTAATATATTTGGTTCTTGAATGAGAAATCTGGGGAGAAGAAACAATGTTTGGAGCTACAAAAGGATTAAAAAAAAGGATGAAAAGCTAATTGATGATATATAGTTTACTGTTTTTTTTCTTTTTTAAAGAAAGTCATTTCTAAGTCACATATTGATAAGGATGATGGAAATGAGAGTAAGAGAAATAATGGGGAGGATATTATGAGATTTCTCCACTGTGGATCATGTTCTATCTCCATCTTTGGCAGCAAATATGTAGCAGAGATATTGCCTACCTGGGTTCATGTGAAAGCAAGGAATGATCGTTTCTTTTGTTCTTGTTCTTATACAGATAAAAGGGTGTAAGTTGTTATTTCCAAGGGTTTCTTCTGTTATTTCCAAGTCGGATAGTAGAAAGTGCAATAATAGACAATTCAAGTTAATGTACACATTCAAGGCACTTAATGTTTCTTACTTTAAATTCCATTCTTTATGATGCTGTAGATCCATTTTCTTCCATTTGTAATACTGTCCAATGAAATTTGGATCTTTGAGCACTGAAATTAGAATATTAAAAAAGAAGCTATGCATACATTCTTTAATAATAGTTAAAAGTTAAAAATCATTCACTTCTCACTAAGTTGACATGTGGCAATAACATACACTATATAATTCAAGTCCTATTACAATGCTTAGAAACTTTCCAAATTACTTGCTTTTATTGGAACATCATAATATTAGATATTGTTTGAAATAGTAGATTGTGACTTGGAAGTTACTTTCATTATAATGAAAAACATTATATATCATTTATCGTGTTAAATAAAATTTATAGGAGACCATTGTTTTGGACTGAGCACCTACCCTAGGCATTAACAGACCAAACCAAAATGGAGTCACTCATGCTAAGTGGCATGCAATAAAACTGAAACTTTAAGGAAGCAAGACAATCTTAAACAGATCAGTTTTTTCAAAAGAAGAGATTCACAGCCACCAGTCAGAAGGGGCCCAGTCAACCTGAAGTGGCATGGTAAGGAAGTCCCCTATGCTTTAACCCTTACAAGGAAAGTAACTGAAGTGCCTTATGTTAACCAATCCATTTTTTGTATTATTCTGTTTTCTTATTCCTGCTCTAGCTACCTTATAAAAACTAACTGTTCTGCCATGCTCAGTAGACCACTTATCTATTTTTAAGATGACACGCTGCCTGATTCATGAATCACTAATGCAAGCCAATTAGATCTTTAAATTTGTTGAAACGTAGCCTGGCCAACATGGAGAAACTCCATCTCCACTAAAATTACAAAAATTAGCTAGGCATGGTGGCACATGCCTGTAATCCCAGCTACTCAGGTGGCTGAGGCACAAGGGTTATCTGAACCCAGGAGTCAGAGGTTGCAGTGAGCTGAGACTGCGCCACTGCACTCCAGCCTGGGTGACAGAGTAAGACCCTGTCTCAAAATAAATAAAATTTAAAAGAGAAATTTTGTTTTAGCAACAATAATGAAGAAAGTATTAAAATAACTCATATAAAACCCAGACATCATAGTTTAACAAAATTCTAATTCAGCACTTTTCAAGTAGAAAATTGAAATTTTGAAGTTGGAAATGACATTAAAGACCTTGCTTGATCCTTCACAAAGCAAGAATCTCCAATAGATGATCATCCAGGCTCTGAATGAAATACTTGCCAACTACAGAAAATGCACCACTTTGTAGCTGGGAGACTGCCCATTCCATTGGCAGATAAGGGTTACATTGTCCTTCCTTAATCTGATTGCTGTGAGTTTCCACTGGCCTTAGTTCTAACCTTTGGAGCAATATTAAGTTCACCCCTCTCCCACGAGAGACAGCCCCTAACAGCTCACGGGGAAGCCTCAGTTCTTTCAACTTTTTCTTAGGATATGATTTTCTAGATACTTAACCATCCTTAATGTCCTGGTGATAAACTGTTTTGATGTTCCTATAAAAGTTTGTGTTCAGAACTGCATCAGGACCTTGAAATGGTTTGAAGCAAAGATGCAAATGGGCTTACTACCTCCCTTGCTCTGTGCACTATCAATTCAGCTCAGACCTGCATTAGTATTTCTGGAACTCACATTACATCACCACTGGCTCTTAACTTTGTGGTTAATTACAAGCCTACACCTTCAATCAAATTCACGTAAGATTTATTAAAAACCTACTATGTTTAACAACAGGTGCTAGAGAGGATGTGGAGAAAGAGAAATAGGAACACTTTTAACTGTTGGTGGGACTGTAAACTAGTTCAAGCCACTGTGGAAGACAGTGGTGGCGATTCCTAAGGATCTTAGAACTAGAAATACCATTTGACCCAGCATCCCATTATGTGGTATACACCCAAAGGATTATACAATCAGCTGCTACAAAGGGGGAAAAAAAAACCCACCCCCAATGGGGGGGGGGCACAGGTATGTTTAATTGCAGCACTATTCACAATAGCAAAGACTTGGAACAATCCAAATGTCCATCACATGATAACGATTGGATTAAGAAATGTGGCACATATACACGACGGAATACTATGCAGGCCATAAAAAGGATGAGTTCATGTCCTTTGTAGGGACATGGATGAAGCTGGAAACCATCATTCTGAAGCAAACTATCTCAAGGACCAGATAAACCAAACCCGCAATGTTCTCACCATATGCGGTGGGATGAACAATGAGAACACTTGGACACAGGGTGGGGAACATCACACATGGGGGCTGTCGAGGGGTGGGGTGAGGGGGGGAGGGGGGGAGAGATAGCATTAGGAGATATACCTAATTAAATGAACGAGTTAATGGGTGCAGCAACCAACATGGCAACATTGATACATATGTATACAAACTGCATGTTGGTGCACAGTACCTCAGAACTTAAAGTGATAATAATTTTAAAACCTACTATGTTTAAGGCACTGGTAATTTTTACATGAAATATTAAGCCAGATCATATGCCCATATATATTTTTATCTATTTTCCTATTTCTTATTATTGTTCTGGGCTTAGCTTATAGTCTTGAACTATTTAACCAGCTAGATGCTGTCCACCAGTCTTGCCCTTGTCTGGGGCTTTCTTCTTTTCCTTCTTCTTCTTTTTTTTTTTTTTTTTGAGATGGGAGTCTCACTTTGTCACCCAGGCTGGAGTGCAGTGGCATGATCATAGCTCACTGCCACCTCCAGTTCCTGAGTTCAAGGGATCTTCCCACTCAAGCCTCCCAAGTAGCTGGGACTATGAGCACACAACACCATGCCTGGCTAATTTTAAAATTTTTTGTAGAGATAGGGTCTCCCCATTTTGCCCAGGCTGGTCTCAAACTCCTGGGCTCAAGAAATCCTCCTGCTTTGGCCTTCCAGACTGTTGGGATTACAGACGTCAACCACTGTGCCCAGCCTGGGCTTTCTTCTTAATAATGATGAATTTACCCCTTTTAGCTTGATGACATTTGCCATTGATATAAAAAATTTTTTTTAACTGAATAGTTTCCTTTTTTACATGATTTTCACCAGCAATGTTTTTGTCTGTTCCTTAATTTTCTTGCTTCAAACACATGTAAGCACATATACATACATATTCTTATAGACTTTATTAATACTTTTTATCGGTATTTGGATATATGCTCCTCCCTTCCATTAAAAAAGTAAATCTTAGCTCCCCAGAGTTCTTGTGAGGCCTTACTATTTCCTTTAGATGATTATAACAATTAACATTAGCAGATTTTTCTTTCTTTCTTTCTTTCTTTTTTTTTTTTAGATAGTCTCACTCTGTTGCCCAGGCTGGAGTGCAGTGGTGCAATCTTGGCTCACTGCAACCTCCACCTCCCAGGTTCAAGTGATTCTCATGCCTCAGCCAGCAAGTAGCTGGAATTACAGGCATGCGCCACCATGCCAGGCTAATTTTTGTATTTTCAGTAGAGATGGGGTTTCGCCAAGTGGGCCAGGCTGGTCTCGAACTCCTGGTCTCAACTGATCCACCTGCCTTGGCCTCCCAAAGTGCTGGGATTACAGGTGTGAGCCTGCTGTGTCCAGCCAGAATTTTTATTATACGCTGGGCACACATAAAATAGATATGGTTACTGTTAGAATGCCCACTGTACAGATGGTCAAGCAGACATAGAGAGGTTGAGTAATGTCTTCTCATTGGGACTCTTCATTACTCTTAGCCAAAATTTAAAATTTAATCTCTCACGAATGCTATTTCCTTTTGAGGTTTCTATTTAAGGATAATTCACATCTTTTCTTAAACTTTTTGAGATTGCCTTTCCTCGTTTTACATTTGAATATGTATGGCTGTCTCTTCCTTATATATTATGAAACCCCAAATGACACGGTCATCTTTCCTGAATAGTCCCATTAGTTTTATATCATGGACTCATTTTCTTCATTGCTTTCTCCATCATCCGAGAGATGAAAATGCCACAGTACTTTGTACAAACTTTTAACACTTCTCATATTTTATCCCTATGATTTTTTTTTCACTCATCTGTCTCTTACCACTTGTCCGTAAACTCCTTGAAGAGCTTACCACAATGTGTCTTCTTGTCTCCCACACACAGCCAATTGTCTAGATATAGAAGGTGCTCAACAAATGACACTGATTGGAGAGAAACAATGAAAGAATGAGGACGTGAGAGAGACAGAGAGAAGAAAGGAATCATGTAATTTTAGCAGAAGTTTTGCACGTTGAAATTCCTTCATCACTATGATATCTTGCATTCGTGGCAGTTTTGTAATCTGTGGTAGGAAAGCATCCTCTGTTGCATCCACAATATAGTTATTCATTTTCTGTTGTGCCTTCTGCAGAGTCCAGGGCATTGCTTCTACTCTGCTTCTTTTTTCCTGTGATACACCTCTCATCCAACATCTGTAGAGGTTGCCCTGAATTTTTTTTTTCCACTGCTAGGATGGTCACATCCAAAAAAATCAATAGCACTAACTTGCCTCAGCATGTTCTATTTTCACACATGCTATCTCATGCTAACCACAGAGCAACATAAAGTAGGATGGAATATTTTTGTCAATCAATGGGAATGAAAACCAAAGTACAAAGAGTTAGGTGACTCCCTTAAATTCACTTATCTTCATGTGGCAAAACTGATACAGGGCTAAGGAGCTGCTAACTTCTGACATCATGCTCTTCCCACTAGGACCTTCCCAGCCTTGGTTGCACATTGTAGTCACCTGGGGAGCTTTAAAAACTACTACTGCCTGGTCCTACTCCCAGAGATCCTGATGTAATTGGTCTTGGGTGAGCTCTCTATATTGAAATTTTTACAGGCTCCTCAGGTGGTTCTAATGAGCAGTCAAGACTGAGAACCACTGCATTAGAGTCAAATGATACTGCTTCTTGCATCTAAATGTGCATCTAAACTTGCCCTTACTGCTGGCTTAAAGACTCAAAGAATAAAAGTTTCCTAGGGTGAAGAAAACATCCCCATCATGCTTCAGGCTGTTTGGTCTGTCTTGATGACAGCAAACAAACATCAGGAAGCCTAGGCTCAGTATTACAGAGTACACTGGTCTGGAGGAATTCTTTTCCTCTAACATAAACATTTCCTTATGGGGATCATATTCTGTCATTAAGGCTCTGTTGCCCACAATCATATGTATTGGTTTGTTCTCTGCCAAACATTTTACTTGCCATTCTGTAGCAATGGAGAGAGAACAGTGGATTCTTGGTACATTTTCCATACAATTGCCTATGCTTATGAACTAAAAATTATAATTATTTACAAATATGCTCCTGTACTTCCAAGTTTGAATTTAAATCCCATACATACAGAAATAACAATTTGATGTCATATTATGGAGGCAGTAGAGTATCAGAGAAAGAGCAACAAACGTGCAGTGAGAGGATGTGATTCAAGTCTCTGGACCACAGCCTACCGAATTAATCGATAACACACTTATTGAGAACTTATTTTTCACTTATTGAGAACTCACTACAGTGCTTCAACCCTATAAAGCATGTGCTGTGATTATTCTCATTTTATGGATGAGAAAACTGGGACACAGAGAGGTTAAGAAACTTGACCAAAGTCACACAGCTAGTAAATGGCAGAGCCAGGATGAAACTCTGGTAAATCTGACTCCAGGATGTATATTCTTTACCAACATATGATATTCTCCCTCACATGTATAACCTTAGGTAAATTACTTAGCTTTTCTGCTCTTAGTTTTCTCATCTTAAAACAAAGTAATAAAAATAATAGTGCCTGGCACGTAGGGTTGATATACCACCGTGCACGACATATATGAGGTGTTTAATAATATTGGTTAAATAAATGAATAAAACAGTGATAGATTGGGATGCCTAAAAGTATATATGAGCATACTTCATAAACTGCATTATACAAGAATAAACTTACTATTATGATGATGCCAACGACTATGTATAGATTTGTGGCACAAGATAGGGAAAAGAGTTAATGCCCCAAATCAAAATTTAACTACTTACCACTACTCATAAAAGATAAAGCTCTTAAAAATATGTACAAGAGTTTAATAATCTTTCCAATGCTAAGAATGTAACTGTAGAAAATGAAGTTATTAGGAGTTTCTCTTTTATTTCTGAGTTGTTGAAGAAGCATTCTATAATCTAAAAGCTTCATCTTTATTATTGCCAGGAAATTAGGCCATTAAAAAAGATAGTGTTGGATCTCATCCAGCTGAGCTATCAAAAGATAAAATGGCCAGCAGCACATGTAAAGTTTACATTTAATTTTTTAAAATTAAGTGCTGGTTATTATTCAAGGAAAGCTCTTGAAACATTCTTATAGCAATTCCCTAGGAGAAGAAGAGGCAGGGTGATTTTGAAATCATTCACCAAGTGCTAGATTCAAAGTCTCAGAAATTCATTTGGGCTAGAGATAACGATGACCAGTTATTGCCTTTACAAACAGGGATGAATTACATACTAGGTTAGTGAAAGATGTAGAAACAACAAAATTAAACATTTGGGGCCAAACTCTTTTGAGGAAGAAACTGTGGTCAGTGGTGCCTCATTATTTCCTTCCATTGTTAAATTATTCTTTATTGCAAGGCAATTATTTCCAAATCTCCTTAAGTTTTGGCACATGCTTCTGTTTTTGTTTTTGTTTTTTTCCCTCTAGCAGTTTGGAGTTTCCAAGTGGCCCTATATATTTACATGTTATTCTAGAAAGCACCATCCTGTACCAATCTGTTTTTTGGTGGAAGGAGTTTGATTCTGAGTGGTTCCCTAGAGTGTGCCAATTAATGTCTCTCAACACAGTGTTTGTGTAATTAAGGGTTATTGCCCCTGCAGCCTATATGAGCTGCTCAGTGCCTCATACATAGTAGGTACACACAGCAGATGTGTTTGCTGAATTGACTAGGCGGCATTCAACAACAAATCTTTGATCTGAATTAACCATTCAAGTACTCTGGTATCAAAAATAATTAATATTTTATACTGAGAGAGCTGCTAAAGATTGTAGATCTCGATGTACCTTAAATTGTATTGACCTATGAGTTAGGATGGTAATATATAATCACAAAATAATTAATAGCCAACCTCCTGAAAGAACATGTGATTTCTTAAAAGTTATTGATTGAATTTACCTTTTAAGGATATTTATTAAGCTTAGTACTATTTTTTGCCCTCATTTGTACCTTAAAAGTTGATACTATTTTTCATGATAGGAAACTGTCATAATGATGAGATGAAATATAATGAGACCTCAAATTAAGGCAATGGTCATGGGGGTGTAGTAGGGCGGAAGCATTCATCATGTTGCAGGAGATAAAATCAACAAGGTTTAATAAGAGAGATAAAGAGATGTAGGAAACATCTAAGATTCTGGTTTCGGTAAGAAAATGTAAAAATGGTGATCTACCACTAACCAAGAGAGGGAATAAAAGAAGAAGGATAGATTCGGGGGCAAGATGATGAATTCACTTTGAGACATCTTGAATACGAGAAGCCTATAATACAAATAGTTGAGATGTCCCCTGCACAGTTATAAATATGCATATAAAATTTGAAAGAGGGGTCTGGCTAGAGATGCAGCTTTAGCAATCACTGGCCTGTAGGCAAATGAAAACCATGGTAGTGGAAGAGGTCTTTCAGAGAGAGTAAGTAGAGAGGACTGAATGAAGAAGATATTGCCAAGGGAAGAGGCAGCAGAGTGCTTAGGAAGGGAAATGAAAAGCCATGGATGTATGGTATCACGTAAATCAAGGAGAGCACAGCTAATGAGAGTGTGAGTAAGAAGAGGACTAAAACGTAATTTGGGCCTCTGGAAATTCAGAAGTCTCTGCTACTACAGGATGCACCACTTTAGAAGGATGGCTGCAGCAAAGTCATATTTCAGTAAGTGTATGCAGACTGGACAACCTACTTTCATCCAGATAATGAAATAGTACTCTAAAGATCCAGTTAAATGGAGCCAGAAAGTTGTCCAGCTCTCTCATTCTGTCTTTCTATTTCCTGATGTATGATGGTAACAGATGATTTTTCCTTTTCGATGGATATAATTGAACAGCCCTATGTTCTTAGGTTTTCTTGCTGAATTTCTACCTAATATTTCCTGTGGCTTAGAGGAGAAATTAAAAGGTTCTCTCTGGTGTGAAAGCTTTTCTGTAGGGTAAAGGAAGTAAAGTAAACCTCATAACATTGAGAACTTTTTCTGTTATTCCTCCAATTGAATATCTTTCTTTCTGACTTTTAGTCAGACTTCAGTCCAGGGCTCTATACAAAAGACTTTGTATTCTTCTTTGAGAGGCTGAGGCGGGAGGATTGCTTGAGGCCAAGAGTTCCAAACCAGCCTGGACAACATAGTGAGACCCCTATCTCTAAAAAGTAAAAATTTAAAAAATTAGCCATGCATGATGGCTTTTGCCTATTATCCTAGCTACTCAGGAGGCTGAAGCAGGAAGATCACTTGAGTTCAGGAGTTTGAGGCTGCAGTTAGCTATTATTATGCCACTGCACTCCAGCCTGGATGACGGAGTTAGACCCTGTCTCTAAGACGAAAAATTAAAATTAAAAATTTTTTTAAAAAAAGAACTAAAGTAATAGTTGTTGAATGAATAGTATATAGAGCCTACAGAGAAGTTTATCACTCTTACATAGCAGATGTGTGTCAATTGGTCTTTGAAAGCAAGATAAATGTTAACAGATTAACATATACCAAAAGGACATAGGACAAGGATAGTTCACCTTACATGGAGTTCTGTAGTATTCTGTGGCTTTTGATGTAGCTACTCTGGACCATGTCTGGTAGTAATCACTAAATGAGGTTGTTTTAATTGGTCTGAAAATATAAATAAAAATCAGACAATGGGCAGTTTGTAAATTTTCTTTTTAAAATTATTGTATTGCTATACCGACTGTTCACATAACATCTTGTCACAAGAAATTAAACTGCCTTGCAAATTGTAACATATATTTTTAACAATTGTATCCAGTATATTGATTCCACCAATAATGAATACAAATAACGAAAAAGAAAATGTCCCAACCACTTTTCAATAATAAATGTAAATATGGACCCATGTGCATATTATAAAAAGAAAAATATGGGTTTAAGACATCTGCCTTTCATAACTAACATTAAAAAAGAACTTTAAGCATTATACCTTTCAATTTCTCATTCTATAAGAAGCAATAAATGTTTTTCTTGAAATTCAATGCCAAATTCTAGTAAAAAACCCTTATTTCTTATAATGAGGACAGAATACAAGTATTAGAATTGAGATTAGTTTAGTTTTACAGAGAATCTGGCTATTTTCAAAGAGGAGAAAACAGCTCTTTTCTAATACTCCTGGCTGCTACTTTCCCCTCCCTGTGCTAATATCGCTATGTCCTAATGGAGAGCAAAGGTTGTTATAAGGTGTTAAATGAAAACTATAAAGCAGTCCCTTAAATAACTACATTTCCAAGCATTTTTCCCACAAACTTTTAAAATGCAGAGATTCTCAACACTCTATAAACAAAACATTACTTAGCGTATTTTTTCAGACATGTGAAATCACTAATTAACTGGCTGTAACAGATGCTTAAACATCCAGTGCAATATGCCTTATGCCTGTTTTCCAATTTAAGTTCTTAGCTCTTTGGAAGAAGGAGCAAGTTTTCAGTCAGAACAAGTATATTAGCATGAGTTTTTATAGGTAAATCATAGGTACCTTAAATTAACTATTTGACTCAACTTTTAAATTAATGAGGTGTTATCTAAATGTGTTAATTTACTAATTTATTTAAACAACAATTATGCACATCTAATTTTAAGACTAACATTTTTTGAATGTGTTATTACTTTTACAATCACACTTAAGTAGAAATTTGAAACTTGAGGAAGATAAATTAATCATTGCTATTATTGCTTCCAGAGCTGCGTGCTGTGCTGTAGACGACTAAATGATATACTAAACTAACATGAATTTGCCAATGAAATGTCTCAGCATTTGGCAACAGAGGCAACAAAATGAAAGGCTGCATTATATCTCCTGCATGAAAAAGCTTGTGATCAATTTGCTGTCACAGATCATTTAGCAGACAACAATGACTCAAGAGGAAGGAAACTGTCAACACACTGTCTTGTGAAAAAAAATACAGCATCTTCAGGCACAATCGTCTCCATTGTTTTTTGTCTGTTTGACCACGACCCATGACCTTTTCCCTTCCCAGGGTGTCCTGTTCAATTTCAAACTGTTAGCCTTCAGGGGCTTTCTGTTTTTTCCTCCATAATAATTAAAAATATTACCCTAAAAGGTATAACTTTAGTGTGGTTTGAATATACAAAGCAAAATGTCTTACACATTTGGGAGTATTTGAATTTTCAATTCTATAAAGGAAACAGCCCCTTAAAAAAAGAGAACAGTAACTATATTTTACTATTATTCAGATAAAGTAAGCTTACAGGGATACATGCAGCATAAAAATACATGTGTTTATAGTTTCACCCAATGATGGGAATTTACTGAGTATTATCATTGACATTATGAATACAAAAAAGTAGAAGACATAATTTTAAAATGAACATTAGAATTTGTTACCCTGTTGGAAAAAATAAGATATATACCTGGACTAGTGAATTAAACAACTTTATTAACATGATAAAGTGTCATATGGTTTAACGGAGACATTTGGAGAATACAAGAACAGACACTTCTCTCCTCTGGCAGTGGTAATAAGCAAAGAAGTCGGAGGAAGGAGATGTAATTTTTTTTTTTAAGTCATCAGGGAAACAGTCATTTGGGATACAGGTCTGGAAAAAAAATAAGGGGGCACTGTAGGCCAAGAGAAGAGTATTAGTAATTGTTCAGATGGGAGAGAGCATGGCGTGTGCGTATGTACATACAGAGGATGTTGGGGGAAGAAATTATAGTAAAAGGACAATTGACTAGAATGGAGACTTCAAATTCACAGGAGTTGGAATTGATAAAATAAGTGAACCTGGGCAGTGCAGGGTCCACAAATTTAGGCAGAGAACGGGTTAGAGTTGATTTAGTAATCTTGATCTTGATTTGTTGGGTAATAGACAGCCATCAGTAGTTCTCGAATAAGGCAAGTAAATTATGAAATCCATGTTGGAGCAAGACTTTTCCTTGAAAGTAATAAGCAGGGTGGAGTATAGAAAGCAGATTAAATGCCAGGGGACCAGATAGGAAGCAAACGCAGTAATTCAAGGATGAGCTACTGAGAGCTAATAGCAGAGTCTCAGCAAAGGTTATGAAAGGGAGGAGATGAGTTGAAGGCAATGCTAAAAAATTGACTGGACTGGTTGGTTGCCTGACAGTGTGTGAAAAGTGAAGGAATATTACAGTCAAATATTCTTCTAAAGCCCAGAAATCTGGTTAGTTTTGCTGTTAATAGAAAGCATCAAGAGAAACTGAAGTAAAATATGAGTTTAATTTTAGCTCTAGATTTCAGGTGATTATAGTACAGACAAGTCAAAATGATCTTCAGGAGTGTGATTAAGACACTCAGATTAGAAATAAGAGATTTGGGTCAAATCAACAAAATCACTGATAGAGGAAGCTACTAGAAAAATCCACCTCCAAAAAAGTTAGTAAGTATTTTGAAAAGAAGAGCAGAAACCAACTTATAATTAAGAGGAGCCAGTGAAGGAAAGAGAAAGGTTCATTAGGGGAAGAAGAAAATCATGGCCGTACTATTTCATGGAAGCAACATCCCAGCCACAACCAAAGCCTAACAATTAAACACCTAAATATCTGTGGTTGGAACCTTCCTGTCTATCATGACCTAGTTGTTTAGTATCATGGATAAGAGTACAGGGTCTGGAATCAGCTGGCCTGGGTTAAAACCCTCTGGCACTTCGACTTGTTAGGTGTGTGGCTCTGGAGCAAGTTACCTAACCTCTCGAGGTCTGTTTCCCCATCTATAAAATCAGGAGATAAAACTTTCTCAAGTGCTTGTTGTGAGCATTCGATGAAATCATGCATGAAAAGAGCCAAGTTTAGCGCCTCTTCAGCACTTAAGTGTCAGCTGGTCTCCATTGCATTGATAAGTACCTCATCATTTCTCTATTAACTCTACACAGCTTCCTTGTAGTTTTTCTACCTCTGACTCTCCCTATTCTAGGTTATCTTACCTCTGCTTGAAAACCACATTTGGTACTGAGGTGAGAGGATTACCTGAGGTCAGGAGTTCGAGACCAGCCTGGCTAACATGGTGAAACCCCCCCCGTCTGCATTAAAAATACAAAAATTAGGCCGGGTGTGGTGGCTCACGCCTGTAGTCTGAGCACTTTGGGAAGCTGAGGTGGGTGGATCACGAGGTCAGGAGATCGCGACCATCCTGGCCAACATGGTGAAATCCCATCTCTTCTAAAAATACAAAAATAAGCTGAGCTTGGTGGCGCATGCCTGTAAACCCAGCTACTTGGGAGGCTGAGGAAGGAGAATTGCTTGAACCAGGGAGTCGGAGGTTGGAGTGAGCCGAGATCGCGCCACTGCAATCCAGCCTGGAGATAGAGTGATATTCCGACTCAAACAGAGAGAGAGAGAGAGAGAGAGAGAGAGAGAGAGAGAGAGAGAGAGAGAGAAGGAAAGAATAACTGGGCATGGTGGCACATGCCTGTAATCCCAGCTACTCGGGAGGCTGAGGCAGGAGAATTGCTTGAACCTGGGAGGTGGAGGTTGCCGTGAGCTGAGATTATGCCACTGCACTCCAGCCTGGGCGACAGAGCAAGACTCTGTCTTAAAAAAAGAGAGAGAGAAAAAGAAAACCATATTTGGTTATGTAATTCTATACGAAAACATCTAAATACTTTCAAATAGAACTTGAGGCTCTTCACCATCTGGCCATTTCCATCCTTTTCTTCTATTATCCATCCCCACATCCAGAGGCTCCATCACACAGAATTTCCTACTAATCCAAGCATACCATGGTATTACACTCCTCTTTCTGTGAAAGCTGTTCTAGAGACTCATCTCCTCTGTGCCTGTCAAACTCTTATTCATCAAAGTTTGGGTCCAGTAAAAATATTTTGCATCTGAAGGTTGTCATAGTGGACACTGTGGTTGCCTCCTCAACAGCTCTTGCATTCTTCGCCCATTATGTAGATACCATACACTCTGATGGGACTGACCCCACCTCTGGCTCCAAATTAGAGCCTGATGGGTTCAGGGCTGTCTGACGATGGTGCCTAATTCAGGAACAAGAACTTGGCCTAAAAAGATCCAATTAGAGCAAAGTTATAGTCGTTTTCTAGTACATCTTAATATCTAGGGGTATCAATGCCCTAACTTTGTTCTTCAAAATTGCCTTCTTTTTCTATGTCCTTTGCACTTTTAGATATATATTTAGAGCCCACTTACAAATTTCCAGAAAAAAAAAACTGGTGAGATTTTGATTGAGATTGAATTTAATCTACAGTTTAATTTGGGAAGAATTGACAATATAATAATATTGAGTTTTTTCCAAGCCACAAACATTGGATATTTCTACTTCTTTAGGTCTTTTAAATTTTCTCTCAGAAATATTTGTGGTTTTCAGTATAGACGTCTTGTACATGTTTCGTTACATTTTGATGCTGTTGTAAATGGTATTTCTTTTTTTTTGAGATGAAGTTTCACTCTTGTTGCCCAGGCTAGAGTGCAGTGGCGCGATCTCGGCTCACGGCAGCAACCTCTGCCTCCCGGGTTCAAGCGATTCTCCTGCCTCAGTCTCCTGAGTAGCTGGGACCACAGGCATGCACCACCCACGCCTGGTTACTTTTATATTTTTAGTAGAGACAGGGTTTCTCCATGTTGGTCAGGCTGGTCTCGAACTCCCGACCTCAGAAGATCTGCTCACCTTGGTCTCCTAAAGTGGGATTACAGGCATGAGCCACAGCGCCCGGCCATAAGTGGTATTTTTAAAATTTCAGTTTCTATCTATTGATTATGAGTATATAGAAACACAGTTAATTTTTAATCTTAACTTTAATCTTATACTATGAGTCTTTGCTAAATTCACTAATGAGTTTTCAAGTTTTTTTATATTCATTTGGATTTCACTATGCACATAATCATGTTATCTATGAATAAAGATAATTTGCTTCATCCTTTCCAAACTTTAAAATTTTTATTTCTTTTCCTTGCCTCATTGCACTGGCTAGGACCTCCAGTACAATGTTGAATAGAAGTGGTGGTAGTAGACATATTTACCTTATTCCTAAACTCAGGAGAAAAGCATTCAACGTTTCACATTTTAAGGGGTTGACTGTTGGACTTTTGTAGATTCCTATTACTGAAATAAGGGAATTTCTATTTCAGTTTGCTAAGAATTTTTATCATGAATGGGTGTTAAATTTTAACAAATACTTTTACTGGATTCACTGAAATAATTTTATGGCTTTTCCCTTTATTTGGCTAGTAAATGTGTTACACAAATTGATTTTTGAATATTAAACCAACCTTGCTTTCTTATAATCAGACTCATTTGGTCATTGTTATCCCATTTTATCAGTGGATTCAATTCACTAATATTTTGATTAGAATTTATGCACCTATGCTAATAAAAGGTGTTGACCTATAATTTCCTTTCTTGTAGTAATCTCAGATTTTAGAATCTGAGTTTGGAGGTTTGAGAAATATAGTCATTTTCTCTACTTCGCCACTGAAAAGGGTTTTGAATACCTTTTTTTCAAAAAAAAAAGTTTTTAATTTTTTGAAACAAACCTTTCCAGAATAATAAAAACCGTTTTAAAAGACTGAATGTGAAATATCTTTTTCGTTTTTTTTTTTTTTTTTTTTTTTTTTTGTTTTTGAGACCGGGGTGGGTCTGGCTGGAGTGCAGTGGCCGGATCTCTCAGCTCACTGCAAGCTCCGCCTTCCGGGTTCACGCCATTCTCCCGCCTCGGCCTCCTGAGTAGCTGGGACTACAGGCACCTGCCACCTCACCCGGCTAATTTTTTGTATTTTTTTAGTAGAGACGGGGTTTCACCGTGTTAGCCAGGATGGTCTCGATCTCCCGACCTCGTGATCTGCCCGTCTCGGCCTCCCAAAGTGCTGGGATTACAGGCTTGAGCCACCGCGCCTGGCCTATCTTTTTCTTTTTCTAAGAGATGGGTCTCACCACATAGCCCAGGCTGGTCTTGAAATCCTGGGCTCAAGCAATCCTTCTACCTTGGCCAAATAGCTGGGATTACAGGCCCAAGCCGTCTCACCTGGCTTGAATAGCTTTTTAAAATAAATTTTATTGCAGCATAATTTACACTCAATAAAATACATGTTTTAAGTGTACAGATTGATGAGTTTTGATATGAAAGTGTACATCTGCATAACCATTACCTCATATAAGATGCAGAGTATTTTCATTATTCCAGAAAGTTTCCTACTGCCCCTTCCCAGTCAATCTCCCTTGACATTCTGGGCAATCACCGATCTGATTAGTCTGACATATTAGTTTTTCCTGTCCTAGAACTTCATATAAATTGAATCATACTGTATGTACTCTTTTGTTACTGTGTTTTATTTTTTTCACTCAACTTAATGCCTGTATACTTATTCCCGATTGTTGCATGTATCAATAATTAATTCATTTTTATTTGCTGATAGTATTCTATATATTAATACAGCACAATTTATTTATGTATTCAACTGTTGATGGACATTTTGGTTGTTTCTAGTTTGAGATATTATAAATAAAGCTGCTATGAACATTTGTGTACAAGTCTTCTTGTGAACATATATTTTTCATTTCTTTTAGGTAAATAGGAGTAGAATTACTGGATTATAGGAAAGGTAATGTTTGACATTATAAGAAACTTAAACTGTGTTTCAAACTGGTTGTGGGCATGTAAAGTGATAAAACAAGATATGCAACAATGTATGAAAGCTCCAATGACTCCATATCTTTACCAACAAATGGAATTATTCATCTTAATTTGAGTCAATGGTGTCTTCCTTCAATCTTCTCCATCTCAGTAAATGACAGCAGAACCCACCCAGTTCACTCCCAAATCTAGTAATTATCCTTGGTCCCACTTTTTCTCACACCCCACATTGAATCAGTAATTCTCCTTCAGTGCAAGCCTTGAATCCACTCATTTCTTCTCCTCCATACCTATGCCCAAACTCTTGACTGAACCACCACTGTCTGGCCCCGGTCAACCAAAATAACCTAATAACTCTTCTCTTTGCTTCCACCTTAGATCCTTCACAAAATATTGCCCTCATAGCAGTTAAAAGTACTCCCTTTAAAAGTTAAATCTGGTTCTCTCTCCCTTTCCTAAAAGCTGTTCAAGAGTGTCCCAATTTCCTTACCTGGTATAATAAAATTAATCTAAATTCCTTACACAGTTTATAAAGTCCTAAGTGATTTGGCCCAGCCTACTTCTCTTACTTACAACTACCTCTCTTCTCTTTTCCCCCTTGCTGTGTTCTAGCAACAGCAGCCTTCTTACTGATTCTCTACCACACCATGCAAATACTCAAGTGAGGGTCTTCACGTTACTCTCCCAAGTTTTACTCCTTTTCCTTTCAATTTCACAAAACTTGATTTTTCAAGATAATACCATTTACAAGTTACTTCATAATGGTTCTTGACTTATCTTTGACTGAAGTTATTATAATTACTGTCTATGTACTTAACTAAATTAATCTTCACAGCAATTCTATGAAATCAGTACTATTATTACCAGCATTTAATATATAAAGAAACTGAGATACAGAGAAATTAACTTTTCATAGTTACATAGTAAATGGAAGAATTGGGATTCTCTTGCTTGTTATTATAGAAATGCCTTTCAGTTGTGTGTGTGTGTGTGTGTGTGTGTGTGTGTGTGTGTGTGTATGTGTGAGATAATATATACGGTATTTTATAATGCACTCTTTTCATTTACTTTTTTATTGTGGCAAAACACGTAACTTTATCATCTTAACCATTTCTTTTTTTTTTTTTTGAGACGGAGTCTTGCTCTGTCGCCCAGGCTGGAGTGCAGTGGCCGGATCTCAGCTCACTGCAACCTCCGCCTCCCGGGTTCACGCCATTCTCCTGCCTCAGCCTCCCGAGTAGCTGGGACCACAGGCGCCCGCCACCTCGCCCGGCTAACTTTTCGTATTTTTAGTAGAGACGGGGTTTCACGGTGTTCTCCAGGATGGTCTCGATCTCCTGACCTCGTGATCCGCCCTTCTCGGCCTCCCAAAGTGCTGAGATTACAGGCTTGAGCCACCGCACCCGGCCATCTTAACCATTTCTAAGTGTATAGTAGTGTTAAGTGTAGTTACGTTGTTGTGCAAGAGATCTCTAGAATTTTTTCATCTTGCAACACTGAATTTCTGTGTTCAACTTTTCACTTACTTTTTTTTTTTTTTGCGACAGAGTCTCGCTCTGTTGCCCAGGCTGGAGTGCAATGGCGAAATCTCACTGCAACCTCTGTCTCCTGGGTTCAAGCAATTCTGCTGACTCAGCCTCTCTAATAGCTGGAATTACTGGCATGCGCCACCATGCCCAGATAATTTTTGTATTTTTAGTAGAGACAGGGTTTCATCATGTTGGCCATGCTGGTTTTAAACTGCTGACCTCAGGTGATCCGCCTGCCTCGGCCTCCCAAAGTACTGGGATTACAGGCATGAGCCACTGCACCTGGCCCGCTTACTTTTCATGTTAGCAAATATGTCTCCAGAATCATATCCAAAGGCTGCTTTTTGGACATTATTGCCTAAACCAATATTTATTAAATCAGTCAGTTTTGTTGGACATTCCATTTTCAATTTCTCATGATATATAATGTATGATAAACATTTTTGGAATCTCTCTATATTTGTTTAAATATATCTTTAAAGATAAGTTTCTAGAAGTTGAAGGCACACATTTGTTTTAGGATTTTTAATATGAAATGCAAATGTTACACTCTTCTGTCTGTGCCCCTCAAGTTTTGTCTTGTGCCTGCCCCTTTAAATGATTTAGTCACTCTCACACAATTGTATATTTAGCATGTTCACCAGCTATGTTTCATTTTCATCTCCTCTCTTGATTATCGAGCAACCAATCCTCCCCTCCCTCTCCTCTTCTAGTTTTTATATCAGCTCCTGATAATCTTATTTTGGTTGCCCCTGGCATTCATGATTCATTTTAACTTTTTATTGAGGTTGTCAAAGTGCATTCCCCTGGGTCAGACTGTTGGGAAGGTGTCCTGTTGTAGCTCCATTCCCGTTGAAGGTACTGTTCCCTCTGTCTAGGATCCCCTGGCCTCACAGTGCATAGGTGAATCCCTCCTCTGCCTTTGGAAGTCACTTTGGCATCACCTCCTCTGAAAGCTTGTCTTTATGTATTCCTCTCCCAATGCCTGTGAAACCTGAGTAAGATGTTTCTTCCTCTGTGCTCCCCCAGCATCTTGATCTTACCTCTATCATAGCACTTACTATATTATATTTATGTACCACAACAATAACCAGTCATGACCCAATAAAATGTTGATTGCATTGAAAAGAGGCTGTTATTTATAAGAGGTGGTTCCAGAGATGGATGACTTAGTGAAAAACTGAAGGCCTCTGAAGGAAGCCTAGAAAAAATAAAAGCCACATGGGAAAAGGTTTCTGCTAAATATGACTCATTTTAGATATGATTCAATCTGCCCTCAGCATTCTTCCCTTAGCCACGATCTTGATACCTTCCCTGTGGTCTTCCAACTACATTCTCTGGTGGCAAATACTGTCTATATTGACCAAACGGATCGACAGGCCTACTTCTTGCACTGACTCCCTTTCAGAAGAGGAACATCTTCTGATACCATGCAACAATTAATACAAAATAAAACAAATAATTTGCATTTATGGAATGGGGAAAAAAAGAAGAGGCCTTCCAATGCTAGAATATAAATCTTGTGAGGTTAGGGATGACATATTAATCAGGTGTGTGTCCTCACACTGGGGCACAGTCCCTGGCATACAGCATATGCTCAATGAATTCATTCTAAGTACATGGCTAAGTAGCTGTTCTCCCAAGGACTGAAAACCTGCTTATTAGTGGTATCCTATAGACCACTGCAAATATCCCAGATGACTAGCACAAGTTCAAGTCACCCTGAATTCCTGAACATCAACTAGATTCCCCCAACTATATTGTACCCAGTTGAATAGACCTTGCCTGAGTTTTAGAAACAGGGGGTCCAACTGCCTGGATATATCTTTGGAATACATTTCTACAGCCATGCCAGTTCTTCCAGCCCATGAAGTAACGCAAAGTTCTAAGCATATGGCACTAGACACACAATATTAACAGCAGCATCTTTCTTTGAATAATTTCTGCAAGACTTCATTGTGAATGCATTATTTAAAAACTGAGAACTAGACATAGCTGAGCTCTATTTCAGAGCAAATGTACCAGGGGCAAACATTGGAATTCACAGACACACAATAAAGTGCAGCCTGATACACAGCATGAGTCTAGAGTATCTTTGAAATCTAGGCTGCTTTGCCTCAGGTAAGTACTACTAGTAAGTCTTCTCTAGGAAGTTCAGGCTGGCACAAGGTGAATACCACAAATCAGACCTGACTCTAGCACCATTTATTCTTGGTTTGGCTTAGAGGACCTGCTGAAGCTGAGACCACAGAAGGTCTTCTGCTGTGTTCTTACTGCCTTATTAGTAACCACTGGCACTGTATCTTTATGAACTGCAAATAACTATACCATAAAGAGTAATAACTTTTGATATTTAGGGACATTGATGTTTTAGGTGATAAACCCGCCATTATGCATTGAATGACTATTTATCATAGGCCTATTTTGTGCCAGGATGGTCAAACACATTGACGCATTTAAGGGGCAGCAATGCTCTCTATTGAATACCAACTTAGTGTACCAGTAACTAGATTATGGTTACCTTTCTGCAATTTTTCAACATATTTTCATGAAGATAAGCCACTTAAGTTTTTGTTTGTTTGTTTGTTTGTTTTCTTTTTTTTTTTGAGAGGGAGTCTCACTCTGTGACCCAGGCTGGAGTGCAGTGGCGTGATCTCAGCTCACTGTAACCTCTGCCTCCAGGGTTCATGCCAGTCTCCTGTCTCAGCCTCCCAAGTAGCTGGGACTACAGGCACCCGCCACCACGCCTGGCTAATTTTTTGTATTTTTAGTGGAGACAGGGTTTCACCATGTTAGCCAGGATAGTCTTGATCTCCTGACCTCGTGATCTGCCCACCTTGGCTTCCCAAAGTGCTGGGATTACAGGCGTGAGCAACCACTCCCAGCCATAAGTTATCTAATTTTACTCAATTTTTATACAGAGCTAGTCAAGGAAATACGAGCTAAAGTAAACACTGTTACAATACTAGTTAATTGGCTGTTGTCTAAATCTGATCAACTATCAAGATAAAGCTGATGGAAATGCTCAAGAAATTAAATGCCACAGAACCATATGTGTGTTTCTGAGCCTATACCTTGTTCAGGTGTTCAAGGTGAACTGATGCCATATTTATAGGCTGTCTCCCAAAAGGTACAATGGCTTCAGCCCTAACTCTTACCATTTTTATCTAGACTTTATCTTCTCCTAAATGCTTGAATTTTTGTGATCTATAATGGTCTGTGCTGATTTTGTTAACAGTACATTCTTCTCTTTTTAAAAATAAAAAAAAGGCAAGATTGACCATACACGGTGGCTCATGTCTATAATCCCAGCACTTTGGGAGGCTGAGGCGGGTGGATCACCTAAGGTCAGGAGTTCAAGGCTAGCCTGATCAACATGGTGAAACCCCGTCTCTACTAAAAATACAAAAAATTAGCCGGGTGTGGTGGTGTGTGCCTATAATCCCAACTACTTGGGAGGCTGAGGCAGGAGAATCACTTGAACCCTGGAGGCCGAGGTTGCAGTGAGCTGAGATTGAGCCATTGCACTCCAGCCTGGGCGACAAGAGCAAAACTCCATCTCAAAAAAAAAGGTGAGATCATATATCATATAGTTACATTTAATTTTAATTCAACTAGAAAGAATTCAAAATTTTCCATTTTCTTTCTGAAAACAATATTTTAAAAAGATATTATAAGATATTTCTAAGTTAAAACAAAGATTTAATTATGATGAAAACATAGTTTAAATAGTCCTTTTGGTAAATAAATCGACATAAAATTGTATAAAGAAAACTTACCCGATACATTTATGTGGGTCTTTAGGTAACTCCTGGCTGTCATCTTTCACTATAAAGAAAAAATATGAAAAGATTCTGGTTTACTTGGAGATGGAATATATGGCTTTATGTGCACTATTTCCAAAGCCTCAGTAAAATGGTAATAAAGGAATAAAAATAAGGTATAAAATCTCAAGGAGAGCAAAGAAAGATGACAAGAAAATTTTTCAAGATAGAAAGCAGATGTCAAGTGGTAACTGTCTTAGCAGGCCATAGAAATTTGAAAACAAAAAACTGCATGATGAGAAGAGACCAATAAAAAGTAAATGGATTCACACTTCAGAACCTGAGAAACAGTACAGGAATTGAAGGTGCCAGATACCTCTGGAAGGAGGGGTGAGAGGCAGAGCACAGACACCAAAGACTTATACCCTCATCCTGTGCGATCAGATGATGACCACTGCTCAGGCAGGAAGGAAGATATTTAACCTCTGGAAAAACTGGGCCAGAGAGACTCAGGACTGGAGGACAGTAGAAACGAAACAGGATAGGAGTATGATAAGAAACCGAAAATGGAATAAATCATGTTGAACAGACAAGACTCCTAATTCTCTCCCCTTGTCCAGCTGTCAGCATATTAGCAGTGCTCTCTCTCTCTCTCGCTTGTACTTGTGCTCTCTCTCTCTCTCTCCCCCCATAAGACTGGCAGATTCCTCTCAGGAGAAATAGTTAAGTCTAATGAAATGGCCAGGTTCTCACTGAATAATTCTACAATGAAATAAAACTGTCAACAAGCCCAGCCTGTATTCAGAACTTTCAGTCTTTTTAATAGTCCATTCATCACATGTCCATCATAAGAATGAATAGTTAAAGATCACTAGATATTTTGAGCAAGGTCAATACCATGAAAGGGAACAATCCTAACCACAAAAAAGAGAAAAATAGGAAACAGAAATATTTTTCTTAAAATCTTCCGGAATATACAATGAACAAAGAGATGGATAATAGGAGAAATTTGGTTTCAAAAAATTAGAGGATCAGATCAATAGACCCAACATCCAAATCAGAGCAGATCTAGAAGAGACAATAGGGAAAATGAAGAGAGAAGAAATTAGAAAAGAAATCACATAAGAAAGTTTTCCAGAACCGAACGATTAGAGATTGAGATTTCAATAGCTTATCAAATGCCCTATGTAATGTGGGGGCAGGGAAGGGGAGGATACAAAAAAGAAATATTCTCCAAAATTTCAAATCACTGGGAATAAAAGAAGGTTTAAAAGTTTCCACAAAAAAGGAATAAATCACATGTGAAAAATTGGACATTGGAATGAAATTAGACTTCTCAAGAGCAACACTAGAAACTAAAATGTAGTAAAGTATTTACAATTTGGAAAGAAAACTATTTCCAAACTAAAATTTAACCAAACTATGAGTATATGAGAGTAACGCAATTACATTTTTAGGCATGCGAAGCTGTAAAATGTTAAGCTTCCAGGTACTAGGAAGCTCCTAGAAGATGTGCTCCAACAAAACAAAGGAGCAAAACCAACCACAAGGAAAATGGGGGATTGAGCGGTCAGCAGGAGCTCCTACCCAGCAGGCACCAGAAAGGCCATCCCAGCACACCTGCAAGAGAACTGCCAATTCAGAAAAGAAGAGGAAGGTTGGAGCGCCACAGGAAAGAGGGCTCCAAAAACAAAGCAGACTCGATGCTGATTGAATGCCTAGGAGCTGTTTTACAGCTTTCTCAGAAAGTTTAGAAGAAGAAAAGATAGTGTACACACAAAAAACAAAGGAATGTAAAATCAGACCTTTTCTACAAGAAAAGAAAGATAACCATTTATGGTTCATCTGTGACAAGTATTTATAAAGTCATATTAATGTAACTGACTCATATTAGGAGGATGGGGAAGAGGAAATGTGGGTAGGAATCGTAGTATAAAAGTAAAATCTTTGTATTTTATAAGATGAAGTCTATAAATAGTATCTAAAACCGAAAAGCCTACAAATATTAGTATAGAATCAACTTAGAAATGTGGTGGTAAATGCCAGACAAAACAGCTAAATGTGTTGAAAGCTATTGTTGCCTCTGGCAGGCAACACTCAGGGATAGAGGACATATTTCATTAAAAACCGATTCTTATTATGTGTCCTCTAAAACTATAAACATATATTTTTTGATAGAAAATAAATACTTAACATTTCTCGTTAAAACTAGCAACTCAGAAACTTTGCTGAAAAGTTACTGGACTATCTGGTATAACGAAATACAGACAGGAAAAAAGAGGTATGTAACCCAAGCAAATAGATCCACACTCTGCCACGCTGTTAAACTCAGTTTTTCAGTATCTTATGACATTTGTAAGTAACAGAATATCTGTAACAAAACTGTAATCATCAACAACAAAACTGGTTCTGAATGGTGGTGCTGAAGCTCATTTTCTTGTAACAAGTGAGCAATGCTACTGGACTAAATTTTGTTTTCCCCTGACACCCAGAAAGTGTATTTCTCGGGGGAAGGGTATTCCTGCACCTAACCAAAGAAGTACACTCACTTTAAAAAGAAATGGCAGCCTGGAATCCTATGAGACACCTCCTGCTTCAATTGTAGAAACAATTTGCTTTAAAATTGCTCTATTATTAAAAGGATTTTTTAAAACCCAGTGAATGAATTGGGAGCTTGAATTGGAGAAGAATCAAATGTCTGTCACAACATTCTCCTAATCACAAGCAGAAGATGATGTATTTGTAGAATTATCAGGTTTTTAAAAAGTATATCTCACAAATTAGTATTATAATCTCCCTAATATTTCTATATTCTCCTTTATTCTAGTATTATGACTCATGCCAATTATAGCTTATTTAGATAAGCATCTGAAATGTGTTAGATGATCCTCCTTTTTATGAAAAACTATAGGAGGCCGGGCGCGGTGGCTCAAGCCTGTAATCCCAGCACTTTGGGAGGCCGAGATGGGCGGATCACGAGGTCAGGAGATCGAGACCACCCTGGTTAACATGGTGAAACCCCGTCTCTACTAAAAAAAATACAAAAAATTAGCCGGGCGAGGTGGCGGGCCCCTGTAGTCCCAGCTACTCCAGAGGCTGAGGCGAGAGAATGGCGTGAACCCGGGAGGCGGAGCTTGCAGTGAGCTGAGATCCGGCCACTGCATTCCAGCCTGGGTGACAGAGCGAGACTCCGTCTCAAAAAAAAGAAAAAGAAAAACTATAGGAATATACTTGGCTAGGAAAAAATAATTACCTCAGGCTTAGCTACCATCACTCAGCTTTACTCTTTTATACTATTGCATTTTCTTCAACCAAAGATTTTAAAATTATATGAAACTTCTGTTTTAAACTATGGAAACAACTATGACAAACAGAAGGTAAATATTACTTGATAATACAACTATACAGAAATCAAAATTCACAAGGATGAACTGAAAAAAGGGGCAGATAATTGCTCACATGAAACCTCATATGAAAGCTCATAACAAATTAGAAAGTAAGTAGCAATACTCAGAATCTATGAGGCAAACAGTTGTTATACATTGTCTCCAGACCTTCCTCCTCTGAGTTTTCATAAACTAGTTGAACAATACTTTGGAAGGTATTTAAAAGGTCCCCTTATCCAATTCTTGGCACCAGAGCTTTTTATCAAAGAGGCCCTTTGATAACATCTCTGAAAAATGGTCGTTTAGCTCTATCAAATAAACACTAGTTACGAAAGAACACCTTTAGTAATAGAGAGTTTACTAACTGCCAGTTTGGCCTTGTCCATTCTTTTAAGCAACTTGAATTGTTTAGAACAATTCTTCCTCATATTTGGCCCACTGGGGACCTGGATGGACTTTACCATTGAGAATGGCGCAACTATAAAGTCATTTGCTTTTAGGAAAGATCAGCTGGGCACCCAACTGGTTATATAATTGTTTGTTCAAACTGGTACATTGTAAGTGAAAGGAGGCACTGGAAATAATTATACCAGGACTGTTCTCAGGCAGTCTGGGGTATGTGAGCACTCTAAGAAAGGAAAAGGGGCCAGGCCACAAGGAAAGGAGGCTGTCAGGAAATGGGAAGGTCATCGGACCTCCACACTGGATTTGAGCTTAGAACTTGGTTTTCTTGCCAATACACCGAGGCAAAGACCTAGCTGTTCAGGGTAGGCAAACATAACAAATGTTGGGGAAAATTTGGGTAATGAGCGACATTTACATGTCTGCATATCACATACCAGGCTTAGACTTAGGACAATAAAATTAATTCCAGACAACTGATGATGTAGTAAAGTCCCTGATATATTTAAGGTATGTTCTGACACAAGGCAGGGCCAAGCTTGCGTATTCTGAACTTCAGTTCTGCTACATCCCAGCAGGCCTGGGAAAATATGACTGATTTGTAGCTCTAGTGTTTGTCCTGTGTTAGTTTTCTCAAGCAACCCAAAAGAAGTCTCCTTTTTCCATGGGAAATCCCTTCAAATATTTGAAAACAGCTTTTACAACTGCCCTTTATCTTTTTTTCCATTGGCTAAACATATACAGTTTCTTCAGCCTTTAGAAATATGAGGCTCCAAGTGTATTCCAGATGAAAGCCTACCAAGCCAGAGAAGGGTTAAATTATTATATAACACATACTTGGAAGAAAGGAATTTTCTATTACTGCTTTGCATTAAGCTTGTGATCAAATAGCTCCCTCAAGAACTTTGTCATAGAATAAAGTTCTATGGTACTGGAAAAGATGCTTGATCAACACCCTTTGATTTGTATCAGACCCAAAAACCCTGAGGAGGAGGAGCAATTGAGCTCAGTCACAATTATACAGACGTAGCTAATGGATTGGGAGTCCTAGAAGGGAAATAGACAAAGAAACAATGGAAATCTGAGAGAAAAAGTACTGTAAGAAATCAAGGCCTGTTGATTGGGAAGGTAGTGATATCAGCTACTATGCAAGGTTGCTGTGTGCTACCAGAAGAAGATGGGGCAGGATATAAAGGAAATAACTATGTTAGTAGGGGCCCAGCTCTCATTTGCGGAAAATCCTTCTGTGCACAAAAAGCCAGAAGCAGTGCTCTACTACCTGGAGAGAGAGACAGAGAGAGCACAGGGGCAATGGAGGCAATGGAGTTTAGAGTCACAACGAAGCTGCTGGCAGGACACCACAGGTATCAGGAAAACACTGCCCAGTAGAGCAGAAAGACTGAAGAGCTTCAGGCTCTATTTCCACGTGGACTCTTAGAAGGAATTCCTGGGGAGGGAACTCTCTGGAGAAAAAAAGTTGACATTTGCTAATCAAGAAGAAAAGTGGTGCAAATCAGTAGGATCTGGAGTACTGCACGTGAAGTCTGGGAAATGCTCATTACAGATTGAAGAGTTAAAATTAGATGTCATATCTTTATGATGGGTAGACTAGTTTCATTTGGCACCATCCATACATATGACCATAGCATTCAAAGACACTCAGCTTAAGAGCTCTTTAAAAAAGGATCACATTGGTTGGTTTGACAAAGAGTTACAGTATGAGAGATCTTAATACCATTTCATTACTGAAAATGGATACAGAAAATATTTCAAATATTCCCTTATATAACAACTTTTCCTAGATCACTATGCTATAAATGTTTGATGTATAATTGATAATTGCCAAATAACAAAAACTAGTTACTTTTTTTGTTTTTTTTTTTTTGAGACGGAGTTTCACTCTTATTGCCCAGGCTGGAGTGCAATGGCATGATCTGGGCTCACTGCAACCTCTGCCTCCCAGGTTCAAGCGATTCTCCTGCCTCAGCCTCCTGAGTAGCTGGGATTACTGGCATGCGCCACTACGCCCAGCTAATTCTGTATTTTAGTAGAGACAGGGTTTCTCCATGTTGGTCAGGCTGGTCTCAAACTCCTGACCTCAGGTGATCCACCCACCTCGACCTCCCAAAGTGTTGGGATTACAGGCGTGAGCCACTGCACCTGACAAAAGTAGGTACTTCTTACTTTGTAATGGCCGGTTGAAAAGTTTTAGAATTGTTCTGTACAGAGATTCATCTTTAATCAGTATTCTGGCTGCTTCCAAATTCACTGGATTCTCTAGCACCGGATTAGAAAGCATAACCTATAGGAAAACATAGACAACATATAATTTCAAAAGTAAACTTTTTTAGAGCAAAAAGACAAACCAATATATACAACTTTCAATAAGCATTTATTAAATGCTTACTAGTATGGATCTGGAGATAGATTAAAAAATAACATGAGACATAGTCTGTACTCTCAAGAAACCTAACATTAGGCTCAAGAATGTACTGTATAAAACCATGATAGATCAAAAAAAAGTTACAAGCTCCTTTCTGTAACTTATTCCTTCCTATCATATACATTTAAATTGAATTTAAATTAAGATTATAAAAATTTTAGTTGATGGTGGTTAGTGTATTTAAACTTCAAAATATTTTAAACAGCATTTCAAGTACACTCCCCTTGAATAACAGTGTGATAATTGAAAATGTATCTCATTTGTTATTGAGAAAGAAGTAGTTAGTAATTATGGTCTCAACTTATATTGCCCATCACTGTAGGTACAGTCACAGGTGGCTATTTAAATTTAAAATAATTAAAATTAAATAAAATTAAAAATTCAGTTCCTTAGTCATTGTAGCAATATTTCAAGTGCTCAGTAGCCACATATGACTAGTGGCTACTGTATTGAACAGTGCAGATATATTGGATATTTCCATCAATGCAGAAAGTTCTACTGTGCAGCAATGACCTTCAAAGGAATATTGAAGAGCTATTAAAATATTGATTATAATCATATGGAAGTTACTTGAGAGACAATGTTAAGTGAAAAAGAAACAGGCTATATGGTTTATATAGCCATGTGCCACATAACAATGTTTCACTCAACAACAGATGGCATATATCATGGTGGTCCTGTAAAATAACACCAAATTTTTACTGTACCTTTTCTATATTTAGATACACAAATATTTACCATTGTGTTACAATGGCCTATAGTGTTTAGTACAGTAACATGCTGTGTAGGTTTGTAGCCTAGGAGCAACAGGCTATAACATAGCCTAGGTATGTATCAGGCGATACCATCTTGGTTCGTGTAAGTACACTCCATGATTTTCAAACAATGATGAAATGTTTAACAACTCATTTCTCAGAATGTATTCTTATTGTTAAGCGTGTGGCAATATCCACACCATAATCGCAACGATGTAAAAATTCAGGTCCATTCATTCATTCATTCATTTTATTTAATATCTACCAAATGTCAGCATTGTCCTTGGTACGCTCTGGGAAATCAAGGATGAATTAGACCGGTTTCCTGATTTGGGGAAGCTTGTAGTCCAATGGGGAAGACAGATATGTAAGCAGTGTGCGCATTATAGTATTAGCGTTCTAACAGAAATCTGCTCAGGGTACTGTTGGGTGTGTGGCAAAGGAAGCTCCCTCAAAACCAAAGCTATTAATTCTGCCTAGGAAAATAAATCAGAAAAGGTATCCTAGAGGAAGACTCATTTGATCTAACTCTCACAACAACATGAACAGCTGCTTGCTGGACAGACTGAGGAAGAGGGGAGGAGAAAATGAGTTGCCAGGCAGAGCGGAACTGGAGACTGGCCATTTCTAAGGTAACTTTAGAACTCTATGAATGTTTTTTGATCTGAATTGAACCAAGCAATGTGAGTGCAGAAAACCATGAAGATATAAGTAGAGCAGGATTGCCTGGTGGGTTAGGGAGAGTCTAGGTGTGAGGATTAGATATGCAACAGAACTAGAGCTTACACCTGTGGAGAAGGTGGGATCCACCAAAAGATTTCAAACAGAAACACAGGAGAAAAGTGCAGAAAGCTCTTTCCTAGTAACAGTAGAGTTAAGGGTTTTCTTTATAATTATCAGTGATTTTCCTTTCCTTCCCATTATCTTAAAAGCTTTTGTAATGTGGGCATATTTGTTTTATTAATGCTTTTGAAAATAAAAGACAAAACTGTGTTATCTACTGGCTTTCCATGATATATTTGGCAACCCTTTGGTGTCACTTTGCATTACTGTTTAATAGAAAGAACAATCATATTATTAACTAACTAGAGGTTCAGCATCCTAAATCTGAAAATCTGAAATCCTAAATACTCCCAAATTCAAAACTTTTTGAGCACTGACATGATGTGCAAAGGAAATACTCACTGCAGCATTTCAGATTTCAAAATTTCAAATTTGGGATGCTCAAATGGTAAGTATATATAATGCAAATATTCAAAAATTGGAAAAAATCCCAATTCCTAAGCATTTCAGGTAAGAAATACTCAACCTGTATTAACTATTGAGTTATTTTCTTGGACCAGGGACAGTTCCGAATTCTTTACATGCATTAATTAATTTCCTCATCACAGGTTACATGAGGTAACAACAGCCCCGTTTTACTGATGAATAAATTGAGGCATTGAGAAGTGGGAAAATTTGTCCAATGGTACAAAGGTATCAAGTGACAGAACCAGGATGTGAAGCCAGGCAATCTTAACTCAGAGCCCCACACTTTCCTTTTATCAAATATTCTTCAATTCAAAATTTCCACCAGCTCATTCTGGTTTGCCCTTACTCATTACATTTTGGGATCATTTTGCTATTCTTAGGGCAGACTCTAGTTTAGGTGGATGAGGTCAGAGTATGTCTCAGTTTAAAGGCATTCAAAGGATTAACCCCAGATTTCTGCATATCACACTCACTGACTCCCTTAAAGCTTTTGCTCAAATGTCTCTTTCCTAGAACACAGCCTCACACAAGTAGATCCTCAATACATATTTGTAGAATGAATGAATGAACTGAACATTGAATCTTTCCTAAAGATTATATTTTACTTAGTATGCTAAGATGACTAGCCAGAAAAGTTTTATTTATTTTAAAATATAAGAAATAGAAGAAATGCAATTTATATTATAATTCATATTAAAAATTTCAATGATGCCAGAATATTTTATATTCCAAGTATTCTAGATAATCAAAATGTAATTATTTATCTCCAGATATTATTAGTGATAAGTAGGTCCATGGATAGATTATTGCTACGCTAGATCTAAGTGGTCAAAGCAAGTGTCACTGAAATAATTCATTTTAGCATCAGATGAGAAAGAAGAGTTTTTTAAGGATCAGAAACAACACAACACTGTGTAGATGTGGTGGCTCCTGCCTGTAATTCCAGCATCGTGGGAGGCTGAGGTGGGAGGATCACTTGAGCCCAGGAGTTCAAGGCCAGCCTGAGCAACATAGTGAGATCCTGTCTCTAGAGAAAATTTTAAAAATTAGCCATCCATGGTAGGACATGCCTGTGGTCCCAGCTACTTGAGAGGCTGAGGTGGGAGAATCGCTTGAGCCCAGGAGGTTGAGGCTGCAGTGAGCCATGATTGTGCCACTGTACTCTAGCCTGGGCAACAGAGCAAGATCCGGTCTCAAAAAAAAAAGAAAAGAAAGAAAAAGAAAAGAAATAGTACAACACTGCTTTTAATGCTTTTAAGGACCATGGGTCCAGTGGGTAAATGTGGCATTTGAGAAACAGGCATCTGAGGAGAGGAGAAAATCCTTAGTATAATTGTTCACTGGGTTTGATATGAACACTAATGAGACAGAAAGTAGCTAACTAGCACTGTCAGAAACTAAAAACAAAAGTGAACGTTTTAAGTTGTAGTCACTGGATCCACCTCTCTCAGGAAGGCAAGGCCTGTAAGTGAAGAACGATCTAAAAAGCTTGTTCAACACCAGGAAGTGAAGTTAGGAGCCAAAAGAAAACCTAAGGTTATATTTTTCAGAATTGAAACCATCTAAATAATTATTTTCTTCTTGTATAAGATATGTATTCTTTGGTCTTGAGGGACCTTAATTATCTATTTCATTTTAAAATAATAGTCTTTATAATTTAAGTAAGTTCCACTTTGTAGCCTTCATATAGAAGTATGGATTTAAATAAGCGTCTCAAATTCTTTAAACACTTAAATATTCATTGTATATTTTAATCCTTATAGTTTGAATAATTAGGGTAATTAAAAGTATTAAAGTGAGGATTATATGAAATCCGTCCTTACCTGTAGAGCAAGTAAGATGCTGCTCAATGTATAGTTCGTATTCCACTTCCTAGGGTTGTCCAAAAAGTCTATACAGGGCTGACCAGTATGTGGGTCTACTGTATTAAGATAATACATTAATATTGGCATATACAATAAATTATTATTTAAAACTTACAAACATCAAAATGATAAGCCAGAAAATTTATCTGCATTTACTCTTCCTTTTTCCTAGTTCTTCTCTCTGTAATGAGAAGCACTATACCCATCCCTGGTTCCCACCTATTACCATGTTGTTTTAGCTGAATACATATGCGCCCCTGCTGTTTTTCCTATCCTCTCCTCTAGCAAGATGTGGCCTTGTGGGACTAAGTTTTTGTTGTGGGATATAAGGATAAGTGTGCAATTTCTGAGTCATTTTTTAAAGGAAGTTGGTTTTCCTTCTTTTATTTTCCCCTTCCCCCGACTGGAAATGGTGACAAACAGTAAATGCCTTAGTCCCAGAAATGAAATCCTCACATTGAGGATGGGCACAACTTCCCTCCAGCCTTGGCCTGTTACCTTAAGTTAGAAAGATGTACAGGAGCTTGACCTATGCCCTAACACAGTTAATCAATTTAGTGTTTGAAAAAAATAAAAGAATAGTGTTAAATAAGAAAAATAAAACTCTAGAATGACTAGAAGAAACTTAAAATGACTTTGATTTTCTTTTGGGAAAGGATCATCTAAGATGAAAGACAATTGCAAAAACCTCAAAGAACAAAACTAATATATCTTAAATATAAATTTATTTTAAATCACAAAATCTCTAAATCCCACATGTGAAAAAACAGCATAAACAAAATTGAAAATTAATGACAAATTAGAGGAAAATTTGCAACATCTAGGACAATGTGATAACATTGTCAATTGTACCATATAAGTCACAAAATAAGAATCAACAAATGTAGGGAATGTTTACTTCTCAAGTATTCAAAGAAGTACTTATTAAAATAATAGCAAGACTCTTATTAAATTGGCAAAAAAAGGTTCTTCAAAGTTTCAATGGCCAGAATTGGAAGGTGCTAAAATAAGAACTTTATATATAGTTTTTGGTGGGAGTATAAATACCACCGAAAGGCAATTTGGCTTTTTATATAAAGACTTAAAACTGTACATAGCCATCTTTTTTTGCGGGGGGGAGGGGATGGTGTTTGGGTGTTTGAAAGCTAGTAACTAACCCCTCTCTCCCCACAAGTTCATATGTAATTATAAAATAGATCAAAGTATTGAAAGGTGGAAGTAAAAACATCAGCTACGTCATACATAAGACTGAAATGGAGAATGCACTTGATGAATGGCTTTAATCAGGCTCCACAAAAGTCCCCCTGATTTGAACCTAACTCCCAAACCGAAAGCCTACCTAAGTTTCCTGCCTGGAGAAAAAGAGACTGTACCCAGGATGGTTAGAAAGAGAGAGTGTTGAGAAAATTCTGGGCCACGCATGCTCAATTATTTCCTTCATCTCCCTAATCAGATAAGTGACTTCTGGGAGGAGTGATGGAGGAAAAAAAGAGCAGTCACAAGTTTCCTATACCTTCCCTCCTAGAGACTAAAGTTCCCTCTACTTTATGGAAGTGGGAGGGATGAGGACTAGGGGATAAGAATATCCCCCGCATTAAATTTAATCCAATAATTCTAACTATTTTAAACAAATAAAAGCACATGTACGTAATTAATTTTGTGTTGTAGATACCAAAAATAGGTTTTAATTATAATAAAATAATGTACTTGGGAAAAAATAACATAAAAAATCTAATGTAAAATGTGAATGTTCCCCTGCCTACTAATTCTACTATTTAAGACCAATATTACCAGTTGGTCTACACAAATATACACACAAACACATATGTATACACACCCATATGTGTGTGTTTATTAAATGGAAGTATATTTTAAATTTTATTGTCCAAAGTCTTTCTTCACTTAACAATGTATTTTCAACATATTTCTGGACATAAATATTTATTCAAAAAATATCTGAATACCTACTATATGCCAGGCAGTGAAGAGTCTAAGGATATAGCAATGACCTAGACCTAAAAGGTTCGTAGACCTTCCTCATTCTGTTTAGAAGCAATACATGTAACTGTAGGATATTTCACTTAAAATTCCTATGTTAATGGAGATTGAAGTTATTTCCATTTTTCTCACATTGCTATTGAGAATCAGCATCTTTTTCTTTTTTTGAGACAGGGTCTTGCTCTCTTGCCCAGGCTGGATGCAATGGCACAATCATGGCTCACTGCAGCCTTGACCTCGTGGGCTCAAGCCCCCCAAGTAACTGGGACTACAGGCACATGTTACCATGCCAAACTAATTTTTAAATATTCTGTAGAGACAGGTCTCACTATGTTGCCCAGGCTGGTGTCAAATTCCTGGAACCAAGCAATACTCCCCACCGGCCACCCAAAGTACTGGGATAACAGGCATAAGCCACTGAGCCTGGTGGGAATAAACATCTTTAAATATAACATACTCTTGCACACTTGTGCCAATATTTCTACAGAATAGTTTATAAACATGGTATTATGGGAATTTAGGGATATATGCCTTTTATACCTGATTTGAAACTGTCACACTATTTCCTCAAAAGGTCATGATTATATCAGAGGAAAAATGTCTACCCATGCCTACTAAATATGTATGTTATCGTTTGACATTTTAGGAATATGTGGTAAATAACAATATTTTTTGTTTTAATTTGCTTTTATTTTCTTACTAGTGAGATTGATAATCTTTTATGTTTATTTTGTTGTTTATTCTATCCAGTGTTTGTTTATAGCCTTCATCCATTTTTTTATTGCTTTATGTTTTTTATTGATTGACAAGTGTTCTTCGTATGATATATATATCCTGTTGCAAATATTTTCCCTCAGTTTGCAAAAGTCAATGTCTTTGACCTCTGAGTATAATGTCCTGGGCTGTAGAGAAGTTTTAACAGGTTTTGCAGTTTAATGTGTCATATTTTCCAAACAGTCACTGGGTTTTATCATGAAGAGAAAGGTCTTCCTCACCAAGCCCATAAAATTCTATTAGATTTCCTTCTTTTCCAGCATTTAAAATTTTAGATTTTGATCCTTCAGGAATTCATTTTGTGTATAACTTTAAGTAGCAATCTAACTTACCTTTTTTTTAAAAAAAAAGTTAATCTGTCCAGTGCATCATTTTTTTATAATGATGAAAAACTAGATCCAACTAAAATATTGAACAGTACAGGAATGGTGAAGTGTATTGTTGAACCATTTAAGATGATCTTTTGAAGAATGTTTAATAGTGCAGAAAAAAGACATATAGTTTTAAAATTAAAAACCTAGGCCAGGTGAAGTGGCTCCTGGCTGTAATCCCAGCACTTTGGGAGGCCAAAGCGGGTGAATGGTCAGGAGTTCAAGACCAGCTTGGCCAACATGGTGAAACCCTGTCTCTACTAAAAATACAAAAACTAGCCAGGTGTGGTGGTGCATGCCTGTAGTCCCAGCTACTGGGGAGGCTGAGGCAGGAGAATCAATTGAACCTGGGAGGTAGAGGTTGCAGTGAGCCAAGATCACACTACTGCATTCCAGCCTGGGCGACAGAGCAAGACTCTATCTCAAAAAAAACCATAAAATAAATAAAATTAAAAACCTAGAGGCAAAAATTCATGTGTAATACCTCAACTGTATAGAAAAAACTCATACATAGAAAAAAAGAAAATAAATTTGGCAAAATGTTGACAGTATTTTCTCTTTGCATTAGGATTTAAGGTGATTGTTAATTTTTTCCAGCCTTTTCATATTTTCCCCAAAGAGAGTTCTTACTTTAAGAATCATAATAAAGTTCTTAAAAAGAAACATGATTATTATAAGAAACAAGGATAATAGGGACAAAGCCTCTAATGATAAAAATGTCATTTAGTTCTTACCATTTGGGTGAAAAGGAATTGTTATAAATTTCACAACTGGAGGAGCATAGTTGTACTCCGACGTAAAATGTATTGTCAGTTGGAAGACTAAACCTATAATATAGAAATAAACATTTTTAATAAAGTGTCATGTTGTGTTGATTAACCGTAACCTGATTAACACTGGAGTTTCTCCATATGGTTTAGCCTTTGCACAGTTTTATTTTTAAGTAAATTGATTCATAGAATGTACAGACTCCTCTGGATAGTATAACAGACACTTCACAATCTATTATAATCATATGTTTTCAGTCTCTTTCCCACTAGTCCTTTACATCTACTACCTTTGTCCCTCTAACATCCACCCCCTCTATTGTATCTCATATTGACTGAACTCACATTCCCAGAATCTGTTACACCCTTTCTTGTCTACAAGTCTTTGCTGTGCTGTTTACTCTGCCCGAATTTCCTTCTCCTTCTTCTGAACCTGGCAGACTCTTACACATTTTTCAGGACTCAACTCAAATGTGATCTCCTTGGGAAGACATTCCTGACTCCCTCAGGCATAATTAACTAATCCTATTCCTCTTTGGCATTCTGTTCAAAATCCATAAAATGTATATTTTATTGTAATTATCAGCTGATGTGTTTCTCTCCCCTACCTCACTCAAGGAATCTATCTTATTAATCCACGATTGAAAGAAAACATGATCATTAAAGTTTATAGTGGCTTAGTGTTGTTGAGTTTTGATTTATGAAAATTTGGGGGAAAGTCATAAAGGAAAAAATGAGAAGTAACTGCGGGGTTTCAAAGCCAATAGGAATTTTGATAGTACCTGAGCTAATGGAAGACAGAAGATATTCTCAATTGATACTCTTTATTGTGTCTGCTTCTTAAAAATGTAATAAAATTAAGATTTGGCATAAAGAAAAATACCCCAAATTTCCATCTGTGTTGGCACATGGCAAAAAAAGTCACATAATGAAAAAATAATGGGAATATTTTTAGAATTTTAGACAACTGGTATAATACAAACTTATTATGCATACAAAGAAGAATTTCAGGAAATTTATATAATGCAACCTTATCCTACATAAAAAGAGGATGGGTAATAATGGTATAAAGACTTAAAAAAAAATAGATTGGTTTTGAAAATACAAACCCTGCCAGACTGAATTCTGTAGACCTTCAATTTCGACTTCCCATTCCATCATGTCTTCACTTACGGGACTAGCAGTGATGCCCTTGAAGTTAAAAACAAAATTAAATCAGGTAAAACTTATTAAGTATTTATTGAAGTTTTGAAAATCATATACCAGGCCACAATGAATTCTAAAAACTCTAATTTTCTTGATAACTTTATTTATTTGCTGCTGTGGGGAAGTGTTATATGTCTTATTACACAGAAGTTAATATAGATCCAAGAAAACATATACAATAGTAAATAAAAATAAATCATAAGTGTGGAAATCACAAGTGGGACTAGAAAGTCAAGATTAGGATGTGTGGCTTATACACTGTTTGTGTAAATCAATAACCAATTTAAGATTCAAATTTTAAAAGAAAGAAATAGTTGGAAAGTGCATGTTTCTTCAAAACATTTTATAGCTATATGAATGTTATATGAAAGGCATGAAGTGGGAACATTTTCATTAAGAAAAAATCCAAAATTACACTTGTATATAAAAGCGAAGTTTTCCTATACTTGAGGAATTGTTCCAACGGAGGGACAAGAATGTATTTCATAGAAAACCTTATGAACTATGTTAACTAACACATTTACATACACACAAAAACACTTCTGAGCACCCACATAGTTATTAAGTATGTTAGTGCTTGTCTGGGTGAGCACTGTCTCTCTATTATCTACATTTACATATTCCTTCATTGGATTCTCTTTCAACAGAGAACTACAAAGCTCAGGATGAGCAGAAATAATATCAAATGTTAGGTCCATGCCCCTGGAATGTTTGCTGTTGGACTCCATAACTGTTCCTAACATCTCCAGTGAAGGCAGTACTTTTATAGCACAGGTAAACACTGAACAATGCCACTGAACTACACCTGAAGCAACTGTGGGAAGCACTCTATACCTTCCATGGACAGCTTTCTTTCTATTATTTCCCTTAAGCACTCACTCTTCGCCCCTCTTCCATTTTTCATTTTCCGTAAATCAGCCTGTAGCACCCATGGACACTGATAACCTCATTGGTGGCATTTAAGGCCAAGGATATTGCTTCTTTTGTGTTAAAACTATAAAGGGAAGGCATTTATGTGTCATGCTGGTAAAAGTGCACTAGACAGTAAGTAGTGGAACACAAGAATTAAGAACTAGGGCTTTGAAGTCCGAAAACCCTATAATGGAAACATGGGGTCAAATCTTTACAGAATGTTTCTAAGTCTTAGGTTTTTGGTAGGTAAAATGAAGTACTACTTATTGTATAGTATTAGAATTAATGAGCATAAGCCTGCACCAACTAGTCACTAACTACATGACAGACCCTGATATTCAGTGCCTAGATCCACCTAAATTACTCCGCATAATATGTTCAATAAAGTTAAGCATTATTATTTTGAAGTAATAATAACTGTTATTTATACGAAATACATTACTTTAGTGAAATGGATTCATTAAATAACAATACTGTAGTTGCAAATCAGGTTTAACTAAATTATTACTTATAGAATAAACATTGGTTAAACTGCCTCTTAAAAATTGTTGCACAATGAAACACATCCCTCTACGTGCCCAGTACTTACCTTATAATTGTTCTCCTTGAGATCATAGAAGTCTCTTTGCAGCAAGAGGTAAGCTCTGCCGTGCATGATAGGCAGCGGAGGGTCTGGCACTTGTCCCCAAATGCCTCAGGTTTACTCTGAGGCGGATGTTTGAAGTTATGGGTCACTTTCCCACACTTAGTAAATTGACATAAGTTACTTGCTTTTTAGAACCTCGGAACGCTCCCAAGATAAGTGGCTTCTAAATTTGGGATATAACAATGACTTTTTCTCCTGACTCCTCGAAATGAGCAGTTCCTGAAGGAAAACTTGGGCACTTCCTCATCTGCGGCGTTTCGCTGCAGTGCCAGCTCAAAGCCCAGTCTCAAGACAAACTTGGATGAGCAACGGAGACAAGCCCGAGTCGTCGGCGCGTGAGTGGGAGTGAGCGGTGTACGCCTACCAAGATCCTAGCAGGTTGTCTCCGCTTCACAGGTGCAACCCCGCAGCCATTCACAGGAGGAAGCAAATCAGTTGCCAAGCAACAGGCCCCCGTGGGGCAGCCGAGAGACGGGGGCAGGGGGTTGGCCGCTGTCACCCAATCAGCGACAGGGGGCAGGCCTCTTGATCTCTCCATAGCCAATCCTACAACAGTTTTCCCTTTGAAAGGCCAATGAGATTCGTGGTCAAGGCGACACCACGCCTTCTCAGCCCACCAACATGGACTCTACACAACTAATGTAGAGGAAGGGGTGAGTTCCCAGGACCCAGCGTGTAAGTCATAGAAGCCATCACACAATGTCCCTCTTCGAAATTATCCTTCCTTTTTCTTTGAATATCAAAAGATATAATAAGTGAATGGTAGGTACAGGTCTGTGCTTATTCATAACAATATCTTAACTTACATGGCGAGTTACCATTCACAGTAGTGGTGCATGCTATTATGTCATCAAATCTTACGATCATCCTAGAAAAGTGCTCCAGAAACAGGGAACTCCTTAAAATTTCTCAGATTCCCATCTCTTCCCGCAGAGTTGCGCACTTGCTGTTCCTTCTACCTAGGGGTTTACCACATTCCTTCCACCCCTTCAGCTCTCATTTCCCCTTCACTCATCTTTCAGATTTTAACGACTCTTTAAGGGATCCTTTCTTTTGTGATCCCACAGGACCTTCTATTTGCCTCCTAGTTAGCATTTGTCATACAGCATCACAATTGTCTATTGTTTTCACCACACGGTTCCATTGCCAGCGCCAACTACAGAGCCTGGCATCTTGGTTCAGAGTGCTTTCTTTTTTTACTTACTATTTACTTACTAATTTTATGTAATCCGGATGTTCCTTTAGTCCATTCATTTTACAAATATTTATTAAATACTTTCTTTTACGTGAAAGATTCAAATGAAGTAACTGTCTTTATGGCTCCAATACACAATAAACCAGTATACAAAACAAAAATCATGATTTCAGATCGTGATAAACGTTATGTGGACAATAATAAAACAGTAACATGATAGAGAGTGGGGTAGGTCATTAAGGGTTAGAAATGGTGGTCAGGGAAGGCCTCTGTAAGGAATGGAGTTTTGAACTCATACATGAAAGATGAGAAGGAGCCTGTTATATGAAATATTGAGGGCAGAGAGCTCTAGGAAGAGGAAAACAGTTTATTTTTGAGTCAGGAAAGATCTTGTCTTGAAAAGGGAACAAGGGAAGGTCGCTGAGGTTGTGGAGGAGCCTGGGAGGGGTGTGATAAAGATAGGGCACTACACAGTAGGAAGTTTGGGCTTTATTTGAATAGCTGTGGGATTCCATTGGATGGGTTTAAACAGGAGAGTGTCATGCTCTGATTTATATTTACATGATTACTCTGGCTGCTCTACGAAGAATGAATTTTGGGGAGACCACCTGGAAGGATATCACGTAAATTTCATCTCCAGGTATGGCAGCATCACCAACAATCACCAACAACATGTTAACTGTACTAAAATGTTGGTACAATACAATGCTATTATTCTATATTTCATATAACTAAATGTTAAGGATTTTTTCCTGTGAAAACATCAACTAGTATCTGGGATTGAATTTTTTGGCTCTTCTTTCCATCCCATCAGATTTTAACATGGTCTTGTGTAGGACTGGAAATGTCAGGTGAAAGTGAGTAAAGGGAATAGACCTTCAGTGAGAAGGGAATAGACCCAGTTTGGAGATCCTAACTAGGTTTGTCCATATCACTGTGGTCCCACAATCCTTTCTTCCACCCTAATGGATTATTGTGATAATGAATTCAGAATCTTTTGTATTTTAAAATATATATATATATTTATTTATCATGGAAAATATGATATTTTGAAATATGTACACATTATGGAATGGCTAAATTGAGCTAACTAACATAAGCATTATCTCATATGCTGAGGAAACGTAAAATCTATTCTCATCTATTTTCAAGGATACAACATATTTTTATTAACTGTAGTCATCATGTCATACAATAAGAATCCTCCATCTTTTGTTTAAAATTTCATTCTAGGGAAAATTATGTTAAAGTAAGAGAAAGATAAAAGTAAGTAAAGGAAAAGAAAATTAAGGTAAAGAAAAACATTTTTTGTTGTGAATTTTTAGAAGATGGCATTTATATGATACTTTAGCACAATGAAAATCAAGTTGGAAGATATTCATATGTCTCTCCCCACAACAAACCTATATTAATAGCTTTGACCTCTTCTTGGGATTTCTGACTAGTATACCTACTAATTTATATCCAATTGCCTGGTTATCACCCAGCTGTCTTGTCCCAAAGACATTTCAAACTCAAACGTTTGAAATCAACTAATTACTGTTTCTCCCAATCAAGCTTCTGTCCCAGTTGGAAATTTGAAGTCATCTCTGACTCCTCTTCTTCCTCATGACTCACAAGACATGCTGTTGTCATAGCCTCTTCTCAAGCCTTACCACTAAGGCACAATTTCATAACCTTGTCATCTCTTGCCTAGATACAGAACATCTTTGTATTGTACTCCCTGACTCCAGACTTGCCTGTCATGAAACTTGATGGTAATGTATTTAAACTAACATGTGATCATGAAATTCTCTACTTAAAATACTTCAAGGGATTCCCTTCACCCCAGCTTATCCCATCTTCAACATGTGGATTTACTTCCAGGGGTGTAGGTGGGATGGCTGAAATCACGGGCAACTTTATATGTGTCTCTCTGTACATTTGTATGTGTATGCAAATGGACTTATTTTTTTTTTTGCTTGATAAACCACACACTACAGAATTAAATATAAGTTTCTTAACATGGCAAAGCAGAGCATTCCATAATATTTTCCTATTTATCCCTACTTTTATTGACACTCACGCTGCTTCATACTTGAGGTACCCACTCCATTAAACTGTGTATCTTTTTCCTGTATGTACCCATCTTGCCTAGGCTCATTATCTTTTCTCCCTGACCTTTCTTCCTCTTTTTAAATCTAATTAAAAACTGTTAACACATCCTGAAAGACATAAATGCCTCCTTGGAGCCATCCTGAACTGCCCGAATGGGTTGTGTTCTCATTTGACCTGGGTTCATCTTTGTATATTATCACCACATTATTTTGAAACTATTTGTTTATGGGGTTTTCTCTCTCACTAGAATATCATTTCTTAAGGCCATGGAGACCTGTTTATTCATCGCTGTATTCCCGGCACCAAGCACCTGGCTCAGAGGCGGTATCAGTATATTCTGATTGAATTGAACTTAGCAGAATAGAAAGTTTTGAGGCCAGAAGAGTGACCTTCCATGAAAGAACTAGGCGTAAGCCAAGGAAGAGGGTTGCAGAGATGTGAAGAGCTGGGTGATATAGAGAAGCTCAGCTAGCTCCATGACACATAGGAGGCTAAAATCTGGAGGACAGTGACAGAGTAGACAGTGAAGCAGAAGCACCCTTGAGAGCAAGAGCCACCAGAGCAGAAGGGGCTGCAGAGCTGCAGCCAGGGCACAGATTATAAGCAAAATCCCCAGGTCGCCAAAAAGGAAGGGAAAGACACTTACGAAGGTACCGCACCCGGAGGGGCTGAGGAGACAAACAGGTTAAAGTTTCCAGAAATATTTTGGGAATGGATGTTTTGAGAAGTAAAAAGCTTCCTGCCAATGTGGGGGTTTGGCACTGTTGTGTTTGGAGATGCTAACTGAACAAGATCACAGATGTACTCACTGGCTGGCCAGCATCTTGTATTTCTCTCTCTCTCTCTTTTTGTTTTTTAGAGAGTTTTCCTCTGTTGCTCAGGCTGGAGTGCCTTGGTGCAATCATAGCATATCTTATCCTATGTGTGCGTGTGTGCATGTGTGCGTGTGTGCATGTGTGTGTGTGCCTAGCATCTAGCATCTGTGTAGCAACCAGCCAGCTTTGCCTCCTACAATTAATATTATAGCAGCAGGAGCTGAAGACTAATAGCATCAGCTCTTCAGCCATCTGAGTCACTCAAAATTGGAAATTTATAAGGAGAGGCCCATCTGAAAATATTTTCTCTGCATGGTATCACCTTCCATTTATTACAACAAATGTTAGTTTTAGTAAACTTTTCACATACATGATATCATTGCTGTCATGATCTTCCTGTCACTTCTCACTCCTGAGCCCTGTCTTTCTGCACCTTGTTCATCAGCTTTGTTGTGTTTGGTTGTAGGTTAGACAAACCATCTCAAATGGGAAAATAAATTCCCATCTTCTGTCCTTCCACTGCTTTAATCTATTAGTAAGTCTGTTGATAAATAGAATGTGACTTGCAGGCAGACCTGGGTTCTGTTCTGTGTCTTATTAACCTGTAAAGATCATCTTGAAGAAGTTACTTAGCTTCCCCGTACCTACAATGTTCTCATCTGTAATTTGGAGCCAATAGTAATACTTATTTTGCAGGATCATATGAGGATTAAAAGATATAATCCCTGCCAATGACTCAGTCACACCTGGCATAGAGTAAGTACTAGCCAACACCTGCACTTTCCATGTGCTGAGCATGCTGTTCTAAGTGCTGTATGGGAATTAATTTCATCCTCACTAATAGCTCTGTACACTAGGTACTCTTAGGATTCTAATTTACAGATGAGGAAAACCAAGGCACAGAGACACTAGATGATTTGTCCAAGGTTACACAGCTGGAATGCAACAGAGCCAGGATGCAAACCTGAGTCCATACTTTTAGCCACTAAGCTACCCTGCCTCACGAGTATCTCATGTTCTACTAAGTGAGCTCTCTGGTCTTCTTCAGTAAATTATTGCTACTCTCAATAGTTGTGAGAATGTTTTTGTCCAGCTGTTATTTTTGTTTTTGTTGACTATTGTGACTGCATTTCTACCTGCTGTTAAAATGTAAACCCAAGAAAGCCAGACCACTGCTGTATAAAATAGCGCCCATCCTTGGCTGGCCTTCCCCTAGGCTGGCTGGACCCTGGGGCCTGGCTGAGCCTCCTATGCCAATACTGTGACTTAGAAACAATGTTACTGCTGGGCAGCTCTATGTTCCTCCCCGTGCTGCCTGCGCCAGCCCCAGGCTGCTGGGGAACAGTGGCCAGATCAGGGCCAGTCTGGGTACCTTGACCCTCAACTGGCCCTGCCCAGCCACCCAGCCACCCTGGACACGGCTCTGTCCCTCTGTCTCACCCCAGGCCCTGTGAGGAGTCCCCAAGAGGAGCCCACTGTACCATGGCGTTAACCTCTGCCTGGGTATCTGGGCCTGGCCACCAGCGGTGTTCTTCATGTGTTGATTTTATTTGACTCCTGGAGTGGTGGGTCTCATCTCTCCCATCTTGGCCGAGAGTGGCAGAGAATTGCCTCGCTGCAAACCCTCCTCCAGTGTCAGTGATGGTCGTCCTTGTCTCAGAATAACCAAGGGCCAGCCCGTGTCTGACCAAGGTCAAGGGGCAGGTGCAGGGGTGACAGGGATGGCTTCTAAGCCAGAAATGTCTTAAACTGCAATGTGCCATCCCATCTCCAGCCCCAGCCCAGTCACCTTAGGAGCAGGATCAGATAAAGCAGGCGGCGGGAAGGCTGGGCACTGCATTACTAACTCCAGTACATTTCTGTGTTGATCCCTGTGAAATAAAGTCTGAAAACTTAAAAAGTAAAAACCAGTGCCCAAATACATATCTGTTAACTAAATGTGTATCCTATCTTCTCTTTCAGATTGTAAATATCTTGAGAACTGAGTTTGACCTCTGCAACTTATGAATACACTTATAGTACTCTGTATGTAGCTCAGAAAATACCACGATTATTATTTATAAAAATAATTTTAAAATGTTAACTTTTAGTAAATTTGTACCCTTAAGGGAAAGTAGATTTAATTAAGTCTTACTATATGCTTTCTTGGACTTTCTCTCCCAATTCTTCCCCTAAAATAGAACTACAAGTTTCAAAAGAAAATCTTGCATTGTATTTTTATGGTAGGCAGGATTCTAAGATGACCTCCAGGATCCCTACTCCCTGTACAATCCTCAGGACTGTGAAGATGATGGATTTTACTGCTGCGGTTAAGTTGTATGTAGCACATTCAACTTGAAGAAAGGGAGGTTATTCTGGGTAAGTCTGACCTAATCAGGTGAGCCCTTAAATGGAACTAGACCCTTCCTGAAATCAGTGACTCAAAGCATGAGAGGGATTCTATGTAAGGGAGACTCTCTGTTGCTAGCTTTGGAAATGGAAGGGGCCACGCAAGGAATGTCGGTAGCCTCCAAGCGCTGAGAGTGACCACTGGCTGACAGCCAGCAAGAGAATTGGGGCCTTAGTCCTCGAATTCCAAGGAACTGAATTTTGCCACAACCACATGAGCTGGGAAAGGTACCTGAATTCCAGATCACAGCAGAACCCAGCCAATACCTTGTAAGACCTTGCATAGAGAATCTAGTCAAGCCATGCCCAGTTCAGACAGACAGAGTGAGCAAGGCAAGGCAACTAACAGTGTAACTATTTCCCTTTTGTAATGTTACTGAGGCTGACTCCAGCTTTAACAACCAGGCATCCTCTCTCCGCTATGTAAAAATAATTCTTTCCCTCAGGACTCAAACAGATGTTTTCATTTTACTTAAACTAAAAGACTGTTTTCCTCCTCCACCAGGAATATGTAGCAGTACAAAGTGCTAACGTCGTGTGGATTTGAACCCCCATCCTCGAGAGCAAAAGAAGGCTGGGGATTGCCAAATGTCAACTCAGCTGTGAGAAGTGTTTTAAATCATATTCTGACGTAGGTTATGTTGTTAACTAGAAAATGAAGTGCAGCACACATGCTTCTAGTAACTCTGGTTTCAAATCCTATGATCTCTTCTTTGTCTTGAAGACCTTTTGATGTGAGTTCCCAATATTGAGTTGCTCTGCTTTTAATAATCTTATATTCCTTCCTCAATATAAACGTCATGAAAAATACTGAACGCTAATCTTCAAAGATCAAACAGGAAGAAAGAGGTGGGCAGCATAGTTCAGTGACTTGAGTTCCTGAAATTTCTCATTTAAAAATTTTATTTTAGCTTATAAAAGCCTTGGCTCAAGAAATGCTTGGTTCCTCTTTTAAAGTTGGAGTTGTACACTCCCCACATTTCAGAAGTGTGTTAAGTACAAAATAATTAGGCCTCTCTCTGTAAGGCACCTGACATGCAGAGGCCACTTAATCATTAATTGTATCTGTATTTGTGTTTACAAGGAGGAATTCAGAATAAATACTTACTGGCTTTTACTTTGCTGTCTCTGCTTTAGCTAGGGTGACCAACAGTCTTGGTTTGCCTGAGACAAAGAACTTTTCAGTGCTGAAACTGGGACAGTCCCTGGCAAACTGGCTGGGACTAACTTGGGCATCAAGGACCTTTTTAGGGTGGGAATTGTGTAAACAACTCGGCAAGAGCTGTTTTCTGGTTTTGGGATCTTGGTGTTTAAAGGCACCCAGTTTGGTTTCCGTGGCAGGCTGATGCCCAAAGCCCATGATTAAAGTTATAAAAAGTCTTGCTCAGAATTGTGTTACGAGATGATTCACCTTTAAAGGTGTCTGTGATGAAGGAAAGCAGTACCTGCTTGCGTACTTTACGTGCACTGAAGTGTTTTAGAAAAATCAGCTCTCCTTTCATTTCCCCACATGAGAATTTCAATTGTTGAGCGATACTGCATTCAATAACATCTAATTGTGACTATTCAGTGTGTGTATACAGGTGTTTAAAAGATGTAATTATTCTAGGCTCTTTTCATATATATCAATTTAATATACCTTTTTATAGTGCTCTCAGTTGCCCCCAAGGGTAATTATGGAATTGGACGATGGAGAGACTTTGAGGTGGCAATCAGCTTGGAAGAGGGGGTTAAAGGATGACATATGGTTTAGGGATGGCTTAGGGATGTGTCTGGAAGCTGTTTTTAGTTAGCATATGTTTATTAGGGGTGGTTGAAGGGAGATGATAGAGCTGAATGAGGAGCTCGCTAAGCCCACCCTGCACCTCCTTGGCACCAGTCCTCTGGGTGTTCTATGTGATGGCATATACATGAATAATTAAACGGAATATTTTGTGCTCTGTTTACCATACTAGAAAATAATATATCCCTTGGTAAAAGTTGTTTAAAACACATTGAATAATAACAATCTTACCACTCTTTGAGCATCTACTACATGCCCAGATACCTCTCATATACTCACATATATTCTCATTAAATGCTCATACCAATTCTGAGAGATAAGTATTATAGAAAAAAATCATAAAATTAGATAGACTGTGTTTTTTGAGGACTTTATGTCAGCTGCTCTTCTATTCAGATTACATGAATTATCTTGTTTAAATCTCATAATAATTCTGTAAAATAGATACTTCAGGTGAAGAAACAGTAGTTCAGTAACTTGTCTGAGTTCACATGTTTACCAAAGAGTGAAGGGGAGATTTAAGCCAATCTGACATCAGAACCCCTGTTGTTCAGAATAGTGTCAATGCTATGTTTACCCCATTTGATGCATAAGATAATAGAGATTGCCTTACTTGCTCAAGGTCAGCTAGTTTATCTGCCAGTGCAGTTGAAAAATACATGCTGTATGCTCACATTCTCTTTGTCCAAGTTCCAGGAAGGAGGAAAAACTAGATTTTACAGTGCTATATGCTATCTGTCAGGGATTTATAGGAGATTTTTAAGGTTTTCTGGTACTTTCTGGAATGGTCCTGAGAAGTTATAATTTTTAGGTTCTCCCCCAGACAATGGTGATAATAACCTGGTTTGACAACTATTGCTCCAGCCCAGGGATGGCTAACAAGTTTTATTTCTAGTGCCATTTCTGAGTGGTAGGTTATATAGGCAAATATGTTGAAAATTTTAAGGCTAAATCTGAGTTCAGCTTGGAAGAGTACCAATTAGTGATGTCTGACATGAATTTGAGGAAAGAGAAGGACATGGGTGCCCTGGTGTCAGGTTCTAACTGAGGTCCAAGGGCAGTTAGTGGGTGAGTGGTGGGTAGTTGGAAAAACACTTGAGGAATTTTAGACAGTTTCGACATGGCTTTACTCTCTCTCTGGGCAGAAGCGAGCCATATATACAGCATTAGCAGGGTAATTATATGTTTTACAGACAATAGTCACTCCAAGCCAAGCACAAGCTCACGTGGGTGATCACCTAATATGCCTCATGTGGTGTGGTTACATAATGTGCAGGGTTGTATGCCTGCGCTCCAAACCCGTGAGTCATGCGGCACTGGAAGGCCACCTCGGCCTACTTCTGAGTAAAGCACAGCCATTTCCCGTACACTCCACCCCCCTAGGCTAAGGGCATCCTCTGGGCAGGGACACATGCCCATAGGGCAGAGCCCTGAATCCATAGCCCACAGCAACAATACAGAGAGCAACAGCTCACTACTAGGATCTCAGTTATGCTACTTATGACTGTTAGGGCCCAGCATAGGCCAGAGCCCAGGAATGCCCACCATAACTTCAGTGGGGTGACATGTGTTATATTTACACAGGCCATGACAGGTACCCATCCCACAGTGGTGTTACCCCAATGTTGCTCGATGCACCATGGCGCCTGGGCTAGGGTACTACATGTTCCCCCACTAGCTAGCCCCACTTATCATAAATGCTATGGGCCAGCCAGNTAAAGCACAGCCATTTCCCTTATACTCCACCCCCCAGGCTAAGGGCATCCTCTGGGCAGGGACACATGCCCATAGGGCAGAGCCCTGAATCCATAACCCACAACAACAATACAGAGAGCAACAGATCACTACTAGGATCTCAGTTATGCTACTTATGACTGTTAGGGCCCAGCATAGGCCAGAGCCCAGGAATGCCCACCATAACTTCAGTGGGGTGACATGTGTTATATTTACACAGGCCATGACAGGTACCCATCCCACAGTGGTGTTACCCCAATGTTGCTCGATGCACCATGGCGCCTGGGCTAGGGTACTACATGTTCCCCCACTAGCTAGCCCCACTTATCATAAATGCTATGGGCCAGCCAGAGGTAGGTGCACCATGGGTCTTGTAGTGTCTTTTGTCCAAAGCTTGCCACACTGCGTTCCAGGTGTCAGCCATGGGACCCCAAGTCTCCAGCCATGTCCAGTTCTCTGCAGATGCTGAATGCATGCGCCAAGGCAAGTTGTCTGCAACTGCTGCTGAAAGGGTGGTGCAGATCCAACAGTTGGAAATATTGGTCACCACAGCATAGGTGTGGGCCCAGTTCACGATGCAGTTGGAGCATGTTAACCTATGGTTGAAATGACAGAGCATGCACAGGTACTAACAGAGGTAAATCACATCTCTCAAGCAAAATATAAGCTAACCTTTCATCCCTGGATAACAATGCAGCCACCAAGGGATTTTGCCCTGGGTGATAATAACACATCTTCTCAGCTCCCCATGGTTCTTTTGAGTCCTATATCTGTGCCAAAGTCATGGGGGAACTCATAATAGGTCACACAAGCAATACATATATTCCTTGGAGGAGGGTTCCTGCCCTGGCCATTCCCCTACAAAACTGTCAACCAGGGGGGCCATGTATTGAATACCCAAGGAGTGACATGCAAGTCATGGTGTATGCCCTACCCCCAGGGAGTTATGCTGGCCAACCACTGGCAGTGGGGGGCTTGGAGGGTCCATGGCCACAGCCAGGTTTTCTGTTCCCCTGCCTTCAAGGGCATCGGGGCTGGTAACAACAGGTTACCGTTCATCCCCATACCTGGTTGGAGGAGGTCATCCCTTGGTATGTATCTGCAACTGGATGGGGATGGCGGCCCAGTGTAACAAAGCCTCCACCAGGGCCAGGTCAACTTTCTGTGACTGTTCATTCAAGATTTGAAGTACCAGGTCCAGCCTGGAACTCCAGCCCCACAAAGACAGGGGTGTGACATGCAAGTGTAACCCATTCTTTAAGAGCCTTTTATACCACTCAATTATATGTGCAGCTTGCGGGTTGTATAGTTCATGGAATCCCCACTTTATGTCCATTTGTTATGCCCATTTTTGTGCCTGTTGTCCAGTGAAACATGTTCCCTTATCACTCTCAGCAGCCAGAGGGTGACCATATAGGGCCCATAAGTGTTGCAGGGCATGGATGGTGTTCTGTTGGTTGGCCACTCTGCAAGGGTAGGTGAACAACAGGCTCATGACTGTGTCCACAGCTGTTAACACACGTGTATACCCTTGCAACTTCAGCAGCCACCTAATGTAATCTACTTGCAGGCACTCACCCTATCGTCGCTTGTTGTGTAACATTGGGTAGCTACCTCCATTTAGGGTATGCCTGAGCACATGCTGGGCATTTCTGACAAACCTCCCAAATGTCTTGCTTGGGCAAGAATAGACCCCAATGCTTATTGACCCATTGCATCAGTTTACCTCCCGCATGTCCCAGTTTCCAGTGTAGCCACAAGGCTACATCTCATGTAGGTGCCGACTAACCACCGGACGTTAACCAAGGCATCTGCTTCATCATTGCCGGGGGTAGCCAAAGGCGTATGGCCTGATACATGATCAACAGTTACCTCTTTCTGATGACCCGTTTCCCAAAGGTCTTGCCACATGACTTGGCCCCAATTGGGTCAGTGGCTGACTAACCCCTTCTGTATTTTCCAGGCAGTTAACCATAAGGCTAAGCCTTGATAGACTGCCCAGCTACCGATACAGATTACTATAGGTGTCACCTCCCTGGTGATCACCATCCATACTACTCTAAGTTCAGCCCATTGGTTACTTTGTCCATACCTGGTTTCAAACCATATGGTATCAGTACTAGGTTGGATTGCAACAGCAGTCCAAGCAGCAGTAGCACCTTGACTAGGCCCACCTGTGTACCATGCCCCATCGGGAATAGGGAGACACCCTTCCCTAAATAGTGAAGGCTCAGGGTCTAGGAGCGCCTTAGGCCTCATGGCCTTATCTTACATTAGGACTATAGTTTTCAAGACCTCTTGCAACTCTGCTACTAAGGGACTTGTACTCAGCATACTCTACTGCTCTAAGTATGCACCCCACTTTGGCAAAGTGGATGTCTGTGCCATCCCAGTTCGGGAGGTCATTACCCATGAACATACCCATTCTGCTATTGGGTAAGTCATCTGTGTGATGACTACAGTCTGTCCTGTCACATTCTCACAAACCTGAAGGGCGGCATACACAGGCTGGGCACCTTGGCCGCTTCCCTAATCGAAGAGAAAAGGCTCTACATTTCTGCCTGGCTGCAGCAAGTAGTCTTTAAGCTGAAGCGCCTGGGTGGGACTGGGTCACACAGCAATGTCCTTCTCTCCCTTGGACATTTTCTGGAATTGCTGCTCTGGAGACAACTGTCTCCACAAAGTTAAGAGTCCTTCATTGGGCTGCTTATGGATTTTCCCTCAGTCAACCCTGGCCAAAATCAAGTCTATCCACATATCTGAATGTGTCACTCACTGGGGCCCCCTTTTCTCCTATGGGGTTGCCCTTCAGGTGGAGCATCTTCCCCTTCTTTATGGCACAGACCCCTTAGTACTGTGGATGGCCTTCAGCTTCCCTGAGAGCTGCCATAGCAGTGGTCACTTCAAGTATGCTGTGCCCTATGTACTGGATGAGGACAGCAGCTAGGAAGCCAAAGGCACTCAGGGGGACAGAACCCAATATGAGATCCCTCATGTGGTAGGTGAAACAGTCATCATCTGGACCCTGGGTATTCAGGCCAAACACAGCCTGCTGCACACCCATCTCCCAGTTGACTTGCACCAAATCGGTATACGACTGCCATTTACTCATGGTTTGGGGTGTTTCACAGGCATCATTCCACACAGTCCATATGGCTGCCCTTAGCCACTTAGTCAGGGTGCGGCCACCTTGCCCTTGTGCCAACCACCTACTCACTTGCAGCTGTTGACAGAGAGAGGAGAGAATAATGATAAAGACCAGCTTTTCCATCTCAGACGTGGAATAGGAGATACTATCTGCTCCCTTATTCAACAAACAAAGCATCCATGTGGGCAGTTTCCCCTGGATGCTGTGGCACTGCCTGCCTAATTCCTGCAACTCAGTTGGGGTACAGGCAGTATATGAAGTATGTTGTGTTATGGCAGGGGGTCCCTGGGCCTGCCCTGGGGGCTGCAACAGCTCTTCATGATCTACCTTCTAATGAACCACTGGGCAAGCCCACAACGGGGATTCTTCCTCCTCGGTATCAGACTCAGTGGGGGGTCTCCAGCCAAGACAGCAGACCCAGGCCTGGATTCACAGCAGCCTCTAATTACTTTTCCAAGCTCTGTAGCCAGCCTCCAAGTGCTCCATCTGCACCTGAAAGTCCCTATTGATGGCAGCTTCTAACTCTTATTCTGAGCTGTGTAGCCAGGTGTTAGGTGCCCCGCCTGTGCCTGGAGGGCCCTTACCAGTGCTGTATCCCTCAGGGACTGGGTGTGTACTTCTTGTAGCACAGTCAAAAGTGCCCATCCAACTCTGCAGGCAAAAGCTTGCTCCCTCTTGGTGCTGTGCTCTTTCACTGCTTCAGTGCCTTCTCCATGCTCATGACAGACCCATCTACTGCCTCCCAGGTTTCCACTGGAACCTGTCTGAGCAGCACAGCTGCCACCGGGTACCACAACCCATGTTGCGACCACATGGCCAACCCAGAATCAGACGGGACCAAAGGCTCACTCACCTCAGGATCCTGTTTGTGATGCCAATTGTCACGTTCTAACTGAAGTCTGAGGGGAGTTGGTGGTTGAGTGGCAGGTAGCTGGAAAAACACTCGAGGAATTTTAGACAGTTTTAACATGACTTTCTCTCTGGGCACGAGTGAGCTGTATGTACAGCGTTAGCAGGGTAATTATACGTTTTACAGACAATAGCAGCTCTGAGCCAAGCACAAGCTCACATGGGTGATCATCTTATGTGCCTCACATGGCATGGTTACATAACATGCGGGATTGTGCACCTGGGCTCCAAACCTGCTGATTTATGCTGCATCGGAAGGCCGCCTCGGCCTACTCCTGACTAAAGCACAGCCATTTCCCTTCCATCTGGGTTTGCTACACAGCCTCTATTCACTCAGGGATTCAGCTGCCTGGGGGATCTTATTCTTGTTCCCAACTATTCACTTCCTTCCCTGCAAGAAGATTCTATATTCCTGCTTATGACTATGCAACTTGCTGCACCTCTCTGCAGGTGGAGATATGTCCATGTCCTGCAGTCAAGTTTGGCCTCAGAATTTGTGTTGACTGAGAGGATATGACAGCTGACTTGTCTGCACAGAAGTTTTTGAGTGATTGTGTTTCAGTTCTGCCTCTTGCTGTGTCCCTCTGTCATGAGAACACTTTGTCCTTCAGACACCTGGAGACAGGGCCACTGCAGCAGACCTACCTCTGCTGATAGACATGAGTGAGAAAGAAACATTTGCTCTTGAAAGGCAAGCCACTGAGATTTTGGAGTTGTTTATTACTGCAGCCAAGCTGACCAATACAATCAATGTTGGCCAATTTGGAATTGATCTGTCTGAAATCGATCAGTTAAAATCAATTCCAGTGAACTCTGGAAAGAAAAATAAGTCCTAAACTGTCATTTTGTCTGAATGTTAGTTTTAGTCTTATTAGACTGACTGTTGGTAAACTACCTAGGTTATGCCATTAGGGAGTTCCAGTCCCTTTTAAGTGATTTTAATGCATGTAGACCCAAAAGAAGCCCTTCAGGGAATTGTGCTAAAATGGGCCCAAATGGTAACCGGACTGATTTTTTTCTAATGCCCAAGGATTGCAGTAGGTAAGGAGCACCTGCCATAGGATGGGATCTGTCCTGGACCTATTTCTGATGCAAGGTCCTTATGCCTATAAGGTTGGGCAGAGCTTAAGCATTAATCTATGGCTTTGTGTAGGTAGTTCTGTTGTTTTGTGTGTGTTTGGATTTACAATTGGGAGCACAAGTCCATGAAACATTTAAAACTCCTTTCCTTCAAATTGAATATTCTCTGAATTATCTTTATTTCAGGATGTCAAGATATTGTCCTTTTTCAAAGTGTAAGTAACGTCCCATCTAATTTTAAAGAGAGGCCTTTCTCTTAAGCATTGTTAGGTAAGAATTCAGTTCAGTAACAACAGCATAATCACATTCCAGTCAACAACAGGCCACATTTAAAACAGTGGTCCCAAAAGATACTAATGGAGCTAAAGAATTCCTATCACCTAGTAATGTCATAGCCATCATAACATTGTGAGTGCAATGCATTACTCACGTTTGTGGAGATGCTGGTGCAAACAAACGTACTGTGCTGCCAGTCACATAAAAGTATAGCACATACAATTATGTACAGTATATAATACTTGATAATAATAAACAACTATGTACTTGCTGTACTGTACTTTTGTCATTTTAGATTGTACTTCTTCTACTTATTACAAAAAAAAGTTAACTGTAAACAGCCTCACGCAGATCCCTCAGGAGGCATTCCAGAAGAAGGCACTGTTATAGGAGATGACAGCTCCATGTGTGCTATTGTCCTTGAAGACCTTCCAGTGGGACAAGATGTGGGGGTGGAAGACAGCAATACTGATGATCCTAATCCTGTGTAGGCCTAGGCTAGTGTCTGTTTGTATCTCAGTTTTTAACAAAAAAGTTTAAAAGTAAATTAAAAAAATTAAAATAGAAAAAAGCTTATAAAGATATAAAGAAAATATTTTGTGCAGCTGTACATGTTTGAAGCTAAGTGTTATTACAAGAGTCAAAACGTTAAAAAGTTCATAAATCCAAAGGTTAATTTATGATTGAAGAATTTTTAAATAAATTTAGTGTAGTTTAAGTGCACAGTGTTTATAAAGTCTACTATAGTGTACAATACCCTCCACTTCACCCACCACTGACTCACTGACTCACCCAGAGCAACTTCCAGTTTTACAAGCTCCATTCATGATAAGTGCTTAGATTCACAAATACTTGCCATTGCATTACAATTGCCTACAGTATTCAGTACTATAACATGCTGTACAGGTTTGTAGCTTGGGAGCAGTAGGCCATACTCTATATAGCCTAGGTTTGTAGTAGGCTGTACTATTTAAGTGTGTGTAATTGTACACCATAATGTTTGTACAGTGACAAAATCACCTAAGGACATTTCTCAGAATGTATCCCCTTCGTTAAGTAACGCATGACTGTATTTACTAACATAGTCATTTGGTAAGGTATCTTGCCAATCCTGGTCAGCAAATGTTATAGTACTCATTTGTGAGTAAGCAATTCATATGTGCTTAAGATTCAACTAGTCATAAATACGTCAGCAGACCTTCTCCCTCTATATGTCTATATTTTTAAGCCTTCCCAGCCTAATTTCCCAGAGGATTACATTGACCTTGATGATTTGATGGTTTGTAAGACTCTCCTTTTCTTGAGCTAACAGTGTCCTAATACAGTTGGCATTTATGGTAACAAACTTCAGTGCAGTCATATTTTGGCTGCAAAAACCCTTTCTTGTGTGTGCTGCCTTGTTCCTTCTCCTCTAATCTGGCATTTCCTCTTTAGCATTAGAGCTATTGGCTGAAAAAAAATGCGTATAAATTAAGAAGAGTATGAACTGCACCCCAGAACCTCCCTTGGATCCCTCTTTCTGTCCTTCCTCAGAGCTTTCAGCCCTTTAAAGGCCAGAGGAGAGCAAAATCTGAGCAGAGGAGCACTCATGGCCAGCCAGGGACTGAAAATGGATTGCAGCTGGCCAAGGAAAACAGCAGAACAAGCCACAGGTGTCTGCATCCAGCCAGCTGGGTCAGGGCATCACAGGAAGTGCAAGGGAGGGAAGGGAGCCCCTGCAGCAGCTTCCTGCTTGATGCTTACTAGAGCTGAGCCTGTCCTCCCAAAGACCAGCCTATCCTTGACCTTAACTTTGTTAAGTTGCAACATAGAAGGGATTTGTTTTGTTTTGTTTTGTTTTGTTTTGTCAATCATCAGTTCAAGGGTCAAAACAACGTGTACTAAGAGACCAACTTCTTTGAGTTTGTCCATATGAAGGAAAAAGCATTTGGCCACTATCCAAGAATTTAGGTCTCGGGTGAACTGGATGAGGAATATCTTCTTGACAAAGACTAGATGTTGTCAGTTTTCTATCCAAGGGAACCACTTCAAAAAATATAGCTAATTGTCAAATGGCTAACACAAACAGCTTTTAGTGCTGAATTTTACAGTAAAACTTGATTTTCTTTAAAGGTGAATAAAGGGGCTGAAATGTCATTAAATGCTTATATACACATTACTAAGAATGTAATGATCACCCATGCCTTTAAATTAAGTCAGTTCTTGATCTTTAGAGTATATCAGAATCATGTGAGGCTTGTTAAAACACAAATTTTTGGGTCTCATCCCCAGAATTTCCTCTTTAACATTTGAGCTATTAGCAGGAAAAAAAAATGCTGTCTAAATTAAGAGGATGAACTTCACCGCTATCACCTCCCTTGGATCTCTTGATTCAGTACTTCAAAGTAGGGCTTGATAATTTGCATTTCTAACCAGTTCCAGGGTGCCGCTGTTTCTTCGCTCTGGGAACCACACTTTGAGAACTACTGGGATAGGTAATCATCTTTGAAGATGTGTGGATAAAAGAGTTTCTCTTTATTCAGTATTGTAGTAGGCATTATGGGAAGGTGATGCTAGGAGTTTGCAGATGTTGGTGATTAGGGAATTAAGGGAATCTCTGAGTTGAAGGGATTGGGGATAGTGGGAGGGCCAAGAGCTGGGAGATAAAAGAAGGAAATGGGAGTGAAAGGCAGGCTGAGGAATTCAAGTGAGAGGGAGAAACCCAGCCTGACATGGATCTCACTGCCATGTGAAGGGATTGCTTTATTGAGTTTGACTGTTGAGGTGGTGACAAGAGTTGTACCTAAAACAGATGGACAAGGCCCTGAAGGTTTTAATGTATTCCTTTCTGTGTTAAATAGCAGATATGGACAACTTCTTTGAACTTTCATAATGGTACTCATTTTCCTTGATCATGTGTATTAATTGCCAGATGAGGAACTCTTTCTTTTGGGCAAATAAGGTCATAAAGATAAGCTGTGACCATTAAATGGCCATATTTATTTTATCAATATGGTTGGAAGCTAAGTTGGACATGATAAGATGTACACAGCCTCTTCTTCTTTAGAGTCCAAAGAGGTGACTTTTGATATCTAAGGTTATATGGAAACATCAAGGCAGAAAATGATGCAACTGTATTCTTAAAATCAAACATTTTTTATATTCCATTGGTTACAACTATTCAATATATTATTTTGATTTTAAAAATTCAAAGCTTGCCATATATAGGTGGATAGTATTCAGTTATGAAATCATTAGGATTCCCCTCTCCACCTATGGTTGTTAGCAAAATAATGCCCAAGTCTGTTTTAAAAGCCTACTGAAAAAAAAATTAATGAAATAACAGCAAATAGGAATTGTGATTTCTCTTTCTATAAAATATAAATATTAAAAATCCCAAATACCTCTATGACAGCAATATTCAGGAAATAATATTTTATAGTAAACATTTTTAATAAACAGCAGCATAAAATAATCAGTGTTTAATATCATCTCTGGTGTGTGAAATACAAATGCATATATCCTTAATATAAAATAGCCTTTTTGTCATTACAATTCAATGTTTGTCTATTTGAAATGCCCATAATAACAAATCAAACATTAAGTAATACAGTGATTAAATGCATGCAGTGAAAATAAGGAAAGATATGGTAGGGTGAGATATCTGAAAATTGCCGTTATATATTTGAAGAAAATCTATATCAAGTTAAAACAAAGGAAACAAGAAAACAGACCAGATATAAAATGCAAAGATATATTTTCACTTCTGTGACACAAACCATAAGCATAGTTTTGTGCAAAAAAAGAGAAAAAGATCTGAAAACAAGGTCATCTTACAAAACATTGTCAGCAAAGGAAAAGATATTTTTCAGTTTGTGAAAAAAATACTATTTTAATACAAAAGAGACTGTGTTATATAGTATCACAGTGTGATTATAAAATACATTATTACAAGTGGTTTTGAAATTTCATTTGCTCACTTTAATGTTTTCAGTTATTATAAAATGTTTACAATAAATGTTATAGTTCTTTATAAAAAACTAACTTGAATTTACTTTTTAACCATAATAATGTTTTACCAGAGTAGGTATTTTACTGGCTCATGGAATGCTAATTTCCCTTTAAGGGACTTCTAGAAAAACTCAGATTCACTGAAATTGTGTACTTAAAATAATAAATATTCTTGGAAAACAATTGATTGTCATATGATATACAAAATTGTGGTTTGAAGCTTCATCATTAAACAGTTGCATAGCAACAAAAGGATACAAATATTCTCCTCGACCTAAAGTTAAGAAACGTAACTTCTGAATCAGCTTATTTATGCCACAAAAATAGGTCTTAATTTATCTCCCAGAAATCTGGATATAGCCAATTCTTCGAGTTCACAGTACCTGTAAGTTCATGTTTGTTATCTGAAGACTTGCAATGCATTTTGGTAAACATATTTTCTTGATTTCTCATGCTAGTTGTATTTTGTAAAAATGAAAACATCAATGTGTTTTAATTCTCTTATATTCTCCTCATCAAATATCATTTCCGGGAATTACTTTTATATCCTTAGTCTCTTTACAAGTCTCTTATACCTTTAAAGTAAAAATGAGACTTTGAGACACTGTTCTTAGAATCAAGGAGGTTTTTTTTAACAAGAAAATAATCAAAAGTAAAATTACTTTCTATATAGAACTTGAAACGCGTAAGAATTCTAAACTTGGCAAAAGATGGTTGGCAGGTAAATGCCATGAGCCGCACATCTGAAACCTCCCACTAAGGCAAAAATGGTCATGTTGCTTCTGTTTGCTAGCTTAAAGAATTCAGTTCTTGGTAACTTTTGAAATGAGAACTCAGTACTTGTTTTTTAGGAAGACCATCATATTTTGCAAAATAGAATTAATTGCCTTTGGATTCCAACTAACTGTATGAATAAATTGTTGTAATTCTTGGGGCGGGAATCAAATCTGTGAACATTACCAGCACAGAAAAAAAGGGAGAGAAACTTTAAAATTACTAGACATTGGTATCATGATGGAGTTTCCTACTTCCCTAGAGTCCATTGACCATAAGCACCCCAATGCCTCAGACAACTTGTAAACAGGGAGTTGCAAGGGGTGGGTGTGCTCATCTGTAGCCACACACTTATTTTTCAGTGTTACTGGTTCCAGAAAACTCCTTTGGGGGCTGTCCCCATGGGAACCCTTTTTCCTTTCCCACAGAAGCTGATCTAGGCTGTGGGGCCATTTTCCTGGCTGTGCTTCCTTTGGCGCCTCATTCCTAATCCACCAAAGCGAACTATCAACCAACAATCAATTCTAGCATCCACATCTAACCTTTTTATGGTCTGATGCCCTGTGTTATTCCAAGGGCAGTGTAAGCACACTGTGAGAAAATCTGGGAAAGACCCTCATGATCAGAGGAGGATTCACAAAAAGGCACACTCTACACCTTCTCAAAGAAGCCCAATGACATAGAAGGCTTCAGGGCTTGTTATACTTGTCTTATGGCTCATTTCCCTCCAGGGTTTCAAATTTGGCCTGAAGTTTCTTCGTTGATTCTGAACATCATTTCCATAAGAACATGTGCAGAGTCTAAACCGAATCAATATAATTCCTGAACATCTGTCCTGAAGAAAAGACAGCAGGTAGACAAATGCTATGGTATATATACATCTGGGGGAGAGACCAGTCATGGTGACTGAAGGCTAAAACACAAAGCACCATTTGACTTTTGGTTTTATATTTAATCACAAGGTTCTTTTCCTCTTCACTGGTGTGCAGTTTTCAGTACTTGAAACCACATGTTCCAATCCCAATGCCATGTCATGCACTCCAATGGAGTGCACATCCCACAATGTTTTTTTTTTTTTTTTTTTTCTGGCCTAGTGTCTGTCCTGCTTGGTAAGACACAGTCAAACTTCACAGAAGATACTTGTTGCGATGTCTGCTAAATGAGAACCCTACTTTAATAGAAACATTTGAATATAAATCTTTTCTATGGCCGTCTAGTTTGTCCTGTATACCACATTTACAAAAGTTGTGCATTTTACAGTTCTGCAGAAATCATAGATTCGGTGTGTCCATGAATATTGGCATCTCCTAGCAAAGATGCTTGCTTTGCGTCAATTTTGTAGGGTTTTTGAGATTTGTTGCCAAAAACGGTGATACCCATTCCACCAGGATGATTTGGAATTGACATGTGTGGTAGTAAAGGAATATTTGCTTCCTGATTGGATCCTGATGAGGGCAAGCTAGTCACATGGCCAGTGCTAGTCGACCCACTGGCACTGCTTGGGGACCGACTCTTGGGAGGTGGGCAGTGCTGAATCACTCTGGGAGGACCTGTTGGCTGGTAGTGGGCAGCTGGAAACGCTGCATATCCAGGAGGTATTGGGTATCCATTGATGGGAATGAATCGCTGGTTCTGAGGTATTGGCGGGCCAATGAAACCAGCAATCTGGCCCTGTGGTGTAATACCCTGGCTCGGGAATATGTAATTAGGATATCTGGGGTTACTGAGATTACTCACTGGGCTGGCACTGAGGGAGGTTGTCTGTGTGGTGGCATTTCCCCCAGAAGGAGTAGTAGAGCTGGTGTGACTTGACAGTCCCTCCCAGGACCGAAGCCGGACGTGAATATCTTTAAATCTTGGTCTCCTGGAAGGAATCTCATTCCAGCACTCTGTCATGAGGCTGTACATTCTGGGTGGGCAGTCTTCAGAGCATGGTAAGAGCTGCCGTTTTCTCACCATCTCAATCACTTCCTGGTTACTGAATCCATAATATGGCTGGAGTCCAAAACTGAAAATCTCCCACAGGACAACCCCAAAGGACCAGATATCTGAATCGGAAGAGAACTTGCCATACATGATGGCTTCAGGTGGCATCCAGCGAATGGGCAGCAAGGACTTACTCTGGACCCTGTAGTAATCAGCAGAGTAAATTTCTCTGGAAAGCCCCAAGTCTGAAATCTTTACATGAAGTTGCTCTCCGATTAAAATATTGCGAGCTGCAAGATCCTTGTGGACAAAGAAGTGACTAGACAGGTATTCCATGCCGGCTGCAATCTGAATTGCAATGTGCAGAAAATCTCCATGGTCCAGGCTGGATTTCACAGTCCCATCTTCATCACTGCTGCAGCCAACATCAGAGTGTGGGGATCGCATGATGAGGAACTCATGGAGATCCCCCTGATTCATATACTCAAAAAGCATGCACACAGGTTGTTCCTGAGTGACAGCACCTAGCAGGCAGACAATATTGGGGTGGTGCAGTTCTGCCATTAGGGAGGCTTCTTGTTGAAATTCTGTCCATTGCTGGGGGTTGTTATAATCTTTCAAGGTCTTGATAGCAACCAGCTGAGCGTGGTCCATGCCTGGGAGATAGAGATGGCCTTTATAGATTTTTCCAAAGGCACATTCACCCAATTCTTCCATAAAGCGTACAGCAGAAAGAGGCAGCTCTTTAGCCTTGCTCTGTGTGAAAGAGAGGAAAAAGGTGGTTTAAAACATTTCTTCAGGCAAGACAGCTTTGCATCCAAAAGGAGGGATGGGGCATATAGAAAAAGGTTCTATAAACAAATTAAATAAAATATTGTAGGTCTGTATATCTTTCAAATTGTTGGCTGCAACTCAGGGGAGGTGCCATAGGCAACTTTCCATCACTACCCTATCCCCTTCCCTCAACCTAGCCCTGAAATGGTTTCTTGCTGTTGTCTAGAGTCTTGGCACTCAAACTGTGGTCTGGGGACCAGCAGCATCAGCATCACCCAAACTTACTGCAAATGCAGACTCCTGGGCCCACCTCAGACCTACTGAATCAGCATGTGCATTTAACAAGACCCCAGTGGTTTCTGTGAAGATTATTAGGGTGTCAGAAGCACTACTGCAGAGGCTACAGCCTGGTACTCAGAGCATTTGTAATCTGGTCCTAATTCACTTTCCTGACATGATCCCTTGCTACTTCTTTAGTTAAACAGGTTTTCTCAATGTCCACCAGCGAAACCATTTACATTCTTGTGTAAAACTTTTGTTCCTCCAATGTTCTGCCATTCTTAGAATATTTATTGTGCTAAAAGAGAAACCAAAAGATTGTCCTTCTGAAGTACTCACAATAGAGATGGGAAGGTCTGAAATGTGGTCCTCTCCATTGATTAAATCCTTTCTTTTCTAAGTCTGTTTCAGGCCCCACTTCCTGCAAAACCTTCCCTGACCACTATGGTCATTTCTTTGCTAGAATATTTTGCCTTTACTGTGAATGCCACCACACACACAAAGCAGTGTGGTGGCTGGTTACACACGTGGCCTCCATAGCCAGACAGTCTGAGTCGGAATCCTGCCTTCTCCACTTACCAGCTGTGTGACCCCGGATGCAACATTTAACTTCGTGCCTCAATTCCTTCATCTATAAAATGGGATGATAATAATTGTACTTACCATGTTATTGCAAACTTTTAATGAGTTAATGTTTGTAAAGCACTCAGACTTATGAGTTAATGTTTGTAAAATACTCAGACCTATGTCTGGCCCATGATAAGTACTATTTAACCTTTTGTTATTATTATCAACTTGATGTTTCTGTTCTTTTTATGCACATATTTTGTCCTCACAACCAGATTTCAAGGGAAATCTTATTGGAAGCACTGCCCTTCATACCAACGTATATCCCTAGGGCTTCTCAAGTGGGTTATTAATTGACCTTAAGACAGACAGGTGAAGGCATCTAGCTCACAATGAAAATAAGTATTGAATCATGACATTTGATCTTGGCAAGTAAATGTCTATAATGTCATATGTTTTTACTATTTTAAAATGTACCTCAAATTTAGTCTGATGTTTCATTTAATTTATTAGAAAAGAAAGTAACAAAACAATACATTTTACATACAACTGATTTTCAAATAATCCCCATCCTTGAAATCCTTATTTTGTTAAAAAGAATACTACCCTGAAAATTCTAATTGAAACTGACAATGTTGAAATACATATGAAATCCAGAGCTCTCTGTACAGAGTTTAAAACAACAGTTTAGAAAATTTGGTAAAAAAATTCTCTTATCCAAACTCTGCTAATTTAGAATTCATGGTAATTAGATTTGTTCTAGGCTGATATTTTCCAGGGCAAAATGCCCACTAACCTAATTGTAAGTGTAAATAAACTTGCAGCAAAATACCCACTTAAAAGGACAAATTGGGATTGGGGATTTTGGAACATTAATTATTCTATGCAAATAATCTGTCTCATTATAAATTGGTCTCATTTGTTCATCAAAGCAGACTTTGTGAGGTTTATATTTGGAAATGAGTTTTAGAAAGTTTACTTGTGCAGAAAGTAATGGTAATGTGTTGCTTTAAACTTTCAGCAAATTAAAACTTATTGATCTAGTTCTATTCAATATAGTATTGTTTGTAATAGCAAAATATTACAAATGACCTCCATGTCCCCATAGAGAACACATTAAATCAATTACGGTGGAGCTAGTAAATAGAATATTCCACATTTGTAAAAAAAGAGGACGTTTCCTATGTACTGGTATGGAAAGGTCTACAAAATCCTTTGCTCAGCTAAAAATAAAAAGCAACAGAACAGTTAACACTGGGTGCTGCTTTTGTGTAAGAGAGAAGGAGAAAAATAACACATGAAATATATTTCTTCGTATAAGCATAAAGAAACTATAAAAGGATACTTGGGAAATAGATAGCAGTGATTATTGGGCGTATGCAAGTAGGAACTAGAAAAAGGGGGCAGAAGTAAGAGATTTTTCACTTCATGCTTTTTTATGCTTTAAAATTTTTCAACCAGGTGAATATATTAACAATGCTCAAAATTAATTAATTTTTTTAAAAAAACAGGGAAATCTTCCCATCTTACTGAACTAGGAAATATCTTTTGCAATTACAAGTCCATCCACCATTTTTCCTTTTGCTTTTAGGGTATGTATTCTTGTGGGAGCTCGTCGAATTCCTTTGAGAGAGCAAGGTGTGGGTAATGAAAAAGGTAACCAGTTGAGCCAACCCTACTTTTTTGTCTTGTAGCACTCGGAAGATTTTACTTTTGCTGGCAAGAGTAACCCAAAGTGAATTTTTCCTGCATGATGTTAAGATTGGAGATTTCCATCAGAACTTTTCCTAATGATGTAAATAAATCCAGTTTAGGTGAAGGTCCCTTGAATGGCACAGTAGATATTACTTACTTTTTGACAAAAATAAGATCTCTAGGCTTTTGGAGATAGAGAAGTTTAAGGGACTGAGTACTAAAACTTCTTTGTGGAAAATGGGAATTAGGAAGTAAACTCATGGAATATTAGACTGGTATAATGAGGAGTTAGAAACCCAATACCCTCTCCTCCTTCACTGCTTGAAACAAATCCATAGGCAGTATGGTATAATTCAAACCAAGTGAGCTTTGGACTCCTATAAATTTGGGTTTGCGTCTTGAATCTGCTGCTTTCTATTAATAATAGTTAATACTTACATAGCACTTACTTTGTGCCAGTTACTGTTCTAAGCACTTAGCAAATATTAACTTATTTAACACCATGATCCTGTGGCATAGGTCCTATAATATTAATCACTGACCTTGGGTGAATTTCCTAACTTTTCTGAACCTCTGTTTCCATATCTACGAAATAATGTACTATCTAGCTTGCGCTGTTGCAGTAGAAATTAAATACAACGATGTATGAACGTAATTCCCACCTAATAAGTGCTCTTTAAATCATTCTTATTGTCCTTATTAGGAAAGTCATCCATGAAGTAAAATAATGCAAATGATTTAGATCCATTTAAGCCTTAAGTAGTTCCAGAGTGTTTAAATTTCTTCCTGTTAATCTTTCTCTGTTCTCCTGTAGTTGTTAGTTTAAAAAAAAAAATCCTTTAAAAATGACAGAGAATTTGTTTTGGAGCTTGAGGGTGGGTGAGAAGTTGAGTGGCCTGCAGCTGACTCCTCTGAGATGTGAATGAAGGTGAAGGCAACAAGAATTCATGTAGAAAAGTGGATGGTAGCAGATGGGAAAAGGAAGTAAGCCAGTCAAACTTCTGGAGGTGGGAAAAGAGGAAGAGGTGGACAGGACCTTGGCACCAGCCCTACACATGGCCTTGGGGCTTCGTGGCTAAGACCAGCTGCATTCCCCTCCACTGAGGTAAGCACATTTGTTCTCATATATTTGCCTTTGGAAAAAGAACACTTAATTTTGCCATTTTACAGATGGAGAAAGGGGCTAAAGAAAGTATCAAGAATTTTCAGGAGAGCGAAAAGAGCCACACTTGCAACTCCAAGGCTCTCCGGTTTTGGGCCACAGCATTCTGTTTGAAACCAGAGAAGCCTGCTGGCCAGCAATCCCAGATTGAAGCCGAATGTCTCTAGAGGCTCAGCCTGAGGCCTGCCACCTTGCAGGGCTAGGAGGTTGGCCTTCCGTATGTGGTCACTCTTTGGAATTATAATTGTTCTTTCTCCCTGTTCAGACACATGAAAGAAAGTAGATTTTACCCCGAAGTATATCTTGTCCTAGCTCACCAATATCCAGTGGGCCATATAGCATATAATCCCAAGTCTTCTCCAAGGAGTCATTTACTAGAGCTACTGAAAACTAAATTTGGGGGGTTTGCTTTGCAAAGAGGCATGGAAATCATCTAAAATGGCAGAGTCCACAAAATCTTCCCTTCGAACACCTGTGCAGCTGCCAGCAAAGAAGTGCCCAGAAAAAAAAATGCTCCTAGCTTGGTTTCAGGGGAACAATTTCCACAGTGATTTGCATTTTTAAGGTGCTCAAGTTACCTGGTACAAATGAGTCCTAACTATAGACTCATTTTCAAATTTTACATAAATCCTGAACTAGTTAAAAAATCATAAAAACCCTTAAAGAAGCAGTCAGTAGACTGTACGGTGACGGCAGGAAATTAGCTGTATTGTTGAGGAACAGATGGTTTACATTATACAAACCCTTTAGGCTAAACTTGTTTAGGTCTGGCATATTGTAAATTATATTTTAGTAATGAAAGTGAAATGACCTCTGCTTGACCTCAAGTGGGGTTTGTCTGTTTGAACCAATGTAGTGGAAAACTATGAAAGAAAATGAAGTCATAAAGTTTTGGCAGTTCAATTTTGGCTCATTTCAAGTTAAGGGGTTATAAATCTGTTTAGTTTTTGTTTGACAAGTATTTGTCATACAGGGATGTACAAAATGTAAAGAAGTGTAAAATACACATGAGGCATGGTGCCAAAGTAAACCAAGTACAAAGGAAAACTGGAATGAATAGGGTCCCGGGCTCCTATCTCTTTATCACTCCCTCCATTAGTTGAAGGACAAGATGGCCTCGGTTTATTATATGCTGTAAGGCAATTAAGTACCTTAAAACTGAAACAGGCTTTCAGTTTCAATGTTAACATTTTTATTTCTCAAAGTAAACACACATCGGCCTTTAAAAAATTATATAAAATTATTATATAAAATAAAAGTTGATGCAGAAGTTAATACATTGTTCCAAGATGCTTCTTTCTTTAGGAATTTTTGAAAAGCAACAGTATTAGAGTTTAAATGAGCTCTTTACAGAAGGAAAATGAAGGAGAAACATTTTAGATGCGAGTCATTTAGATGTGAGTCAGATGGGAAAATTGTAGTACTTTCTAAACTGCTGATAAAAGAGACCAGGCTGATACTGGTGGCTTTTTTCACCTTAGTGATGACTACTAAGTGGGGATGTGGGAGAACTTTTAGATCTCTTAACTTTAGATATGAAAGCAATGAATTATGAGTAGAGTTTTTAAAAACTGTAATTACCTTGGTGGCTGTAGACAGATTAAGAGGGCCGACTTAGTGGCTTTATCTCTTTCCATCTTTGGGAAGTTATACCTTAGGTGACAATACATTTGAAATGACTCCTGGTGAAGCAGCCTACTACTAACCTATTTCCTGCTTGCTTTACAGAAGTGATTACCATAGGATATGAGGTGAGGATTTTGTGATGGCCACCAACATTTGTATGCAACACGAAGCCTGCTCTGTCACTTTTTGCCTTGAACATAATGTCATATGATTGCTCTACTTTTGAGTCCAACTTGAAGTAGACACACAGATAAAAAACCGAGCTACATTAGGGTGGAGGGAATTGAGCCCAGGGTGGTTCTCTGGGACAGACAGGGGGCTTTAACAACAGTAGGTGCTGAAACAGGACTCATATTCATAAGTCAGCTCCAAACCCCCCGCTGTGGTCCCTTTCACTCAAGGCCAGTTCATTACCCATGTTCTAATGTCCCAAGACTGACTGCTACCCTTTTTCAAATCTATGCTATTCTTTTGAAGCTGATTCTAGCTGGACACAAGTGTCTACAGAAGAATAGCAGGTTTACATGGCATTTGTGCTTGCCTCATGATATGGTTTGTCGGCGTCTCCAGTCACATCTCATCTTGAATTCCCACATGTTGTGGGAGGGACCTGGGGGGAGGTAATTGAGTCATGGGGGCAGAGCTTTCCCATGCTGTTCTTGTGATAGTGAATAAGTCTCATGAGATCTGATGGTTATATAAGGGGGAGTTTCCCTGCACAAGCTCTCTCTTTGCCTGCTGCCATCCATGTAAGATGTGACTTGGTCCTCCTTGCCTTCCGCCATGATTGTGAGGCCTCCCCAGCTATGTGGAACTATAAGTCCATTAAGTCTCTTTTTCATTCCAGTTTCAGGTGTGTCTTTATCTGCAGTGTGAAAATGGACTAATATAGTAAATTGGTACCAGTAGAGTGGGGCACTGCTGAAAAGACACCTGAAAATGTGGAAGTGACTTTGAAACTGGGTAACAGGCAGAGGTTGGAACAGTTTGGAGGGCTTAGCAGAAGACAGGAAAATGTGAGAAAGTTTGGAACTCCCTGGAGACTTGTTGAATGGCTTTGACCAAATTGCTGACAATATGCACAATGAAATCCAGGCGGAGGTGGTCTCAGATGGAGATGAGGAACTTGTTGAAGCAAAGGTGACTCTTGTTATGTTTTAGCAAAGAGACTGGTGGCATTTTTCCCCGCCCTAGAAATCTGTGGAACTTTGAACTTGAGAGAGATGATTTAGGGTACCTGGTAGAAGAAATTTCTAAGCAGCAAAGCATTCAAGAGGTGATTTGGGTGCTGTTAAAGGCATTCAGTTTTGAAAGGAAAACAGAGCACAAAAGCTTGGAATATTTGCAGCCTGACAATGCGATAGAAAATAAAATCCCATTTTCTGAGGAGAAATTCAAGCTGGCTGCCAAAATTTGCATAAGTAATGAGGAGCCAAATGTTAATTACCAAGACAATGGGGAAAATGTCTCCAGGGCATGTCAGAGGTCTTCACGGCAGCCCCTCCCATCACCCAGAGGTTTAGGAGGAGAAAATCATTTGGTGGACTGGGCCCAGGGTCCTTCTGTTGTTTGCAGTCTAGGTACTTAGTGCCCTGTGTCCCAGCCACTCCAGCTGTGACTAAAAGGGGTCAAGGTACAGCTTGTGCTGTGGCTTCAGAGGGTGGAAATCCCAACGCTTGGCAGCTTCCATGTGGTGTTGAGCCTGCGGGTGCACAGAAGTCAAGAATTGAGGTTTGGGAATCTCAACCTAGATTCCAGAGGATGTATGGAAATACCTGGATGCCCAGGCAGAAGTTTGCTGCAGGGGCGGGGCCCTCATGGAGAACCTCTGCTAAGGCAGTGTAGAAGGGAAATGTGGGGTTGGAGCCCCCATACCAAGTCCCTACTGGGGCACTGCCTAGTGGACCTGTGAGAAGAGGGCCACTGTCCTCCAGACCCCAGAATGGTAGACCCACCAACAGCTTGCACCGTGAGCCTGGAAAAGTCTCAGACACTCAACACCAGCCCATGAAAGCAGCCAGGAGGGGGACTATACCCTGCAAAGCCACAGGGGCAGAGGTGTCTGATGCACTGCTTGCATCAGAGTGACCTGGATGTGAGACATGGAGTCAAAGGAGATCATTTTGGAACTTTGAGATTTGACTGCCATGCTGGATTTTGGAATTGCATGGGGCCTGCAGCCCCTTTGTTTTGGCCAATTTCTCCCATTTGGAATGGCTGTATTTACCCAATGCCTGTACCCCCATTGTATCTGGGAAGTAACTAACTTGCTTTTGATTTTACAGGCTCATAGGCAGAAAGGACTTGCCTTGTCTTGGATGAGACTTCGGACTGTGGACTTTTGAGTTAATGCTGAAATGAGTTGAGACTTTGGGGGACTTTTGGGAGGGCATGATTGGTGTTGAAATATAAGGAAATGAGATTTGAAAGGGAACAGGGGTCGAATGATATGGTTTGGCAGTGTCCCCACCCAAATCTCATCTTGAATTCCCATATGTTGTGGGAGGGACCCAGTGGGAGGTTATTGAATCACGGGGGCAGGTCTTTCCCATGCTGTTCTTGTGATAGTGAGTAAGACTCATGAGATCTGATGGTTATATAAGGGGGAGTTTCCCTGAACAAGCTCTCTCTTTGCCTGGTGCCATCCACATAAAATGTGACTTGGTCCTCCTTGCCTTCCGCCATGATTGTGAGGCCTCCCCAGCCATGTGAAACTGTAAGTCCATTAAACCTCTTTTTCTTTCCATTCTCAGGTATGTCTGCATCAGCAGTGTGAAAACAGACTAATACACCCCATCAGAGGAATAATGAGCAGACCCTGGCCCTACTGAAATTATAGGAGTACTTTTGGTAACAGGAGAGCTATCCCAGGTCCTTTTTCTCTTTGGAAGCACAGTTTTCTCTGAGATCGGTATTCCCTATGGGCTGACTTGCTTCCTGAATCTCAAGTACTGACCAGCATAGTCTACATCAGAGCAGGCATCAGTGCCACTTGGAGGACTTGTTAAAGCACAGAATGCTGGGCTCCACCTCAAGAGTTCCTATGTGGGTCTGAGATTGTCCATTTCTGACAGTTCTCAGTTGATGAGACTCCTGCTGGCTTAGAGGCCTCACTTTGAGAGCCCCCGGAATAAATGGATGTAGTTTTCTGGATCAGTCAATTCCTTAGTGATCTGGGTCCCTTCTCTCTGTATGATGAATGACCACAGTGTGTCTGATATTTCAAGGTTTTGAAATATAAGTCTTTCTTTAGCTTGGACCATATCACCAGTTTCCTTTAGTTTCCATTTAGAGCCAATCATTTAGGATATATTATAATAGCTGGTTGCCTCAGTCAGTCAACTGATACTGTATATGCAATATACTGAAGAGTATACATACAGACTGCTATATGAGGGACCACGAAAGAACCATGAATAGAGAAGACACGGCTCCTGTCCTAGATATCTGTAATCTGAATTTAACAATACCTACCACATATTAAGTATCTGCCATGTGTCAGACACTGAGATCCTAATAATGGCTATGATTTTTTGAATGCTTATATGTTAGGCTGTAAGTACTTTAGACATATTAGCTCCTTTCATCCTCACACTAACCCCATGAGATTGGCAATTATGACTCATACCTGTTTTACAGATGGAAAAACCAAAGAACAGGTCAGTTAAGTGGTCTCACAGCTGGTAGGTGGTCAATTCAGACACCAGAGCCTGCCTTGCTAATGACCACACTACACTCCCTTCTCTGCTCTCTGACATGAAGTGCTTAATGCATCAACCCATTTAATCCTCGTTACAATCCTGTGAGATTCATATTATGACTGCCCCCATTTTATGGATAAAGACATTAAGGCATTCAGTGGTTAAGTAGCTTGCCTAAAGAAGCACAACTATTAAGTGGTGATGCCAAGATTCAAATCCAGGTTATGTCTGACACCAAAGTTGCAGAGCTTTCTGGGAAGAGGAGGCAGTTTCCATCGGATCCTCAAAGGACTCTACATTTTAAAAGTATGAGGACCATTGATGCAAAAGTGAAATGCTTAAGGTATAAGAGCTCTCTGGTTTTTGAGTTAGACCTCACTCTGTTAATGATGCTCAGTTGTCTCTACTAGTTGACTGGGATAGATGAACAAAACCTGTCCATGGCAACCTTCGCCTGAATTGGGCTTGAGAGTCCTGGAGAGTATATAAATGTAAGATTTCTTAGTATCTGGACTTGGCTGTTGATATGGATCTGCTTGACTCCAAAACCTATTTTCCTTTCTTGTGCATTTTACTGGTTCTTAGGTAAACAGTGTTAGAATTATAAAACAATTGACTCTACTCATAAATGGAAATGATTACATTTTAAAAGCTTAGAGGCCACAGCCATTTTGTTTTGGGAGGTTATGGACATTTTCAAAGACTACAGCTGAATTAAGTGCCTTCTGGCTTATGCAATCAAATTCTAGAGGCAGTTTCAACCAATATTTTGCCACAGTTGCTCGGAGTTCTGCTACCCTTCTCTGGAAATGATTTAACTTCAGAAGCATTTCTTTTCTCTGTAACGTAACTTTCTGATAGTTAGCTTGAATGTTTGGTGGTGAGCAGGGTTGATTCTGTGGTGGAGTTACTTTATAATGCCAATGGGAGAGGTTCTGTTCTGCCTGGAAATAGACAGAACAGATGCCAGTAATTTTAATGTCAGCTTGAGCCATCACGTGCTCATAACTTGCTCATAACGTGCTTATATATTTCAGTCAGCCTGAAAATAAAGGCAGTAGAGGGAAATAGAGTAGAGCACTGGGCTCTGCACCTGAGCAGACCTGGGTTCAAGTTTTGGCTCTGTCACTTAATAATTGTGTGACTTTGGGCCAACTCTGAATCTGCCTCAGTTTTCTCACCCTAAAAATCAGACTTAAATTAGTACCTACTTCATAGGATTATTATAAAGATTCTATTGAGATAATGAAGTACTTTAGTCCATTTATGATGCCAATTTATAATATATTCATTTATAGGACTTGTTTTTCCCTGAAGTAGAGTTTCTATAGACATTGGTTTAAGCTGAGGTTATGTACTGGGCAGCCTTCCAGCCCTCGCTATCAGACCTTCTCCACCCTGATGGATTTTATCCAGGGCAGGAGAACGTATGCTAACAGGATGGACACAAGGAATACAAGAACTGTCGAAAGAGCTACCTCTATAATCTTTGCTGGGATTCTCTTGCCTGTGTCCTCACCCCAGTTAATGCTGTGCATTGCTGGATCCTATAGCTTCCTCCCCAACCCACAGTATCCTATGTATGCACAGCATTTGCTTCATTAAAAGATCTGTAGTCAAAACACTGCTCAAAGAAATCAGAGACGACACAAACAAATGAAAAAACATTCCGTGCTCATAGATAGGAAAAATCAATATCATTGATACAATACCATACTGCCCAAAGCAATTTATAGATTAAATGCAACTATCATTGATATTCTTCACAGAACTAGAGAAAACTATTTTAAAATTGATCTGAAACCAAAAAGCCCAAATAGCCAAGGCAATCCTATGAAAAAAGAACAAAGCTTGAGGCATCATACTGCCTGACTTCAAACTATACTACAGGGCTGCAGTAACCAAAAGAGCATGGTACTGGTGGAGAAACAGACACATAGGCCAATGGAACATAATAGAGAACTCAGAAATAAGATTGCACATCTACAGCCACCTGATCTTTGACAAAGCAAGCAATGGGGAAAGGATCCCCTAGTAAAATAAATGGTGCTGGGATAACTGGCTAGCTATATGCAGAAGATTGAAACTGGACCCTTTCCTTACACTATGTACAAAAATTAATTCAAGATGGATTAAAGACCTAAATGTAAAACCCTAGTGGCTCATGCCTGTAATCCCAGCACTTTGGGAGGCCAAGGCAGGTCAACCACTTGAGGTCAGGAGTTTGAGACCAGCCTGGGCAATATGGCAAAACCTCGTCTCTACAAAGAAAAAAATTAGCCAGGAGTGGTGGTGCATGCCTGTAGTCCCAGCTACTCAGGAGGCTGAGGCATGAGAATTGCTTAAATCCAGGAGGCGGAGGTTGCAGTGAGCTGAGATCACACCACTTCACTTCAGCCTGGGTGACAAAGTGAGACTCCATCTCAAAAAAAAAAAAAAAAAAAGAAAGAAAAGTAAAACCTGAAATTATAAAAATCCTGGAAGACAATGTAGGCAATACCATTCAGGATATAGGCACAGGCAAGGATTTCATGATGAAGACACCAAAAGCAATCACAACAAGAGCAAAAATTGACAAATGGGATGTAATTAAAGAATTTCTGTGCAGCAAAAGAAACTATCAACAGAGTAACAGACAACCTACAGAATGGGAGAAAAATTTTGCAAACTATGCATCCAACAAAAGTCTAATATCCAGCATTTCTAAGGAACTTAAAGAAATTTATAAGAAAAAACAACTGCATAAAAAGGACATGAACAGACACTTTTCAAAAGAAGATATATGTGTGGCCAACAAACATATGGAAAAAAGATCAACCTCACTGATTATTAGAGAAATGCAAATCAAAACCACAATGAGATACCATTTCACACCAGTCAGAATGGCCATTATTAAAAGGTCAAAAAACAACAGATGCTGGTGAGGTTGCAGAGCAAAAGGAATGCTTCTACACTGCTGATGGGAGTATAAATTAGTTCAGCCATTGTGGGAGAAATATAAGACCTAAAGACAGAAATACCATCTGACCTAGCAATTTAAATCCTGGGTATATACCCAAAGGAATATAAATCATTCTGTTATAAGGACACATGCACGTGTATGTTCACTGCAGCACTATTCACAACAGCAAAGACATGGAATTAACCTAAATGCCCGTCAATGATAGACTGGAGAAAGAAAATGTGGTACATATAATATACTCCACGGAATACTACATCAACATAAAAAAGAATGAGATCATGTCCTTTGCAGGGACATGAATGGAGCTGGAGACCATTATCCTTACCAAAGTAACACAGGAACAGAAAACCGACTACCGCATGTTCTCACTTTTAAGTGAGAGCTAAATGTTGTTCTCATAGACACACAGAAGGGAAAAACACACCCTGGGGCCTTTCAGAGGGTGGAGCTTGGGAGGAGGAGAGGATCAGGAAAAATAACTAATGAGCACTGGGCTTAATATCTGGGTGATGAAATAATCTTACAACAAAGCCCCATGACACAAGCTTACCTAGGTAGCAAACCTGCACTTGTACCCCTGAACTTAAAATAAAAGTTAAAAAAAAGATTTGTACTCATCCGTTATAACAACAATAATAGTAATTTCTATTAAGTACCTGTGAGGTGGCAGACACTCTATCTCAAAGTGTAAAGAATATCCCTTTAAGTACTATTCTTATCCTTGATTTATGGATGAGAAAATAAAAGGTTCAGAGAAGTTATTTGCTTAAGATCTTGTGACCAGTTGACAGCGGAGCCAAGATTTGTCATCATATTTCCTTATCTCTACACTCTTGCTCTTTGAAGTGTATCAGACTACTTTCCAGAAATAAACTAAGAGAAAAGCGTGGCTGGAAAGGTAACTTAGGCCCCGAAAGTATGGACTTTTGGGTGGCAGGATTTTGGTGGCAAGAATTTTAAACTTGAAATTGGGCCTTCCAGTTTGGGAAATCATTACACTCAAGGGGGAGCTAGAGCAACGCCGGAGGATGAAATCAGCACAAGAGAATGAGAGAGGAAAAGAATGTCCGAGGATGCTCCCATGAAGGGAATTAAAAGAACTAGTGAAGGAAGTGTGGGAAGGAGATAGGAGGAAAGCCAAGGAGAAAAAAAAAAAAATTTCAGGATGGTGGTTAAGAATATCAAAGGCTCCAGAGAAATTAAAGGGGGCGAAGACTTGGCAAAGGTCACTGGATTAAATAACATCACTGGTGATTCCCAAGAGGCCTATGTTAATAGAATGGTGAGCTCAGAAGTGTTGGGAGACAATGGCTTTAAGGAGTGAGTGGAAAAGTTATTGAGGATATTTTAGCATGAAGTGTGGTGATATTTGGTAAGAACAGGGAATTAAAAAGGGTAGCCAGACTCCAGCAGGGCTTTTAGATGGAAGCGTGTTGCTGGCAAAAGGGACAGGACCAGAGAATGTAATCAAATTTCAGTATATTCAGCAACTACTTTGGCTGGAAATGAGAACGGAGAGATGAATTGTCTGGAAGTGAAAAAGCAGAGAAGCTGGCAAGAGATGAGGGTAAATTGAGAAGTAAAACACAGCCATCAGCTTTGGAAAGCTGGGCCAGTCCTGCTTTCTTTCCCCTGCAATGTTCCTTACATCAGCCAGGAGCTACAGGAGTTTGACTCATGGAGGTTGTCCAGGTTTGGCTGCATCTCACACCTCTGGCCTGCCTTAACTCTTCCTCGCCCCTATTCTCAGACTCCTCCATCTTTTTTTTTTTCTTTTTTTGACATGAGTCTCACTCTGTTGCCTAGGCTGGAGTGCAGTGGCATGATCTCAGCTCACTGCAGCCTCAACTTCCCAGGCTCAAGTAATTCTCCCACCTGAGCCTCCCGAGTAGCTCCATGTACAGGGGTGCACCATTATGCCTAGCTAATTGTGCGTGTGTGTGTGTGTGTGTGTGCATTTGTAGAGATGAGATTTCCCCATGTTGTCCAGGCTGGTCTTGAACTCCTGGGCTCAAGCAATCTGTCCACCTTGGTCTCCTCAAATGCTGAGATTACAGGTGTGAGCAACCATGCCCACCACTCCCCCACCATACTCCTCCATCTTTTAACCTCTCTGCCTGCCTAATCTCCATGTAGGTGAGAAGCCAGGAGGCCTGGGCTGAATGGGGCCCATCCTGTTCTTGAAGGGGAGACTCTGCCCCCTCCCTGTTCCCACAGTAGCACATACCACAGCTTCTCTCCCTTACCCAAGCAAGCTTACAGAATGCTGTTTTCCAGAGTCATACCTGGCAGAGGATGTAGGGGCCAGGGAAGGAGAAGCAAAGGAAAAGAAACAGAGAAGGGAATTTAGAGTTTCCAGGCTCCTCTGAGAAGGTTCAATTTCTGCAGTACTAAAAGAAGAAAAAGCAACCTCACTCAGATTGTAAAATTTGTAATGCAATATAGAACAATCCTGCTTAGTTTAGGCATCACTACAGTACTCATTAGAGGATTGAATGGCTTCAAATCTTTGGCTAAACAAAATAACAGGAAAATAAACAGTCTTCTCCTTGAGCTCAGTCTACTTCTTCCTCTGAACAGCTGAGAAAATTGAACTGCAAAATGCTATATGGCTTCTCAGAGTCACAGAGCAGCTGGCGGGGGATCCAGGGCATCTCCATCTTCCTGACTCTTCGGCGTTAAGGTGCCTCTCTGGTCCACTGGCTTCCTTTGCCCACAGATCAGAAGGAAACTCATGGCTCATCAAAAGCTTTTACTTCCAACTGCATCATCCTACCTCTCTGGGGGCCCAAGCCGGGCCTCGTCAGCCAGTCTGTTGGCAGGCCTCTATTGTCCTCTCTCAAGGGTACCGGCTTCTAATCTCCCACAGGAGCACACTCAGGAGAATCTTAGCAGCTCAGCAAGTGAAGAGAGATGGAAGCAGAGAGTTTGAACCCTGAAGGGTATATTCATTTGGATAAATAAGAACCCTAGAGTCTCTGACTTTTGAATTGGCCAATGGGAAAAGAGAATAAGGCTAGGGAAGACTGGCTTCTATCCTTCATTCCTTTTTCATCCTCGCCTCCAAATATTCTTTTGCTTGTGCTCTGGTGGAGTGTTTGTTTTCAGGACTTTTTTTTCTTTCTTTCTTATGTGTGTCCTTTCCTTTCAGATTTTATAGGTACATGTAATATTTATGTGTCAGTGACCTTCCAAAGCAGTTTTAGAGATTTTCTGTTTACATTTAGGAATTTTCTTTAAGGTCTACAAAGTCCTTTGTGCTTTTTCCAGGAAAGGCACTCAGTAAGAACCAAAACAAACAATTGAATAACTCAAATGTGATCGGAGCCAAGTCCCTTAGAAGGGTCAGAAAAAAAAGTTAGCATTTGTTTTTGTTGTTTCCTTTCCCCTCCCCAACCCATTCAAATATTTAAGCTGTTTCTACTTCTCTGGTTCAGGAGTGTTTGTGAACAGTTGAAGGCTAAGCTCTAAGCCTCATATTGGACAAATCTTGACACTGGGAGATTTAGCAAGGCACACCTCAGAAATGATCCAGAAACTATGAAAACAATGTTTACTTCACCTAGTCTCTGGGAAAACTCATGCCACTATATTTTACATTTGTGTCTTTGACTATGAAGGATGGGGAACTATTATTGCTCTAGGCAAATTGTACATGTCCCTGGCAGGGCTAGGGCTACATCATTCAGTGACTGCCATGCAGGCCCCTTAAAGATTTGTCAGAAGCCAGGAGAATGCCTGTGGTTACTCTGCAGCACAAACTGACCAAATGGGATCACAGTCAGTTGCTTTCCTAACCCTCCCTCCTCCTTGCCCACTTGATCTGTTCTGTGAAAAAGTTATCACAGATTCTGCAAGAGCAAGGGCCGGCTCTATTTAGAAAAGGTGAAAAATCCTGTATTCACATTTTATTGCCTCTAATAACTAGCTCTTGGACCTTGCTCAACTTACTTAGTCTGTTTGTGTCTCAACTACCCTGGTTGTACAATAGTAATAATAATACCTGCCTTATATAATAGCTGTGAGGATTAATTGTGATAATGGATGTAAAAGCTCCTGGTATTGTTTTTGACAGTTTGTATTCATCGATGTATATATTAGCTTTTTTTCTATTTATGCCACAAAGCTTTCTGGGATCTCTGTTGGACACCATATGATATAAAACAAAGCTCCACTAAAAATAGAATTAAATTGCAGATCAAGGCTAACCCACAAAATTGATAATTTCTAAAAATGAAAATGATTCTTCCATGGTTCCTGCCCTGGCAATGAGGAATACATCTTTCCAGGATGGTGGCTACTGCACCAAACTGCTGTCTGCTGTAACCAAACTGATCTAGGTCTTTCCCCCACCCAGAGTTCTGGTGTTTCTAAGACTTCTCAACATTTACCAACAGAAATGAAAGGGAAAGAGTCTCCTGGAACAATTACTCTTGCACTAGAAGCTTGAAGTCATGCGTTAGGTAAAAGTATCTGCCAGGTCAACTAGGTGAATGTGCAGCAATATTAACCCCTGTCCATTTGCTTTCACTACTTTTATATTAGCACTAAGTAGTAAGGATTAAATGTGATATTATATAAAATGCTATAAAAAATGTAAATCAGTTAGCCAGAAACTGGGATGTCAAAAGAGTTGAATCCCCACCTCTGCCCATCCTCCGGGCTACTGTGTGAACTCTATGGTCTTCAGGATCTTTAGATTTTTTTTTTTTTATGATAAAAATTCACACTCAGCAAGAGAACAGTGGTTTTGCTGAATACAGAATATATACACTGAATATTTATCATGTAAGGAATTCCAAATCCTATTAATAAATATTACTTTATAATAGCAAAAATATTTTCAAGACTTTTAAATAAAAAAAATCTGAACAGTAAAGCAAAAAAAAAAAAATGAGGGCTCTGTGTCAGCCCAATTATGCTACTCCATTTATTAGATAAGAGGATTAGTTAATTTGAGTGTGAAGACTTTTTTTTTCCTAAAATTGTATTAAAAGTGATGCTTCTCCTCTTTATGAGGGTCAAAAGAATAATACGGTTACTAGTCCACAGGGAAGATAAATATTTGTTGAATGGATGAATGAATGTTCTTATGGAATTGGAATAATTAGAAAAAAACCAGGCTTTTAGATGCAAGAGTCTTAAATTATTTAAATGAAATATTTTTGCTGAGAGGCCTGGGGTTATGGTGCTGGCTTTCCTGAAAGAAAGACTCTGTTGTGTTTTAGTTCCAAGATGCAGTACAGGGGCTCCCTTTAAGGTAAGGGCCAGTGACCCTGGCTTCCTTGCCAGGACCTTGAGCAACTCAAATGTTGAAAGATGTGGATGAAAAACAAAAGGGAAGGGGTTGATTTAGCTCAAAGTGGAGAAGGCTAAAGTTAGTTGTCATAAAACAGCATTCAAAGACTATTGGAAGGACAACATTTCTCTTAAAATACACTTAAGCCAAAGAAAAAGGGATGTAAGGCATACAAAGGATTTGTTTTTAATTGTGGTAAAAAACACAACAAAATTTACTATCTTAATAATTTTAAGTATATAGTACAGTGGTTTTAACTATTTGCACATTATGCAACAAAAGGATTTCTTGACAGTGAAGTTTGTGAACAATGATGGATTTTGTTCTCTCTTGCAATTTGGATGGAAAAGTACGAAATTTCCTCTTTGAAATTTTGAAAAATTGCTCACATTCTGAGTCCTGACGGGCTGGCCAGGATGATTTCTTGGGGATCACCTCTAGCCCAACAACTCTATGGCAAGGCAGTGATATAGCTGGCCCAACACTGAAGTAGACATACTGATGAAAGCGTCTTGGGAAAAGATAGAGGTAGGTAGTTCATCTTTGCATTTGGTTTAAATGAACCTTAGCACTTACAAAACTCTGATTCCATATCATTTGATTTCTAAGCTTGGGAGGGTTATAACATGTTGTTTTAACTTGAAACCCATGGAACAAATGCAGCTCTGTACTGCTAACATTACCTTGGGTTTATATGCATTCAGCATTGACATCTCTACATTTTGACCTCTGACGTGTTTTGGTTGCCTCTGGACTGGTGGTGATGATGACTTCTGGTTATTGCGACAGACGCAAATGAAGAAGAAGAGTAAAGCAATGGCCAGGGGAATGGCAACACTTGGCACGAGTATGTACAAGATTTCCATTTTATTCTTCTCCTTGGAATCCTTTGAATCTGGGTACAGAAATGAAAAAGAGCCAAAGTTATACTCTTTAAAGTAACATGTATAATATTACATTGCATAGTTTAAAATGAACCACCTCTTCTATTCTTCTATACACACAAATCCACTGTGAGAAAAAAGGAATCCATTGCTTATTACCATTTGTTTCCATCAGACCTTCAACATAATTTATTGAAGTTTAAAAGTTTAAAGTTCAAATGTTTAAAAACTGCAGAGGGACATTATGAAGACTTTGTATGTGTGTGGGTGCCCCTCTGATGTTGCCTTTCTTTAGTGGCAGACCCGCATTTCTCTAACACCTTAAAAGTTAAACGCCATGTGAATGGACTGTATACATCCAAGAGCCTTAATGTGGACCACAGGACTCTTCTTCCATTGGCTGCCAGCCCAGATCAGCCCCCACAAGATGGTGTTCTAGAAATCATGACCTTGTCTTGGCTGGTTTGGACTTATGGGGCCAATCCTGCATCTTCCAGAATCAACATTACTAAGGACTCCTAGTCTCAGTGTCCAAAAAGCCACTGGCCTGAGAATATGGGGGCCTGAAGTCAGGGTCAGTTTGATCTTTGATCAGCTGTGTGACCTTAAACAAAACATTCATGTCTCTGGGCCTCATTTTTTACCTCTGCAAAAGTGAAGTGTCTGTTTTGGTTGGTGTCTATAATTCCTTCCAGCATGGCAGCACTGTATAACCTGACACTTTATTGAAACCCCAGAATTCTTAAATGGTTTCATATGAGCCCAATAATTATGAGTGCTAACACTTTGAAGTATATTTTTGAAATCTTATATCCCATTGCTTGGAAAAGAATATAATATGTGTAGAACATGAGACATACTTTTCTTTTTATCAGTTTGAGCCTGATCATTGAAACCAAATACTTAGGCATATATTGTCGTTAATGAATTATGTGACTGGTAAAACAAACACAGAATTATGGGATAGTAATTAGAGGGGTTACATAATGCCATGCCCTGATAACCAAGATCAGCTATCTTTAAGAAAACTCAAAATGTGACAACTCAAATTGACACAAAATTCAGAGATTATTATTTACCTTACAAAAGAATTAACCATGCATTCATTCAATTATCCTTCCACTCATTCAGTAAGTCAATAAACAAAAGCTACCCCATGCCAGGCACTATTGTAGGTACTAGGAATACAAAATTAAGTATGACATGTCCTCTGCCCTTAAGGAGCTCATTGTCTGGTAAGAAAAATAGAAGAAAGATAATTACATGTCCTGAAAACGCTAAACTGGAAGTATAAAAAGAGTGATGAAAAGACCCAAAAAGTTCCTTTAAATGATGAGTTACCCTAGTACATGTAAATGAGAATAAACTATATGTAGTTTTTACTTGTACACACCTTATTTGGGAACTGTTTGGCAGGTGAGATATGGCATATCAGTTATTCGAAAGGAATACCAAAACCTGGTGTTGGGACTGTGCCCTGTGAGTTAGCCCTCAAAAAAGACTTGAGAAGGGTTCAATCTGGTTACAGAGTAGAATAAAAATAGTAAGAATTTTAGACTGGGTACAGTGGGTCATGCCTGTAATTCCAGCACTTTGGGAGGCCGAGGCAGGCAGATTGCTTGAGCCTAGGAATTGGAGACCAGCCTAGGCACCATGGAGAAACCCCACCTCTACAAAAAATTTCAAAAATTAGCCAGGCATGGTGATGCGTGTCTGTAGTCCTGGCTACGTGAGAGGCTGAGGCGGAAGGATTACCTGAGCCCAGAAGGTTGAGGCTGCAGTGAGCTGTGATTGCGCCACTGTACTCCAGCCTGAGTGACAGAGTGAGACCGTCTCAAAAAACAAACAAACAAAAAAAAAAAACACCCAATTTTAATATTTATCAAATATTTTCACCTGGTGCAAAATCATGTTAGCTATTATTACTATGGACCAGGTGCTTTTCATAAACTCATTTTATGTCATAGTCAACTCTATAAAGTAGATGACATCCTTATCCTCAGTTTTACATGTGAAGATGCTGGAAGACAGAGTGGTTAAGTAAGTTAGTTGCCCAAGGACATGCAGCTAGTAAGTCAAAAGCTGGGATTCCATCGTAGGTCTTGCTTTTTGCCCACCATTCTAGCTACTACACTTCACTGCCAATAATTGGAGAATTTTGCCCCTATTTTCTCGTAGTAGGGTTCCTCTTGTTTCATGGAGGTAGGAAGGATGAGGGTGATCTGAAAGGAAGGGAATAACACTGAAGCTTTGCCAAATGTGATGCTTTTGAAATCCTTTTTTTTTTTTTTTTTTTTTTGAGACGGAGTCTTGCTCTGTCCCCAGGCTGGAGTGCAATGGCACGATCTTGGCTCACTGCAACCTCTGCCTCCCGGGTTCAAGCAATTTACCTGCCTTTCACCTGCCTCAGCCCCCTGAGTAGCTGGGACTACAGGTACACACCACCATGCCCAGTTAATTTTTGTATTTTAGTAGAGACGGGGTTTCACCATGTTGGCCAGGATGGTCTTGATCTCTTGACCTCGTGATCTGCCTGCCTCAGCCTCCCAAAGTGCTGGGATTACAGACAATCCCTGCTTTATACACTGTTACAGGTAAATATGTGACCCAGGCATCACTGGAGGCCGTTCTAGTCAGTGCTAGGTGCACCAGTAATGATTGTGTCTACATGCCTATAGATAGAAAGGAATCACTTGAGTAGAAGACTGTCTGCCACAGGGTACGGAGACAGAAACCTCCGAATAATGCCTTTTTCATGATCTACGTGACCTTCAGTAGGCCCTTAACCACTCCAAGCAAACTCATCTGTAAAATGGGAGTAATACCTACTTCACAGAATTGCTGTAGGCAACAAATCTATTCTAGTACCAGTTACCACTCAATGTTTACCCTTCACCCTTAGACTAGAGGGGGATTCACAGATAAAAGTTTTGTGCTGGAAGTCTTGGGCTAAATAATCTTAAACAAGAAACAACCTCTCTGATCTCCATTTCCTCATTTATTCAATGGAATGAATAAGATTGGTAGTCAGGAATAACCGTATCTGCTCTACCAATCTTATTTGGTTCACGTGAGAATCAAATGAGATAATGTTCATGAAAGAACCTTGGATCATTGAAAATTGCCATAAATTGTTGGATGTTATGGCTATTATTAACATTATAAACCATTTTCAAATTTCTCAGTACCCTAAGGGGGTAAAGTCTCCGTTGTTATTCTTGGTTTCTCAGTGAAATCATTTTGAGGGTAATGATTGCAAAAGCAATGAGGCTAATTTAGTACTAATGCAATGCTAGTCATTTTTCCAGGCCAGATTTTTAGCAACAAGAGAAAGTAGGGCCTCACCTGTCTGGCAAATAAAGGAGTCTATTCTGTTTTCATGCCCTATCAGATTATTCACGGAAGGTCTTCTATTGTAAACGAGGGCCTGGGACAAATCCCCCTGTAGGTCTGCAGGAGAACAAACTTCAAGAAGCTGAATCCATTAAACAGTCAAGCTTGGCTCCTTCTGATTACACTGAGGATATGCTAACAAGCACCAGGAGCCAAATGTCTTTATGCCAAGTGAAATAATTAAGGAGAACAATACATGGTCATGTTGGAAGTGACAGAAACACATTTAGGCCCATTCTAAGTCTTCCATACAAAGTGCTTCTTTCCCTACGCAGCTCTCTGCATTTGGCCAGAAGGGGATTCAGTCTCTGCTGGCTCTGAAAACCTTATATAAAAATATTCCACAGAACAATGATCCTTCAAAATGAAAAATTAGAAAACTAATATCTGCCTAGGTCCTTTTTGATGTCCTAGCATTTGTATTCCTCATTTTAACCTGGCAGGCATGTTGGTGTTATCTTGATTTTATACATAGAGAAATTAAGACTGAGAAAGGAAAAATAACTTGTCAAAGCTACAAAGTAGCAGAGTCTGGGTTGGAATGCAAGCCTGTCTACCTTCAGTGCTTCTAGTAAATTATATTACTAATCAAAATTACCCCCAAACCATTATACGTAATTGTTTTTCATTATTCTCCTTAAGAGTCCAAAGTTTTCTTTCAATGAAGACTAATATCTGGTGGGAATCATACTATTTTAAGAAAATCACTTTGGAACAATGGACATTATTCTTACTAGTCATTTTAAAGGGTAAGGACACCTCCAATGCATTGCAGAGAAAATTGACTGAAAGTTAGAATGTTGAAGATTTTTAATACTTCGGAATAACTGCTTAAAAGTTAAATGCACATATTAGTTACATCAAGTTAAATACTTGAGATTTTTTGAAACCAACGACTTAGGGTAGATCACATGATTAATTTCCTTTTAAAATCGACAATTTGGTATCACAGTTCACATCTGACATTCCTATTTTATTTTTACAATGATATTCAATACTTTGATTAGTAATTAAATATAATGGAGAAAATACTCCTTTCTTATCCTGAAGCTTAAAGCAAAGTAATCATGATTTCTTATTAAAGAAGTACTTTTAATAAAGTGAAACATCATCTGGGATATTACTTTAAATTAAAATAAGAAAAGGCTCTGGTTTTAAATATGGCAAAAGTGGGAAGAAATCTTACAGGACCTTAGAATTCAAGGGAAATTAAACAAGTTTAAAATACAACCTTGACTGAAAAAAATTTAAAAACATAGACAACAAACAGGAATCACTACCGATTTATTATTTGAAAACTATAAAATAAGCAGGTTGGTAGCAGATAGGGGCCTGCACCAGTGATTTAGGCATATGCCTGGAAGCTGAGAGAGAGAGGTAATTAGGCCTTCAGTTGGCAGGTTGGGCCCAGGCATTCACTCTCTTGACTTGATGATGGAAATACTAAGTAGATGATCTATTGCCTTATGTATTCTCAAATGAATTCTTAAAGAAAAAAAAAAAGCTGAATAGGCCATATACATTGATTAAAATTTTCCCCTGCAGAAAAGGTTTTAACTACAATAAGTTAGGGAGAGTAACTCATTTGTGAGCATTTGGGAAAAATCTTAGTAACTGGTATCCACACAAGTTCACTAAAATTTCTATAAACTCTCAGGGCCTCAGTTTCCTCCTCTATAAAAGAATTGGGGGGGCTAATCTTTTTTAATAATTAAAAGATGTTTAATTGTAAAAAACCCCATAAAATTTACCATCTTAACCATTTTTAATTTTACATTTCAGTAATGTTAAGTATATTCTTGTTGTGCAACCAATCTCCAGAACTTTTTCATGCTGCAAAACTAAAACTCTATGCTCATTGAATAACTCCCCATTTCCCTCCTACCCCCAGCCCTGACAACCACCATGGTACTTTCTGTTTCTATGATTTTGACTATTTTAGGTACCGCATATAAGTGAATCATGCAGTATCTATCTTTCTGTAACTGGTGTATTTTACTTAGCCTAATGTCCTCTAGGTTCATGATGCTGTAACATGTGACAGGATTTCCTTCTTTTTATGACTGAGCAATATTCCATGGTATGCATATACCATGTTTTCTTTATCCATTCCTCCACTGATGGACATTGGGGTTGCTTCCGCCTTGTGGCTATCATGAATAATGCTGCAGTGAACATGGGTGAACAAATATTTTGAGACCCCGACTTCAATTCTTTTGGATTAAGTACTCAGAAATGGGATTGCTGGATCGGATGGTAATTCTATTTTTAATGTTTTTAGGAACCTCACACTGTTTTCCGTAGCAGCTGCACCATTTTACATTCCTACCAACCAATCACAACAGTTCCAATTTCTTCACACTTGCTATTGTTTTTAATAGTGGCATTTTATTGGGTGTGAAATGGCATCTCACTGGGGTTTTGATTTGCATTTCTCTAATTATTAGTGATACTGAACATCTTTTCAAATGCTTATTGGCCATTTGTATATCTTCTTTGGAGGAATGTCTATTCAAGTCCTTTGCCTACTTTTTAATCTGGCCAATCTTTAAGTGACAAAATTCTATAGGTTGTATAAAATTAAATCTCTTTCATTTTGATGAGATTATTAGTAATAGACCAAGCACATTTACACTTTAGCAAAACATTTGATGAAATGACTTGAGTGACTCATGACATTCTTATGGACAAGATGAAGGGTTGAATAATAATATCATCAGATGGATTTGTAATTCATCATCTGCCTTTCTTTAATAATGTTAATCAGTCAATCAACATCAAATTGTAAAGGGCTCTGCTTGAGGAATCCTGCCTGCTAAACATTATCGTTGATGATACGTTTATCAAACTTGAAATGGTTAGAATCTAGGAAAGATACCTAATGGTTTAATTATGGAATAAAATTGTAGAGGATCATACTCAACAGGCTAATATAATGAATCCAAACCAGAAGCGGAAATTTTAAAAATAAATATGGTAAGTTGCTTTTAGGTTAAAGACCTTGTTTATAAAATCCATGATTAGACAAATCTACTAAATAATTGTTGATGTAACCAAACCCCCCAAACAAACAAAAGATTACTAATAAGTTTTACTGAAGATTTAAAGGCTCAGATGAACCCAGCAACAGCATGATGCAATTGCTCAAAAAATTTCATATATGGCACTTATAAGCAACATAATAGTATTCATTGACAATACTGGGTAATGATCAAGAACATCGTGGTCCTCTTCTACCTGCTCTGGTTAAAAAGCACTGAAAGGTGTCTTCTCAGAGCCACATTTTTAAGAAGGGCTCTAAAGGAGCAGGAAACACCTAGAGGAGAAGAATGGGGAAGGAAATGTAGGAGGATCCATGTGATCTTTAGGCCAAAGAGAAAATCAAATGAAGGATGTTATATATGTCTTCATATTTGTGTAAGAAATTATCCAGAAGTTAAAATTTGAATCTAGTCCATAGACTTGTTCATTATTAGGTTTTTTTTAAAAATTTGAATCAGTGGCCAACATTTTTAAAAAATCAGACTTTGCATACGAGTTTTGGTTTCTAGCTTACAAAGGCAGAACTTTTGAGCAGTTGGAATGATTCCGTAATCACTTTGGAGTGGAAGGATTTCTCTGTCTCTGGAGATGTCTGGCAATGTTCAAGTAGAGGCTAGATGATTTCTATGGTTGCTCCCAAGGTTCTCTGACTTTATAAATTGAGTTGAACTTATTTAGGCCCTTACTGAACCTTTTTTTTTTTTTTTTTTTGAGATGGAGTCTCGGTCTGTTGCCCAGGCTGGAGTGCAGGGGTGTGATCTCAGCTTGCTGAAACCTCCCCTCCTGGGTTCAAGCAATTCTTCTGCCTCAGCCTCCTGAGTAGCTGGGATTACAGGCACCCGCCACCAAGCCCAGCTAATTTTTCTTTTTTTGTATTTTTAGGAGAGACGGGGTTTCACCATGTTGGCCAGGCTGGTTTTGAACTCCTGACTTCAAATGATCTGCCCACCTCGGCCTCCCAAAGTGCTAGGATTACAGGCGTGAGCCACCGAGCCCAAGCCCATTTCTTTCTTAAAACAATTCATTTAAAGCTGATTCTTATGAAGTGATTTAAAGTCAATGATGACATTTCCCCTAAGTATCCTCAGCCCATCAGATCCAGTCTCAGTCCTTTCTGACCAGCTCCTTGCTGAGGCCAACCTCTACTGATAGTATCAATGGATACCCTTGACCTGTGGCTTCTAGTTAGGTTGAATCTATGGGAGTCATTTGCAGGAGATGAAAGACAGGAGAAGAGTATGTGTTGAAACCCTTGTTCCTCTGGCTTCCTCCTTGCTGGGTTGCTGAGTTTTGACTGTATCCCTCTACCAAAGACCACAGTATGTGCTGGACAGTCCTCTCTTCAGCCTCAGCTATATTCAACAAGGTGAGGTAACTGATCTAGGATGGTAATACCTCCCATTCCTGTTAGCCCCAGGTCTCGCACCTTTCCTTGTTGGTTTCTCCTAATTCTGCCTTACTTCCTAAATAATTACGTTATAACATTCCCCTTAGTTAGTCTGTTGGCTTGTGCCATATGTTTCCTGCCAGAAGCTTAACCAAAAAACACTTTGTTACAAAGCCAGTGGCAACAATCATTGTGGTGTTATATCAGATTTCTGTCACCAAAGGTTAAGATACCAATAAGCACTTCTTACTGGCATGATGGTGAGCCCAAAGAGTTCAGAGGTTTCAGAAGCTTATTGCTAGAGCAGCTTACACACTGGGTAAATGACTCAATATATACTAGGAACAACAACAACAAAAATCTTTGAGAGAAAATTATTTTATGGTTAAAAATGTTCATGGAACATGACTTAGCTATAAGTTTTGGGTCACTATTGTTCTTTACTTTGTTGTTGAAAACATATAGAGACTGGAAATGAAAGCACATCTTGAAAATCTCTGTAGTATAAAAATAACTCTTCCAGAAAGCTTCAAACTATATAAAACAGTGCTGTACTTCTTCCTCCTTTACCCCTCTCCACCATCCAACTCACTGTAATGTTCAATTTTAGTTTGAAGAAATGGCTGAAAGACAAATTGCCTTACAACAGGTCTTCTATGAAATATGGGAGAAGGCTGCTGACAGAGCAAGTTAAAAACGGCAGCGTTCACAATCTGGAAAACATCTGCCTTGCCCCGAACTGTAAACCACCACGTTGCAGAATATGTTCTGTAACAAAGTGGAGCCCAGGGTGGGTGTTTGTAAGGTTATGGGACAAGTCAAGGCTATTCAGGCACAAAACTGGGCAATGCGCCCTTTGGCAAATTGTTGCAAGCCAATGACTTAAAAGGAAATATAAAAGCAATAGGCTAGGTATGAAAACTCCAAATGGAGCCAAATGGTTCACCATTTTTCTTATCATGGGTACTCTTCAGTGAAGCTGGTTTAGGAGTAAAAACAATACTGCTGCTTGGAAGTTCTATTTGGTAGAGGGAGAAACCTTTACTTAGAGGAGAAACAGACATGCTGCCATGGCTAGGGGAAGAAATGTGGCCTCAGGATTTGATCAAGGGTAAAATAAAGGGCCACAGTTTAAATATAAAAACACCAGTACAATCGGGATTCTGCCTTCCCATGCAAATCAAGAAAGAAACAAATAGTGGATCTAAATGAGAGAGAGAGAGAGAGAGAGAGAGAGAGAGAGAGAGAGACACATAAGTCTTGTGGTATTAATAAAATACAACCAAAGTAAAATGGACAGATTGTTGCAAAAGGAGCTCTCAGAGGTATTGACAGTTTCCACAGCTGCGCCCGCAGAGCTGCATAGAAAAGCAATGATAAAGGGCTGCAGTGAAATGGTGAACCTAGGCAGTGTGCCTAGATGCCAGTCAGAAAGAACTTAGGCAAAATGCTTATTTTTCAATTTAGTTTACACCCAACCCAAGATATTTGACTTGGAAGGTGACCACAACAAAAGGTAAAAGCATAGTGAATGAAGCTTTGCAGGCAGAGAAGAAGGCCAACTCTGAGGACTGGAGGAGACAAGGGGCTTCCAGAAAGAGAGGAGATGGTACTTAATGGGAGAAGGGTATGCCCTGTGAGGTGTGGGTGAAGCTGCTGGGGAGCTAGTCTATATCAGGGCTGCATCTAAGAGGAGCACAGTAGGATCTCTCAGAATAGATGTCTTTGTGACTGGGGGCTCCATTCCTATATCCCTGGAGCTGCAAATAAGAAAATCAATGGACAGCATCCCAAAGACCCAGAGAGATCAGAATGGTCAAAGGGAAAGGGAAAATGAAGGAATGTGTGTTCCTCTGAAATAATCAGGACTCTATTGTTTAAACAGCTATGGCATGGTAGATGGAGGAATGGATCTGAAGTTCTATGGAACCAGTTTGAATCTTGGCTTCAGTAAAAACAACATTGTCTGTTTTTCCTTTAGGAAAATTGAGATGATACCTTTATCTTGTGTTTACTGTGAGGATTTAACCAATTAATTCAACACATTTTATTGAGCACCAACTATGTCCTAGGCTAGATGCCGGCACAGGTATCTTAGCACAGTATTCAACAAGCAGCAATCATCATTAAAATGCCATGCACATAAGAGCAGACATAAAATTGGGAACTATATGACAATACTTAATGTGATTCATGTGTTTTTTTTTTTTTCCATCTGATTCCTTCATTAGATTGTAGGCTACACAAGGGCATGGTCTGATTTAGCTTGTTCACAGGGTCTGAGACACAGTAGAAGCTCAACATATATTGGTTTCTGTGAGTGAATGAATAAATAATTAGTAATTCTAATTGTTAGATGCCTGGGACATGAAAGAAAAGACATGGAGGATGAGAAGCCAGGTCTTGCCCAAACTATCTTTTTTCTTTTTTTTTTTTTTCACTTTCTCTAAGCACTGTCTGGGCATATGCATATAATCCTAGCCAAGCCAATTCCCAGAATTTACAACAGCCATATTTGGTTGTACTTAATTTTATATTCTGCTCTGGAGTGAAAGTTCACAGATAAAACAATCTGCAGCAGACTGTTCTCAAGCGCCTTTATTAGAGAAAGTACAACAAACGTTCACATTTTCTATTTAATTAGACCTATGCTTCTTTTAGCTTTACTTAGTAGAAACTAAAACAAAAGTTATCAGTAGGAAAATGAGAAACCCCATGGAGATTCTGAAATCTCCTTAACTTTGAGTTAGCTAAAGAATGCAGGAATTTTCCTATGAGACTCTGTCTCATTTGGGATGGAGGAGAAAAAGGGATCATTTCAAATCTGCCCCATTAGCTTACAACTCACTGTAAAATGAAGTTATTCTCAAGTTTTATCTGTTTGCACACACACACACACACACACACACACACAAACATACATGCATAAACTACAGTTTAAAAGGCTGGCTACAGATGTGAGTCCTGGGTCCACTTCTTATTAACCATGTGACCTCAGACACATGTTACTTAACCTCTCCAAGTCTCAGTTTTCTTTCTTGGGTATAATAAAACCCTACTCTTAGGGGGATAGAACTATTTAAACATGAGATAATGCCTAAAAGTATCAGCATAGTTTTCAGCTCATTGTAAGCACACAATAAATGGAAATTACTATTGAATATTATTATTCTATAGTTTACAATTGTACAGTGTAGAAAAGAGTTCCTCAACCCCAACATTCGACATTTTGGGCTAGATGATTCACTGTGTGGGCTGTTCTGGGTATTGTAGGGTGTTTAGCAACATCCCTGACCTCTACACAACAGATGCCAGTAGCATCCCCCAACTCCACCCACTTGTGATGGCCAAATCTCTCCAGAAATTGCCAAATGTTCCCTGGAAGACAAAATTGCCTCTGGTTGAGGATCACTGGTGTAGAACAAGGAGCAGTGGTCCTAGAGGTAGGAGACCTGGTTTCCATGAATTCATTTGTGATCTTAGGTAAGTATTCTCACTTCTCTGGGCCTTGATTTTCTCATACGGTAAAACAGGGCTGGAAATTCCTACTTGATCTTTCATGGTTTTGTGATGATGAAATGAGAAAAACAAATCAAATGCTCCAAAGGAGTTATAAAAGTAGGATTCCATGATGATCAGTTTGTTAGAGGTGGGCTGCTGAGGGCGACTGGGAGAAGCCACACAAACCCCTGAGCACAGCTGATGCCAACCTGCTGTCTTCTCAGGAATCCCACCTGGGAGCTACTGGCCCTCCAGCAGCTTATTGATCATATGTCAAGGCTTCCCTGTTCCTTTAATGGATGTATTTGTGGTTTGGCTTGAAGAATTCAAGAGGAACTGCTTTGTTTTAAAATAAAATGAAAATGTTCTTTAAAAAAAAATTCTAAGTGGTGAAAACTGCCTTGTCTTCTCTACATTTAACTTTCATCTAAATTCCTCTCTCATGTGACTAGTATTCACCAGTCCTCAGAATTTTCACTGTGTCCTCTGCACATATATCCGGGAAAGAAATATTCCAAGGGTTTTCAACATCGCTATACTGATTAATACTCAGATACTAACACACTGAGTAATACTATGATAGATAGCTTCATCAGCGTGGGAAGCTTTTTGATGTCATATCATATAATGGATATCAGCATGGTGGAATCCAGAGGTGGAACCTATTGTCATGCTTGTATTTATTTCAGAAAAATCTTTAAATGAGAGATAGCAGAGTGTCTGGTAAAAGAACATGAGCTTTGAGTTTGGTCAGAGCTCTACGTAGATAGTGGTTGGCTGTGTGATTTAGACAAGTTCTATAGCCCCTTTGAACCTCAGTGAAATATGTTAATCACACCTACCCCACAGCATGGGTGTGAGTTTTAAATGGAGATGAATATGTAAAGCAACAGGCACCATACAGGCACATAGTAGGTATCCTGTAGATGTAAGTGATCTCCCTCTTTCTACTTAGTCTCAAAGACCTTTCAAAGGTTTCTTTCATTCCTCCTAGCATGTGTTTGATCTGGATGCTGCAGGAAGGGCATTGAAGTGAAAACGAGTACTTTTTAGGTATAATTTGTAGTTTTTGCTTAAACTAATCGTAATAGAGCTTGAGTCCTTGAATCAGAATATCAATATGTCTTCCAGCTCCTGGGCAAATTACTTCCCTACTTCTGATGGGCATTAGTTGGAAATTAAGGGTCAGAAGTCACCCAAAGAAAAATAGTGTTTACCCAGAGTGGAATGAATAATGCTTTTCTTTTCTTTCTTTCTTTCTTTTTTTCTCTTGAGACTGAGTCTCGCTCTATTGCCCAGGCTGGAGTGCAGTGGTGCGATCTCGGCTCACTGCAACCTCCGCCTCCCAAGTTCAAGCAATTCTCATGCCTCAGCCTCCTGAGTAGCTGGGATTACAGGCATATGCCACCATGCCTGGCTAATTTTGTATTTTGGTAGGGAGGGGGTTTCACCATGTTGGCCAGGCTGGTCTTGAACTCCTGACCTCAAGTGATCTGCCTGCCTCGGCCTCCCAAAGTGCTGAGATTACAGGCATGAGCCACCAAGCCCGGCCCATTTCTTTCTTAAAACAATTCATTTAAAGCTGGGCACGGTGGTGCATGTCTGTAGCCCCAGCTACTCAGGAGGCTGAGGCAGAAAGATTTATTGGGCCCAGGAGTTAGAGACCAGCCTGGGCAACATAGCAAGATCCCGTCTCCAAAAACAAAGAAACAAACCAAACCAATTCATTTGGTTTCCTTTGTACATCAACTGGTAACCTGAAGTAGCACAGCAGAGTAGCAAGAAGATGAGCTTGGAATCAGACAGACCTTCCATTTACTAGCTGGATGACCCTGGGGCTTTCTCAGCCTCAGCTTCTATGTCAGCAAAAGTAGGGTTAATAATACCTGTCAGAGTATGAGGATGAGGATAAAGAAAGCATGTGAAAACCCTAGCACTGTGCCTGGTGCATGGAAGGTGCTTAGTAAGTACTGCTTTTATCCTGGACTCTCTTGCAGACTCTCATACCTTACCTGGTTTAGGAGAAGGAATGGGGTAACTAAGTAAATCTATGTTTTGTTTTTATTCCTTTCTTATCGCTGTGAAAGTAACGTGGAAAATGTCATAAATGATGTGTAAACCATTTAAAAATACAGAATAATTTTCCTTGAAATGATCAACAATGGCTCTGCAAGAGGTTACTTTGTAATATGTATGAAGGTATATTAAAGACCATATGAAGGTGTATGAAAGCCCAGCAACAAAAAGGGAATGTGGTGATCTTTCTAAAATTTGGTGTGTTCAACTATCCGTAAAACCATTTTGCAAGTAAAGTCACTATAATAACAAGTAACAGGTAGGAACAAAATTATAGAATAAGAGTTTCTCAAATTTTCATCATTAGGGTTCTTTTCAATATTTTAATACTTTTCTTATGGATTTCTTTAGTATTTTTTTAAGCCCTTCCTCTTCTTTGTTCTATAACATTTGTGCTAACTTCTATTGTATCATACATACTGCATTAGAAGTGACATACCTCAAAAGCATGAATCATTTTATTCCTCTTATAACCTCCCCACTCCATAGTGGGCTCTCAAACAATATTTGCTGAGCTGAGAGCAAGAATTTCTTTACATATGTTGACTATGTGATAATTCAAATAGATTTATCTTTATATATTGGCTACATAATAATAGATAAGATGTATTGAACATTTTCTTTTTTTTCTTTTTTTGAGACGGAGTCTCGTTCTGTCGCCCGGGCTGGAGTGCAGTGGCCGGATCTCAGCTCACTGCAAGCTCCGCCTGAACATTTTCTATGTTCAGATATCATAGAGTTTTTCAGTTAACAACTAATTTATTCTCACAATAAATCCTAAGTGTATATGTTATTTTCTAATTTTACTGATAAGAAAAATGAGATTAGGAGGGGCTAAGAGCACACAGCTATTTCATTGAAGACCTGGGATTAAAACCCAGGCACTTAAGCATGAGAACCCAAGTCCTTACCTATTACAATAAAGTGCTTTTACTACAAACTATGTATTTGTTGTTTACCTGTTATTGTTGCCATTAAGCAGATTCATTTTGCTTTCTCTAGAGAGAGTATGCTTAGTGGAAAGAGCTAATAGGTTTGGGAATCAGGCTGACCTGAGTTAAAATCGTGATTCAGTCACTGAAAGCTGAGTGTCTTTGAGCAAACCTCTTAATTCTTACTGAGTGTCAGTTTTCTTACCCATAAAATGGGGATGATAGAAGCTGGATATGAAGATTGAACGAGGTGACAGAGGTAAGGTGTCTCACATAGGATCTGGCACATAGTAGCCACTCAGTTAGGTCATTATTACATTCGGAACTGAGGCTACTGCCTCTTACCAGAGTCTAAAGCCAGCTTTCGTTGTCTTGCACTGACATTTCCTTCTCTCTTGTTAAACAGATATGCTCCTCTTTCCTTCAGGTGTCATGGCCTTACAAGCCATCTGTATGCCAACATTTCCTTCGTATCCATCTCATCCCAGACCCTGACTTGAACTTCAGTCTGTGATATCCAACTGCCTCCTCAGTATTTCTTTTTGGATTTCTAAAAGGCATCTCGAACTCAGCATGAACAAAAACTCCTGATTCCAGTTCCCACTAAATTTACTCCTCCTATAATTTTCTCCATCTCAGCAAAAGGCAATTCCATGGAGAAGCTCCATAGTCACTCTTGATTCCTTCCATCATTTATATCCCACATCTGATCCATCGGTGACTCCTCTTTTTGCCAATTTCAACACATATCCAGAATCTGCCCACATGTCCCTCCATCTTCCACTCCTCCTCCCGTCAAGTCCACTTTATCTCTCCCCTGCATTCCTGCAGTAGCTTCCCAACTGATCTCCTTGCTTTTGCTCTTGCATCCTTCCCACAGGCTAGTCTCAACCCAGCAGCCCAGGTGAGCCTTCAAACATGTAAGTCAGGTCATGTAACCCTTCAGCTCAAAACCCTCTCACGCTTTCCCAACTCATTCAGGGTCAAAGCTTAAGTCCTCCAATGGCCTATAGAGCCTTACATGATTGGGTCCTGTTACTTTCCCGACCTAATCTTCTGCTACTCTCCCTCTTGCTTGTTCCACCTCCATGACTTCTTGCTCCTTTGTGGATGTGCTATGCCTACTCCCTCTTTAGGGTCCCTGGTGTCTCCCCATGCCCAGATGAGTAAGTACTTGGCACATAGTAGATGCTCAACAAATATTCTAAATGAATGGCTTGAATAATCATCTGGTTAAACACCAAGCTCACTTTGTATTGTGTGTCCCATGACTATGGCTCTTGCTTGCCCACCCCTCTACCTGTCGCTTTTGCTTTTCTAGCAGTGACATCCTGACTTTCCCACTATGCCTGGGAAACTTGGCGTTATCTATGATATCTACGAGAACTAGGCTCAGGAAGATGAATCAGTTCCAAAGTAGTTCCTAACTCCAGGTTTCACCAACATTTCCTTTTTTTTTTTTTTTTTTTGGTAGAGATGGAGTCGTGCTATGTCGCCTGGGCTGGTCTTGAACCCCAGGGCTCAAATGATCCTCCTGCCTCAGCCTTCCCAAAGTGTTGGGATTACAGGCGTAAGCCACCATGCTTGGCCTATTTTCATTATTTTCTCCAAACATTTTCTAGAAAAAGGAACAGTTAACTAACTCAGGAATTCCATTTTCTTACTAGACACCTATATACTTCTTTTGCAGTATTAAAAGACGTAACGAAGGACACAGTTTACTCACAGCTTCTCCGGATGACCGAGTAATGGTTGTAGATTCATCCTGCCTTGTGGTGTTCTTAAGGCATACAGAGAACAATTTTCTTTCTGCTTCCAATACTCCTTTTTTGCTAAAAAGGTCTACTTGGACACAGACCATTCTGGGTAACATCTTTTCTATAAAATCAGTGTGATAAACTGTCTCAACTGTGCCTCTGGAGGGCTGGGTCCTTGTTACATCCCCTAGTGCAATGGCTGCAGGTATAAAGGCAGTTGAGTTCTTGAGAGTGTGTTTTGGTACCTTACAATGTGTTTTATGTAGAAACAGCAAGGTTTACCCTAAGAACAATTTGAGATCAAGCAAATACTATCCATTTCCTTTGCCCCCCTTATAGGATTCTCCTAAATGAAGAGGGGTAGGGTAGGGATCTTTAAAGGTGCTTGAATACATTAGGGGCAATGACTTCTATTTACCGCAAGCTGGGATGTCACACAGATCAGACTTAAAGTTTTCATCCAAGGTGAAGCACCAAGGAGCTTCCTTCTGATTCCCTGGGTTGCGGCAGTAGGAATGGCCTCCATTCAGCTCAGGGAAACGAAGTGCGGTGAAGGTATGTGTGTGTGGATACTGGGAATTCCACGGCTGGCACTGGCGCCCTGATTTGGTCACGCTGACGGTCCCCCGGTAGTCCACACCTGTGCTGTTATAACACTTGTGATCTGAAAAACACACAAAAGCCCAAACAATTAGAAAGAAACACAGGAGATGCTGGAGCTCTCCTCTAGCCAGCAGTTTCTGGAGGGGAGGGCAGGTAATTAACCTCGTGGCCACAGCTTCCCTGCTGGTCAGGCGCCATGCAGGGCAATCTCCCTGCTTTGCTGGGCTTGGACCCAGGGCCTGCCTCGCAGTTACATTCCTGGGAGGATTTAAAGCTTTTGCTTCAGTAATAAAATCAGTCTTCCAAAAGTATTTTTAACATTGAACACAGAAGAAATCGGAACTGGGGTGGGACCTAGGGGCACAGAAGTAATTTCTTAGTGAATGGTTCAAGGAAGGTTCAAGCCAAACTTTTCCTTCCATTCTGATTGACAGCTTTAGACATGAATCATGTAATAAGGAATCTAGTTGGTATTGTCATATACAGAACATGCTTATTAGAGGCTGTGCATTCTGGGTTTCTAACAAAAGTTAGGGCTATCTCTGTGCTGATGGGGTCAGCACCCTTGAGAAGCAGATCCCATTAAGTAGCCCTCCCAGGTGGCCACAGGGACTTAAAAGCACTACAGAATCTGTACAGTTGAACTGAACTGGAGTTGGGAGAAGTAATGACAATAATAATAATGATGCTACTGAGCCCTTACCATGTGTTAAGCATTTTAGATGCATTCATTTACTTAACTCATAAAATAGCATTAATGACCAAATGGAAACTAAAAAATTGCCCCTGAGATTAATTCTAGATGAAAGGGAAATGTACACTGAAATAGTCTTTTGCTTGGTGGTGTTGAGGGGGTAGGGGATGGAGGCAAACCCATCTATATCTTTAAAATAGTGGTATGATATGGTTTGGGTCTGTGTCCCCACCAAATCTCCCTAATCCCCAGTGTTGGAGGTGGGGCCTGGTGGGAGGTGATTGGATCATGGGAGCAGGTTTCTTGTGAATGGTTTAACACCAACCGCCCTTGGTACTGTCCTTGGGATAGTAAGTTCTCATTCTCATGGCCGTTTAAAAGCATGTGGCACCTCCCCACTCACTCTCTCTTTCTCCTGTTCCTGCCATGTAAGAAGCTCGCTCTCCCTTCACCTTCTGCCATGATTAGAAGCTTCCTGAGGACTCCTCAGAAGCAGAAGTTGCTATACTCCCTGTACAGCCTGCAGAACCACATGTGAACCAATTAAACTTCCTTTCTTTATAAATTACCCAGTCTCAGGTATTTCTTTATAGCAATGCAAGAATGTGCTGATACTTGCTATAATACACTTACCATGACGTGTACCATTAGTGCATTTATTTAGTACATTCACAATATTGTACAACCGTCACCACTATAGGTTCTAGAATACTTATATTACCCTAAAAGGAAACCCCATATCTATTAAACAGTCACTCTCCACTACTCCTAGCCTGGCCCCTGGTAACCACTAATCTGAATTCTGTCTATATGGATTTACCAATTCTGGAAATTTCATATAAATGGATCGTACAATGGTGTCTGGCTTCTTTTACTTAGTATAGTGTTTTCCAGATTCACCCAGGTTTGTAGCATGTATTTGTATTTCATTTCTTTTTATGGATAAATAATGTTTCACTGTGTGGATATACCACAATTTGTTTAACCGCTCCTCTACTGATGGACATTTGGGTCGTTTCCACCCTTTGGCTATTGTAAATAGTGTTATAAACATTCTCATATGAGTTTTTGTTTGAACATCTGTTTTCAGTTCTTTTGATTACATACTCAGGAGTAGAATCGCTAGGTCATATGGTAATTCTATGTTTAAGTTATTGAGAAACCAGCTCCCATATTTTAAAATTATTGTCTTCATGAAGCTTCTTGTAGATAACTATGTCTAATCCACCACTGAATGCTCAGGCACAGTACTCAGCCCATTGGAAAATAATTTGATTAATAGTATCAAAATCACTATGGGTCAAGGTCCAGCTTTCCCTGTGCCATGAGGTTGCTGACCCTTAGAATAGCACAGAAGGTCAGGGGCTACCACTTACTTTTATTTATAGGGTCTGCCATGGGAATTCCAATCCGGATACAGTTTGCAGCTTCTGGGCTCTCTGGCTGGGGGAGATCTTCACAGTTTGGCAGTTTCAGCCTCATCAGAATCATGGGATTTGATCTTGCAAAAATGTACTCTGTTTGACACAGGACATTTTCCAGGATTTCACATTCATCGCGGCACAAGTCACGGGGCTTTGGGACGGATGAAGTTTCATCACAGTACGGGAAGGCATAGTGGCACAGGGAAGGAATGGCGAACTGAGAACACTTATCAGATAAGTGACTGGAAGTGCCAATCATAGTGAAGGCAGCTGGAAAACAAACACAATTATTAACTCCCAGAGGCCAGGGTTTATCTTCTTTGGTTATCTCGTCAATAGATATCAGATATAAATACACATTGCGAGGAATCCGCTGTGCTGAAACAGACAAGGCCCAGAGAAGAAGATTCATTTCAGATGTCTAAGCAGCTTACTTTCACTGGCTTGAAAAAAACCATTTTGACTACAAAGTTAAAAAAATAGGATTAAATTACATATGTACCATTTCCTAATAAAAAAATTAATTAGGTTAAAGTACAATATATTTTTCATTTTTTTACTACAAAGCAATCGAACTTTGTGTTTCATCTGGTGCTTTTTATTGGTTTTGTGGGGCTTCTAAAACATCTGACAGCTGTAGGGACAGAACTTGTTTCTGCAGTGGCTGAGCCTGAGCACAGGATCCAGTTCTGTGTCTTGCTGGATGGCAAGAGTTGCTGGATGACTTAGGGTAACTTGCTTAATTTCTGTGTGGCTTAAATACTTTCTACTCCATCTACTGAAAATGAGGCAACTTACTTGGAAGTTCTCAAAGAGCACAGTGCAATTGTTCCAATGCGTATCATCGAATATTAGTGGTTCCTTAGCTTAATCTCTTACCAGTAGGGTAAGATGCACAAAAAGGGCACTAGCCTACCTTTGAATATCGCTATTGACAAGGAGCTTACACCTTACAAGGTAATCTATGAGGTTATTGACACATTATTTCCCCAAGTATGTTGCTCAGAACATTAATTGTGTGAAATAGAATAGTGCTTGAGAAACAAGCCAACAAGTTTGGGAAAAGCTGGGATAAACAAAGGCAAATGAATTTTTTAAAAAACTGTGATACTTTCCACCAGGCTGATAACCATTAGAAATCTCCAAGAGAGGATTTTTAAATAGTGTTACCAATTATTTACATCAAAACTTTCACTTTTTTTTTTTTTTTTTTTTTTTTGAGACAGGTTCACTCTGTCACCCAGGCTGGAGTGCAGGGTTACGCTCTTGGCTCAGTGCAACTTCTGCCTCCCAGGTTCAAGGGATTCTCGTGCCTCAGCCTCCTGAGTAGCTGGGACTACAGGCACGTACCACCACCACACCCAGCTAATTTTTATAATGTTTTTTAGTAGAGATGGGGTTTTGCTATGTGGGCCAGGCTGGTCTCGAACTCCTGGCCTCAAGTGATCCATCCGCCTCAGCCTCCCAAAGTGCTGGGATTACAGCAGTGAGCCACTGTGCCTGGCCCAAAATGTCTACTTGTTTTTGTGGATATTCAGTTAAAAGTACGTTAAGGCATTCTCACATTAGGTTGAAATGGGTGTTTAATAGCACCTCTCTGTCAGTCCTACTGCTCTTTGAAATTTCAGAGTTTTCTTCCTGTTGAAATGAGGGCTTCAGAAAATGGCAACTACCTATTCCTATAGTTGCTTCTTTTGGTTGGTTAAAAAGTCCTCTGGGTTGCTGAGGCAGGAGAATGGCGTGAACCTGGGAAGTGGAGCTCGCAGTGAGCCAAGATCGTGCCACTGCACTCCAGCCTGGGTGACAGAGCAAGACCCCATCTCAAAAAAAAAAAAAAAAGGACAATAACTTGTATACATAGAGTTCAGTACTTTCCATGGTTTTCGGCATCCATTGGAGGTCTTGGATTGTAGCCTAAATGAATAACAGTGGACTATTGTATGTGTATAATTAAAGAAGTTATTTGAAAACTGAAAAAAAAAAAAAAAAGAAAGAAAAAATCCTCCCCCCTGTTCTCCCTGGCCTCCTCTCAGTTCCTTCACATTCCTCATAGCACATAGCTTCCACATAGCTTCTGGACCTTTTGCTGTTCTATGTTTCTGCCTTGGGTTTGTTCTTACCTCTCCTAAACCCTAGGGTTGCTAGATAAAGAACAAGACAACAGTTACATTTCAATTTCAGATAAATATTTATGACATACTTATACTAAGTATTTGTTGTTTATTTGAAATTCAAATGTAACTGGGTATCCTGAATTTTTATTTGCTAGATATGGCAACCTCATTAGAATCTCACGAAGGGAATGTGAATGGATTGCAAAGGGTACGTGACACAGAGGCATCTTAACTACACTAATGGAAGGGGACAAAGCGGCTGTAAGCACCAGAACGATGCATGCAAAATCCTACAAGGTAGCCTATGCTACTTTAACTCATGTTGCTAGCAAGTGCTTCGCTACTAGATTTCCATCAAAAGGATACTTTCAATTACGAAAAATGAAGGGTGAAATACTGAAAGCTAGAGCAAGAAGAGACCGATGGTCATCTTGCCTCATCACTCACTTCACAGATGAAGAAGGGGACTTTTTGGGAAAGTAATCGATTTCCCCAAAGTTCACTGTCATAATAGTTCCGGGATGAGCATTCAGAATTCTAAACTCTAAATTCATCCCCTCTCAGTTGACATCATGTTGCTTCTAAACAGTAAGCTCTGTGAGGGCAGAGACATACCTGGCTTATTTACACACCATCATCTCTCCCATTCAGGTTCAGTTCCTGGTACGCTGAAAGCACTTAATAATATTTATTGAGTGTTTGAATGAATGTGAGATTTTGCAAAGCTTCCTTTTCCTCTAAGAGCAACCTTCAATAAATTACTTTAATGTAAATTCCAGAGCACAGAGATCATGTCTCATGCTTTTTTATGGTCCTGCTCCCAACCCCCATGCCGAGCTTAATCCTTTGTCAAGAGAGGAGCTCAATAAAACTTTTGGTGAGAAAAATAGTTATTCAAGGGACAAATATAATTTCATTTGTGCTACTTACCTGTGATCTGATTTTCTATTTCCCCTTGCATGTGCAAAGACTCCATATAGACGGTGCGGTTGCCAATAAATCTTGCACATGCAATCCCTCTGTATGGCTGACAGAATCCATCTTCTTCATACTCATCTCTGAAAGGAAGCATAGACAGACATTAGCCGATGCACCACATACATATAGGGCACAGCAAGCTCTGACTGCACGATACCCTAAATAGTCACTAGGGGGCACAGTTGGGCACAATATACAAAAGACTGGGCTAAGGAATTGGGCTTTTGCTCAGTTCTTAAAACATCTGTTGGTCATATTGGTCAAGTTTCCTACACCCCCAGAAAGTCGTCCTGAAGCACAAAATCATTCTTAAATATGGGAGAAAATGCTTTTATTTTCGCAGCTGGTGGTGGACTGGAAGATGATGTAGTTATAGGAGTAAAGAGGAAATGAGTTGGAAATCTGGGCACATGTTCTGCAGTTTTTTGTTTTTTAAGCACAGATTATTTCTGCTTCATTTGCTATAAAGGCGTGGGTGAATTAGCCACCAGATCCACTCCAACTGACATGTCAATTAGGGGGATCCATGGGGTGAGAAGCTGGGGGCAGCTGGAAAGAAACCCGAGGGCAGCCCAGTTAGGTGGCTCTTCACTGCTTAACCTCCATTATCTCTACCCTGCCCAAAGAGGCCAGGGCAAACCACGGCCTGGAGAGTTTGAATTGAGGCACTAAATCCAAGGAAATCGAGAGAAAATGTCCATGGAAATTTTGCTTTCATGCTTCCCTAAAATTTTTAAAAATAGTCTTATTAAAATTTTGTGGCCTCAAAATTATAATAGTTTTTTAAAAGAAGGGGTAGTAGATTTCATCTTGAAGACAGAGGGACACCAGAAATCACATGATTCATGTGCCAGGTAAAAGGACTGGAGATCTAAAGCTGGAGATGAGGACCCAAGATGGCAGGCTCAACCTGAAAGGGCAGAGGCTACCATCTCCCACGAGGGCCTACGAGGAGCACAAGATCCCCCCATTGCAGAACATCCAGCTGTTTCTCAAAGGCAGACCATAGCCAAACCAAAGTCTGCCTGCCACGTGTATGAACTGACTTCAACCCCGGATGCTCCTCCTCAATATATCATTTCAAAAAATATATATATATATTGTTTTTCCTCTTTGGTTTCTTCTAAGTAAAAATCCCTCAGAGCAAAGTCAGGAGAACAAAATTCTCTTCCTGAGTTTAACATTTGGGCACCCTTAGGCAAGCTGTCTGAGCCCGCTGAGCCACAATTTTCTCATCTACAAGTTGGACATAGTAACTGACTTCTCTGCCCCACAAGGGAAAGTCATGACGATCCCATCAGATAATGTAAAAGCTTTTTTAAATTGTAGAGATAACATATGGCTATTCTTAAAGTATTTACAATGACCAAAGAAGACATTTATTTAAAAGACAGTTATTTACTAAGCTCCTACATCGTAAGAGGGACTGTGGTTAGCGCTGTGGTGCTGCACTTCCCACTTGAAGGTCTAGTGCAGGAGTCTAGCAAGTCAAAGGATAGCAGCAAACCAAGTGGAAAAATCACCTGATAGGACACTAATTTCTGCTTCTCTCTACTCCCATTCATTAAAAGAATCATTTTAAAGGTGAAGGTGGGGGAATTATCTTCAGTTTAGTCCTGAAAATAGTTTGTACTGCAAAACTCTTAAAAACTTAACCTTTAAATACACATACAAATGAATATATCATATACCTGACATAAAGACATTGAAATTTTACTGTTGCACAATCCTGCAAGCACTCCACATGTTTACTTTCATAAATCCTAGAGTAATGCTGAAGGCTTTTTGGCTTAAATTTTACTTGGGTTGTAAAATTAACCCAACTTTTATTGGGTAACTAATACCATAAACCTATGGGGAGAAAGAAGGTTCTTGATGACCTACACTTGGATCTTGGAAACCTAAGTACAGAGACCAGAATACACCCCCATGCCACCCCCCTGCTATTACAGATGATGCTTTTCTATCCCTAGGCATTAGCAGAGCCCTGGATTTTTAAGGTGTCATTATGAGAACACTTCTTTCTCCCCCACATTAAACTCTCAAGGCTTCAATTTATATCTCTTGGGAGGACAAAACCCTGGAATTATCCCCACATATAAATCCCCAACCTACTGGGAGTTCCCATATTTTATGTGTGAGGCTTAGGCTAAACTTCTTACCACCTTTCCAGTTCACGACTCTTAAAAAGACTCTTTGAATACTTTTTTTTTTTTTCAGAATAAAATGGAATGCAATTCCTTGGCTGCACATTTCTTATCAAGGGCTTAGAGCTGCAGGTGTATTAAATTTTTTACTATTCCCAGAATTCCTCCTATCCTGTTCAGTCTCCTGGGGGACAGATTTTTTAAAAAGAACACAAAAAAGCCCAAAACCGGTATGTACTGTTATCTGCTGGGGAGTGGCTCTGTCTCGGCTCCTTATGAGAATTGCCTTGGCAGCACATTGGGAGGCCGAGATGGGTGGATTATCTGAGGTCAGGAGTTCAAGACCAGCCTAGTCAACATGGTGAAACCCCATCTCTACTAAAAATACAAAAATTAGTTGGGTGTGGTGGCAGGTGCCTGTAATCCCAGCTACTCAGGAGGCTGAGGTAGGAGAACCCAGGAGGTGGAGGTTGCAGTGAGCCAAGATCATGCCACTGCACTCCAGCCTGGGTGACAGAGTGAGACTATCTCAAAAAAAAAAAAAAAGAAAGAAAAAATCTTGAGAAGCTTTAGGAAAGACCAATGCCCAGGCCCCACCTTAGACCTATTAAATCATAGTCTCTGGGGATGAGGCTTAGGTACCCATGCTTAAAGAAACCTACCAGGTGATTTGAATGTGGTTGAGAACTACAACACTAAAAAAAAAACCAAACATGTATTGAGTGTCTGCTGCTCTGGGCTGGGTACTGTGTTAGGTGCTTTCCTCAAAGCAGCCCCTGATGAGCTATTATCCTTATTTTATGAAGGAGAAACGCAAAGTTATTTAAACTCAAAGTTAAGTAACTTGCTCAAATTCACAAAGCCAGTCAGTGGTGGAGGTAGGATTTAAACTGAAACTCAAGATGAGGCCACTATCCCATGTTGTTAGGTCTGTAACTATGTTCTGCTTTTCAATACTACTCTTAGTTAAATCAGCCTAATCGAGAAGGAGACTTACAATGAGTCTTGATTCTGTACCATATACTACTAAGTTTCATATACTTCTAAAACAGATACTAAGTCATTTAATCCTAACAATCTTATGAAGAAGGTAAAGATGTAATTATTCCCATTTTACAGATGAGAAAAGTGAGAGTCAGAAAGCATAGAGAACTTACCCAAAGTTACACAGCAAGTAGAAGAGCTAGATTTGCCCTAAACAGCGTTTCTAACTACACTCTATAGCTTCTTTCCAAGTAGTTTGGTGATGGAGCTTTCGCAATGTTTACAGGGGCTTTCTGCTGTGGAGAAGCTTTAGGGTATGCTGGGTGGTAAAAGGTTTGCTTTTAAACATAAAGTCAAAATCACTTTTCATTCTTTACCATTTTTCCCCACTGGCTTTGGCTGGAGGGGAAGAAATGCTCCTCCAGCATTAATCAGCTTTATGCTTTTTTCCGGCTCACACTTCTTTCATCATTGATGTCTTCCTGCCTCACTCCACACTCAGCAAATTAAAAACGTGAAGCAAGTGGCAAAGCAGCAAAAGTGCAAGGGCACTTGCCATGAGTGTGCCCAAGGCTGCATGCAATGGAGAAGAAAAGTGCATTGGGAAAGGGCAAATGGAATTTGGCCATTGATCACAGTGGCTGGCACCAGCGTGCACCGGCTGCCTCACCGTGATGTCAAGCTGCAGGGGTGCTTTGTGATGGGAACTCATGTTTCTCATAAAGGTAACTGAGTTACCATGTTGTCAGCCTCTATAACCTGCCATATTCTCTGCCATGGGATTGGGAAACGCAAATGTGGTCTGTACTCCACCTCCAGGGTCTCCTCCTTCTCCAGGGCAAGGAGCTTATGAAGGATACTTGAAGAGTGCTAAAAGGGATTGTGGAACACTGCGGCAGCAAAAGGAGTGCACATCTAGGAATGACTGCAGAGCAAGGGAAGGAAATGCTGTTCTGCAGAGACTTTATAATCTAGTTCTTGCCAGCTTTTCCAGCTTCCTTCCTTGCCAGACAAGCCTACGAGCCTGATGATACTAGTCATATGATCTTGCTAGTCTCAAACCACAGGATGCACTTCGATGCTGACATGGCGTGGCCCATGCTCATCCTGAGGGCTGGCATGCCCTCCACCCTCTCATTCACCTTGTGAATGTTCTCATCTTTAAGATCCAAATGCCCCTACCTTCTCTGGACAGTTAGTTACTCACTAACCCCACCCAATCCCAGTACTTTCATCAAACCATTCCACGGATTTCCAGTTTCATATACTATTTAATCTGTTTAGCGCCCATCTTACCACTGACTGGCCAACAGAACTAGAAGAGATGAGGAGACTATCCCAGGCTAGCCCACCAATGTGGACCCTTCTCCATACCAGGAGTATCCTCTAAATTGGAAGCCATTTTCTCCCTCATCAGAATATACAGGGCATGGGCAGACATAGCTGAACTGATCGGTACTGACAAATTTGGCCCTAAAATGTTCTTTTTGGGGATAATTTCAGTTAAAATGCCTACCTCTCCTTTTCTTTTCTTTCTTTCTTTTTTTTTTTTTTTTTGAGACGGGGTCTCGCTCCCATTGCACAGGCTGGAGTGCAGTGGCACGATCTCAGCTCACTGCAACCACCACCTCCCAGGTTCAAGCAATTCTCCTTCCTCAGCCTCCTGAGTAGCTGGGATTATAGGCATGTGACAACACACCTGGCTAATTTTTGTATTTTTAGTAGAGACAGGGTTTCACCATGTTGGCCAGGCTGATCTCGAACTCCTGACCTCAGATGATCCACCTGCCTCGGCCTCCCAAAGTGCTAGGATTACAGGCATGAGCCACCGCGCCCAGCCTCCTACCTCTTCTTAATGAGATGCAGAGGGACTTTCCTGACTGTAAAATCTCACTTAAACCAAATAATCGAAAACAGGTACTCAAACACACACACTTGTACACAAATGTGCAGAGCAGCACTATTCACAACAGTCCAAAGGTGGGAACAGCTCAGGCGTTCATCAACAGATGAATGGATAGACAAAAGGTGGTAGATACATACAATAGACTATATTATTCAGCCATGAAAAGTGAATGAGGTACTGAAACAGGTTACGATGTGGGAGAGCCTCAAAAACATGCTAGGGAAATAAACTGAACAAAAAGGGCACATATTGTATAATCCCATTTATATGAAATATTTAAAATAGATAAGTCTTCGGAGAAAAGCAGATTGCTGGTTGCTAGGGGCTGGGCACAGGGACGAATGAGAAGCAACTGCTTAGCGGGCATGGAATTTTATTTTGGGATGATGAAAATGTTTTGGAACTAGACAGATGTGGTGGTTACACAACATTATGAATATACTAACTACTATTGACTTATTCATTTTAATATGGTTAATTCTGGCTGGGTGCAGTGTGGCTTACGCCTATAATTCCAGCACTTTAGGAGATCAAGGTGGGAGGATCGCTTGAGGCCCGGAGTTCAAGACCAGCCTGGGCAACATAGTGAGGCTCTGTCTATACAAAAATAAAAATAAAAAAATTAGCAGGGCATGGTGGCACACACATGTAGTCCTATCTACTCAGGGGGCTGAGGCAGGAGGATTGCTTGGGTCCAGGAGTTCGAGGCTGCAGTTAGCCATGATCGCACCACTGCACTCCAGCCTGGGTGACAGAGCAAGACCATCTCTTTAAAAAAATAAGGATAATAAAATAAATAATAAAATAAAATGGTGGACTCTATGTTGTGTGAATTTCACCATAATTAAAAAATATATCATTTACACAAGGGCCAAGGTAGAGGGACCTTGGAAGAGGGCCAATGGTCTCAGATTCAAGCCTTGAGGTGGGGGAGGTTGTGGGGTAGCTTTGTAAGTCACTTCCAAGCAGACTAATCTGATATAAGCATGAGCAGTTTACTCAGTATAGCAGCTTCCTTTGTTCTGATTCTCATGGCTCTTCAAATGGAATGCCAGGGACAGTGGCTCAGCAATCCCACAGCATGGCAGCTTCATAGGGACAGAGTGCAGTGAATTAAATAACCCAGCATCTCTTACCTCTGAATTGATCCCCCCAGCCCCTCTCGTAGACGCTGTTTTGAGCCATGGAGAGGAAATCACATCAAGATGGCTGCCCCTAAAACCCTTGAAGGAAAGTCATCACACAGCTCAAAGAGATGTGGGGTCCACAGGTTTGCTCAGTGGGCAGTTGACTAATGTGGGAATTACTTTCTGTCATGTGGATAGTAATTTCTCTTTACCCAAGCAAACACAACTTACTAATGCTTTCCCAAAAGACCATCACGGCCATGAATAAATGGAAAATACCCCTTTTTAAAACTTGTGAATCAGGCCACCTATCAGCAGATCTGGTTGAAAGCACGACCACACAAGGCTCTAGTAACCTCGAGCTGGGTGTGAAGCTTCCCACTTCAGAGGCAGGGTTCTTCTCCCTTGGGAAGGGCAAACAGATCTCTTAAGGTAAAAATAGCCCTGGCTTTTAATAAAATGGGACTACATTATAAAACTAAGGATCCAAGTAAAAGATGCAGAATTATTCCAATGTAGATAGAAGATCAGACACAGACACTTTTAAGAACAGATTATAATTGGAGGTGGTCTGAAAAGTTACCTCCTATCCCAACCCACCTCCTTCCTCTTTCTGAGGAGCCTTCAAGCTGGGAAGCAACCTGGGTTAACAGCTAACCAGGAGGAGGGGGCATCCTTTAAATCTTATCAGCTCTAGCTGCACACACCTTGAAATGATGGCCCTGGGAGAGGCAGCATCTGGACAGGTATAGGCAGAGACATGGAAAGGGATGGCTGGGGAGGGTGAGCATCCAGGAAGGGGAGCTGTCGGGAGCACCAAAAGCAGACTTCGCCTCAGGCTGGCTGTGGTCAAGAGATTACAGGTTAAATACGTGATCCTGAAGTTATCTCACAAACTCTCCTTTCTAAAGACCAGTCTGAAAGTGGGCATCAAAAAGTACGTGTTAACATACTTGACCTTTAAGGTCAATTTTCAAAGGGAGCCAATCAAGGCATGTCAACCCAGAGGGCCAACGACTCACAGAGAAGCCTTAAATCTATAGGGTTGAGAATTCAGCTAACCCTTACATCCCCTTTTTCTTTTATTGGAATGCCTTTGTAAGGATAAGCAATTTTGAGGTGACTGTATCGAATATCACATGTAGGTTCCCACACCTGGTCAGTGACAACTTGGTTAACATTTATTCGCTTAGCTAAAGAGTCCCTCGCCCTGTTTCATAACACCTTTTTTCTTTAAAAAATTAAATCAAATTTTTAAAGTTTTTTTTCCCTTGGCTATGAACCATTAAAACAAACAGATGAATAACGTTCTGTCATAGTTTCCAGAGCAGCACATAAGAGTTACTTGTGTCCAACTCAGAAAAGAGAAGGCATTGGCTTTGCTTCATAGTGATGTTTGGAAACACAAGGGTTTGCATTTCACTTGGAACAGCAGCAGAATTACCCAGGCTTGTATCTCACAAATGTAATTTGAGGGAAAATTACATGTGTACTATATTTTATTCCTATTGAAACACACATTTGAAATGATAGGACTGCACTAGTACAGTATTTGCAAGAATACAGAAGATTGCTAATCAAAAGAATGAGTGATTTTTACTGTTTACAATTTACTGAGGTTTTCAGGGTAGGGCGGCCTTGCACCTTCTAAGAATGCTTTGGATGTTTTTACTTTTCCTCTGTTAAGGGCCTGCTTTGCCCCCAAGGTTACGCTGAAGCTGGAAATGCATAGGTGACACTTTGAGTCCCCGAGTTCAGGGCCCCCGAGTTCTTATTAGAGACCCTTTGGATGTGCTTTGGCAGTTTTCCAAATATCGGACATTCAAACTACCCCCTAAAATTGCCTATTGAGAATAATGGGACTTTAGAATAATATGAAATTCACACATACCAATCTGGGCAGATTTTCTACCACAGATGTTACTGGAATTGCTTTGATTTTTTTTTTTTCTTTCCTTTTATGCCTTTGGCCATGGATTGAAAAAAGAGAAGGTTTGTGGAAAGAGTGGTAAATGGAATTTAGGGACATCTTAGGAGGGTTTTAATTTCATCTTACTATTCAGAAGTGGGGTGAAACCCAATCCCCAATTCTTGCTTTTCTGTTTCATCTCAGCTTTGTTTCCCATTCCTTCTGCTGATGGTGGTTACAAAAGACTACTGGCCTCCGTAAAAAGCAGTGGTGAGTTTAATGCCTCTCTGTACCCTCAACTCCAGCACCCACCCAAAAGCAATACAGAGATGCCCATGTCACAGGTACAATCTTACAAATTTTTATAATTTCAGAAGCAGCAAATCGCATTAAAATAATGATTAATTTGTAATGCACAGATTTGTCCTGTTCCTCTGTTTCAATCCTCCTAAAGGCTTCCCTTGTCATGCTAAGTAAAACTGGCATCTTTACAGTGTCCTTACATCATCTTCTCCTGCCCCACCTCACCTCTCTGACCTCATGCCCTGCCACTGCCCCCTGCCCCTTACTTGATTATTACCTATTGTATTAATATTTAGTCTCATCGGGCATACTCTGTATTGATATATTCAATTGTTTATTGTTTAAAAACAAACTTCATGGAAATAGGAACTTTGTTTTGGTCACTACTATGTCCCTAATGGCCAGAATAGTGCTATTAAGTATCAACTTGTTGATAAATGTTTAATAAGTGAATTAAATCTCTCCCACTTTTAAATTTCTGTGTGGTGGCAGCAAAGAGGGATCCTCTAGCAATCTGAAATGTGTAGTCAATCTCTCTACTTCCCCACCCCAGCCACCCAACTCCCCATGCATTTTTCTTTATTTTTTGAGACAGGATCTCACTCTGTCACCTAGGCTGGAGCGCAGTGGTGAGATCACGGCTCACTGCAGCCTCAAACCTCCAGGCTTAAGTGATCTTCCTGCCTCAGCCTCCTGAGTAGCTGGAACTACAGGCTTGCACCACCATGCCTGGCTAGTTTTTTCACTTTTTTTTTTTTTTTTTTTTGTAGACACAGGGTCTTGCTATGTTTCCCAGGCTGGTCTTGAACTCCTGGACTCAAGCAATCCTCCCACCTTGACCTCCCTAAGTGCTGAGATTACAGGCATGAACCACCATACCTGGCCTCCTCATTCATTTAGTTTTGCTAAATGGAAGAAATAATGAGAAGAGGAAGAGGGGCAGCTTCTAAGAGTAGCAACCTTGAAAACTAAATTTGCTTCCAAAGAAATTCTTGAATTTGACCACTTTCTTCCCTCCTGGCTCAGGTCCCCACCACCTCCCAGCTGCCCCTCAATGAGAGCCCTGCCTCCAACCTTCCACTCTTCCAATCCATCCTCCAAAGGCTGCAAAAGGCCATTTAAGGTGGAAATCTGTGTCATTGCTGAGGCTGATGTTCTTCACAAGCCATCTGGCCATTCTTGGGTCCACAGTAAGTGAATACTTGTTATTAGAATGCCTGTATGAGATTGGGAGCTCATAAGAATCTCAGCTAATTTGGTTTTCAAGTTAAGATGGCTTCTTCTTTTTCTCTTCTTCATTTCTTCTTCCTACCATTATGCATTATCAAGATTTTATTTTATGCTCAACAGTATTCTAGGTCTTGAGGTAGACATCAGAAAAATTACCTTTGACTTTCAGCTATGGATATAATTTGTGATCATACATGTTTATGAAAATACGACATTGCTCCAAACCAGAAGCAACCAAGAGAGAGACAGAGAGGAGACAGCGAAAGAGACAGACACACACACAGAGGAAAGAGAAAGAGAGAAAGAAGAGAGAGAGAGAGAGATGAAAGTTACTATACACCTGCCTTGTACCAGGAACCCCTCAAGGTAGGTAGTATTATCTCCATCTTATAGTTGAGGAAACTAGGTCCAGAGATTAAGTCTCTTTCCCAAAACCTTAGGTCTTGCTCCAAATTTCTTGCATTGTCCATTATAAGAAATATATGATAAAGCCAACAGCTTTGAAATGTGTACATATCTGACTTAGTGAAAAAGAGACAACACAAAACAGTACTTGCCCAAATAACACTGCCATATAAAGTGCTGATATGTATAAGAAAGGAGTTTAGATGGAAACAGTTTGATTTTATTGGATTATTCATCCTCACAGTTGCCCAAGTGCTTAACAATGATACAATAGTTAGGTTAAAATACTGAGGAAACAAGCTCGAGGAAAGGTGCTAGGCTTTGTTCTACACTGCCTAGACTTAGCAGAAGGGAGAGAATTTGTAAGCAATGGCTAAAGAAGGATTTTTAGAGGGAAGAAGAAGGTGGAAGATGTGGGAGGTACCTAAAGCCAGAAAGACAATGAACAGAAAAGATCCCTCCCAGGCAGCCTGGCCGGATTCAGGGTCCCTCCATCCAACAAGGATTGTTCTCACTTCCTAGATATGGCCAGGAAAAATGCTAGCCAAGTACATTTCAAGTTTCTCTAGGGCATTGCCTAACTAAAGCATGATGCTGGGACTGAACTTGGAATTGCTGAGTGGAAAAGTCACTGGACTGGAAATGAGAAGACCAGGGTCTTGGACCCACTTTGGCTGCCAACAAAGTTATTTCCATACAACCTTGGATAGGTCACATACCCTCTTTGTCCTCACTTACTCCATGTGTATAATATGGAAGTTGAACGGTATAATATGTTCTTTCCAATTCTAATCTTTTACGGTTACTCTAGTGTAAGCTCTCAATATATCCCACCAAGATGGCTGCAGGAATCCCCTAACTGGTCTCTCTACCTCCATTCTGGGCCTGTAAATTTATCTTTCCCATTGCCGTAGAATGATGAGCTAATAGGTAGATCACATTATCTCTTTCTTACAAATGTTCAGTGACTCTCTACTGTATAAAGTCAACTGGCAGCAGTCCCAACACATTAACAGCAATCACAAGGTCCCTACATGGGAAGATGCCCCATGGACATCTTCAGCCCCGTCTCCTGCACTGCCCCTCTTGGTCCTCAGGTCCTGGTATTAAAGAACAGCTTATAGTTTCTGAACATATCACACTGGCACTGATGTTCGTGCCTTGGCTATTTCCCTTCCAGGAAATCTATTCTCATCTTTCTTCACCTGGCTCTCTCTCCCTCATCCTTCCAGTTTCGGTCCAATCTCATCTCCTTTAAGATACTTTACTGAAACTTTCAGATTAGTTAATGAGAAAATATGTGCTCTCTAGCATCCTTCATTGTATAATTATTATTTGTTGAGAAGTCTTTCCTCTACCAGGCAGAATGTTCCTGAAATACACAACTGTTCTTACTTTTCCATGTAGTCGTAATGCAACCCCAATCTCACTCCCAGCAGAGTCTAGAACATATAACCTGGTTTGTAGAAGCCACCAAATGAATGTTTATAAAAGTGCACTCTATGTTTCTCTGCTATGGCTATACAGACCTCCTCCAGATTCCAACACAATCAGCCTTTAGCAAGCCCTCATTTGAACACAATCCCAAAGGTGGGACAGGCAAGTTCCATCCCTACTTCTTAAGTGCACTAGGCGAGCTCCCCCTAAGCCCTGCAACTTTAAGTCTTTTAGTTTAGGAGCTGGCAGGTCAAAGGCAGGCTCAGGGCTTCCCACCCCCCCGCTGATTTCTCTAACCAGAAATGGAAAGGCTTCAATCCCTGGGTGCAGGTTGCTGTTGTGTGGGGCTCGTAGTACAGAATCGTATCTGACTCCATGGGAGTATTTGAAGCATTACTAAACACCCCTAACCTATCAACTCCCGGCTTTGTAGTCATTTCCAGTTGGAATGTTTTTAGGCTGAAAAAAGACAGGTTTGTGAAAAGACATAAACATCTTTGGTGAGAGGTGACATATGTTTTCTCCTAGTGAAAGCAAGGCACTCCTGTAGATTCTGCAGTTTTTGGATACTGCATAAAACACATCTCTTAGGCAATTAATCTCCTGGCAGGCTTTGAGTGAAGCAATTACCCCATGTTTTCCTTTGTCATTGTTCGAAAGTTTAACAGTGCATCTATCTACTTTATTTGAGTCTGGAAAGCCAAAGCCTGCCTTGAAACCTCTGCAGCAAACATATGTAAAAACGTTTAGTGTTCACACGTTTGATTTAAATATTGACAAATTTTTTCATTAGAACATTAAACCCTTCTCTTTATTCATCTTAAATTCTTTCCAGGAGAGTGACTTCCCCCATTAGAATGACTCCTAGTAACTCAATACAAACTTTGCAAGCAAGAGACCATGGAACATGGTAGGCTATTGTGCTCACATTCTGTGGTGAGGCAGCTGTAACTGGTTATGAACCAGTGCTGGAAATAGTATTTGGAGCTTTCTTGGCAGATTTCTTACATCGTTATTCAATATGAACTGCAAATCATATGCTCATAGTTATGAAAATGTCAGGAAACTCCTAGTGTTCATGCTTTGTTTGACAAAGCTATTTTTGAATAGTGTTGGAAGGCACAGGCGTCCAGCACTTGGGATGCAGAAGAAATGAACACCCTCCTACCCCTGGCAGTTTTTGAGAAGTTGGTAATTTGCTCCTATACGACAAGAGCTCAACTCTGAACTGATGGACGTATGTTTCACACAGTCTTGATTAGTCCAGGATGTGTGTCCGGGCTACTAGAGGTCTGGAAGGAAATGCAAGAAACTTGTTCACTTCTTGCTCAGTTTGGATCAACTGAGCTTCAGACCAGGGTCAGCAAACTGTTTGACTCTGAATCTTAGGGGCAGCAGAGCAATGCTCCCCAGGGACAGGAGCAGGAGAAAACTGGGTCTAGAAGGAAAGGAGAGAGCAGACAGTGAAGAAAAGAAAAAGGGGCAGATGGAGACAGAGAGGGAAGGAGAAAGGGAAGAAGGGAGAAAAAGAAAGGCAAAGCTTGAGATCAGTCTAATATCTAATAATAATACAATAAATGTTCCTGATGTAATTTATAATTTAAATTTAGACTTTCATCACATCCTTATAAGATACCCCAGGGCATTCTCATTCCACCCTTTTAAAAATAATAATTGTTGTGGCAATTTTGAAGAATAGAAGCACAAAGAAAGGAATGAAAATCATCTATATCCACAAACCACAGATAATTAAGGTTAATATGTACCATATATTCTGTATGCATACATATAACACAAATTATTTTTGCAAACTGGAATTATACTAGACATAGTTTTTTCTTTTTAATGTAATATGTATTTTCTACATTATTAAGTATTCTTCTAAAATATTACTTTCAGTGACCACAATTACACAGTTACCATTACATTCAACTTATCATTTATAAAATGTTGAGATAAACATCCTTGTAGATAGATCCTTATATACCTCTATGATTATTTTCTAGGCTCATAACAATAAGTGGAATTATTTTGGGGTAAAAGTATGCACTTTTCAGGGTTTTACATGTATTTATAAATGTCTTCTAAGAAAATTGTTATAACTTATATTTCTACCATCAATGTGGGAGAGTATTTTCTGCACTCAATGTCTGCAAGTGCCTGTTAAAGTGTCTACTAGGTATAATCACTTTTTAAGATTATACCTTACTTTTTATCCTTAGTAAAGTGAAACATCTTTTCATATGTTCATGTTTGTAAAACTTTAGTGCTAGTTATTACATGAACTGTTTGTACATTTTAGCACTTTTCTGTCCATTCTATGTTTATATTAGTATTCTTTATTAGATGAAAACACTGAGGTTTTATGAGATTGGCCAGCTTTCCCAAGATCACACAGCTAGTTAAATGGCAAAAATGGGATTCAAATTTGAGTTTTCTAAGTTGGCTTCATGTCATGCCAGGCACAGTGTTCTTTTCTAAATTCCAAGAATAATAATGTCCTTAAATCCAACATGTCAAAGACAAATCCACTGAATGCCAAAATGAATGAAACCCAGGGGATTTACAATAGTATACCAAGACATGGTGTCCCTCCACGAGGATCAAACAGCATTTTGGTCTTTGATTATACTCACCAACCTATGCTTGGAATATTTGCAGAGACATAGAGGTAGCCTGTTAACCACCTTCTATAACATGTTTTATTTAAATGATCTCTGTTGTCCCTTCCAGAGTGGCAGGCTTAAAGCAAAGCTGGAGGGGAGACCATGTCAGGAGAGAAGCTGAGGAAGGGAGGCTTGCTGTTGTAAATCAAGATGGTGCATTAGTTGGTAGTATATTCCACTGGATCAGTGAGGGAATGTAGCTATCAAAAAAGCTGAGTGACATTACGGGCACTTGTGACTAGGATGTATTCTCTGAAATGAGGGAGGAGCCATTCTTTCTTCCCTCTTACTGGTCAAACTTCAACTTCACCTGGGGCATCAGGTACCACTGTGGACACCAGATATCATCAGGGCTATACATCAGTGATCATTCATCAAAAGCAAAGAGGCTAGGTTGGGGAAGAGAACTAAAATGATGTAACAAGAGGAATCATTGAAGGAGCTAGAGATGGGAGCCTGGAGAGAAGACTTCAGGAAAATGAGAACATCGTTCAAATGCTTGAAGGACAGCTCTGTGTCCTCTACCAGACAGATGTGTTCTTTAAGGGCCTTCTCCAGGTCCTCATCTCCAGTATCCTAGCATATGGGGGTCAGCCAGAACACAGATATTTATTGGTGGCCTACTGACAGTCCACTCCTCCCACTCTTGGGGCTACAGCAGTGGACAAGGCAGAACCCCTGCCTTACAGAGCATGCATCCTAAGGGTTTGCAGTACATGACTGCTGAAGGATGGATGAATACATAAGTGGATGCCTCAAAGATTAAACATCAAAATGGGGAACCATGGAGGAACATTTGGATTGAGAGAGTAAACCAATGATACCCTCAGAAATGGTGGATGAACAGTGGAAATGCCAGTCCCCAGAAAGCTGAAGTCAAGAGGTTTGAGGAGAAAAGGCCAATTAGTTCCTTCTTCCCCATCCTCACATCACTAAGTTACATTTTAATGAAAGTTCCATTTGGTTAAATGGCATTGATGACTCCTACTGTTTTTAGGATGAAGTGCAAATTCCTTAACCTGACTCATAAGCTAGCTCACAAATTGGAGCTTGAGTATATTTCCTGCCTCAACGTCTCGGGTTCAGACAAAACAAGGAGAATCAGATAGAAAATTCCTGCTTGGAGACAACTAAATGCAGGCCAGGTGAAGCTAAGAGGAGCAGCCTTCAATGAACTTTACTGGTTCCTTCAGCTAGCACTAATTGAGCACCTGGTCAGTGCCAGGTTGTGGCAGCTGGTGCAGGTTCTGGTGCTCAAAGAGTTCACAGTTTAAAGAGAAGGAAGTAGCTAACCATAATGAAATGCCATAAGGGCTACTACCTGGTGAGGGCTGCCTCTCCAAGGGTAGAAGTCAGGAAGAAATGGCAGGAAAAGATGCAGAGGTAGATCTATTGGTTCATTCTGCAGATATTGAGTGCTTGCTATGACTAGCCACTATTTTAGGTGCCAGGGCTCAGTGGTGTACCAAGGGCTGGGCAACAGAGCAGTCTGCTCTGGTGCAGCCAATATGGGGTGCAGACTCTGTGGATAATTTAAAAACAATAACGACACCAATTATAAGTTAGTCCACTTTTATTACCATTATGCACCGGCAATTCAAACAATGTTGTTTAAAATACTCTTCCCCACCAGGGTGGATGTTCCCACTGCCCGCCCCTTGGTACACCACTGCTGGGTCTACTACATTGAACAAAAGATCCCTAAATCCCTGCCCTCATGGCAGTTTACATTCCGGGGGAGGAACAGTGGTGGAGACTTCTAATTGTCCATCAAGATCTGCTCTTCTCTCCCAATTTTAATAGAACTCCTTACATTAACTGACCACCAGCTGGAGACCACAGCTAGATATGGTCATGTGACTACATTCTGATCAAGGAGGTGTTTACCTTCTGATCAAGGTGTACCACCTCTGGGTCACATCCTTATCAAAATAAAGAAGAAACAGGAGGGAGGGAGGGAGGGAGGGAAGGAAGGAAGGAAAAGGAAAGGGAAGAAAGAAAGAAGAACCGAGTGTTTAAGGAAGAGAAGAGCAGGTCTAAGGTGTGATCTTGGAATAGGGTGACAGAGGTTGGGGGAGGAGGTCCCTGGAGCCAAGGATTGGAGGCTGTGGG